>NC_092562.1:18754053-19097386 GCF_037975245.1 Apostichopus japonicus
TACCTTAAGTTACTAATAAACTATTGCTTCTTTTGAATATAGAATTGCAAGCAATTCCTGTGTTTCATATTTGTCTTTGAAACCGTCCGCGTTAAACAAGTCATCTTAAACACGTTAAATAATGCAAATATACCTCGACAATAAACGTGATTCCATGACGTCACGCTTAATTTACGCAATAAACGCGTCAGGTCATCAGGTAATCAGGTCTATACTGTTTTATTACCCATTTTATAGTTATTTGTGTTGCGTTCAGTACTTAAAAATGCCATGAAACATATTATATTCGTTTCATTTACTTTTTACTGAACATCACGCAACCTAAGTTGTTTGTTTTAGCCTAATTTATTTTTGAGCAAAAAAAAACTCAAATATATCGTTCGCATGCATTTGTGAATTTTAAGACTTACGTTTCAGGGATAACCAGCTGTTTGATGTACATATAAGTTCGAAGTAGTTTATTTTCTTATAAATAATTCATTCTTTAAGAAATGATCCCAAACAATTCGCAAGCGGAAAATCATATATTTTCTGAAGAGATAAAGTTAATGTTATATCTATACCTGTTACATGTTAGATATTACTTATACTTACTGAGTTTTCGTGCAAGTTCGAACACTCCTTGTTCTTCAGAGTAACATTCCAATGGATTCATCAAGTAAATAAGTATAGTTAGAAGAACGTAGTGTGACATCTTGATCTGCCGGACCAGTTTTTCATCTGAGAAAGATTTTCGATTCCATTGTTAAAAATTCCGAAATAAATATGACATGTATCTTCCCACAACTTGAGTCAATGAATTAGCATACCATATAAAGCTAAGTTAGGATTTGTAGACGTAGGAGAAATTGAGGAGAGGCGGCCGATGGGGCATCTGCCCCAATTTGATTAGCTGTGGCAGCTGTATATGTTTCTGTCCGACAACCCTCCCCCCCCCCACCCCTCCTTATACACCCTTTTGTCATGAAAGATGCACCCCGTGACAGTGTTGGATAATTCAACTGGATACTTTGCAACAGCAAAAAGATTGCCTGACTATCAAATAATTATTACGTGAAATTGTCGAATTCTTCCTCAGAACTTGGATGGCAAAAATTTACGAAATGAGGACATATTAAATGAAAAGTTTGCTATAACGCCGAAATGCCAACAGTTCATTGTGAAACTTCGGTTCCTTTGGTTGCCTTCACTATATCCTTAATCCTTACTTAGTACCACCCACCTTTCATAAAACCACTTTAATTCCTATAGAAATATTGCACGAGAAGTTGATATTTTAAGTTTAAATAAACAAACTGTTAAGAGGAAAGGCGCCTTTTCGAGGAATACAACGCATTTTTGACGTGAGAAAGTCGTTATATTGAGGTATGTATACACTGTAAAGTAAACAATTCTAGAACATAGTTTCCAAATTAAATTTAGCACCAATTCAACACCCTCTACTACAAAAAAAAAATCGCAAGTGGGAGACCATTCTCCAGGGACGATGTAACTTCTTAGCTCCTCACCCCATCGAATAAATATAATGGCTGTGCCTTTGGTTACACTATAGTGTCGTCAACTTTACTGGGGCACTTACTCATTGCTTCGGAACCAGAAATTCAATTCTCCATTTGCAACCCAACTGTTCGTCGATACTACGACAGTTTGAAACAAAATGTATGCCATAGTATTATAAAGTGAACCAACCTAAACTATCTTGCAGGTTCAAGTATTGCATGAGAAATATATATATAATATATATACATATATTTCCCTCTGATTTTGTCTTCAAATTATATATATATTCATTTGCCTTTGTCGTTTACCTCCATTTCATTAACAAAAGTCTGTTCAAAGTATGTCTTTCGAGATCCGGCTTTAGGAATCACAAATGATTTCGAGTTGGTGAGAATCATGTTTGATCTCTATAGAGTAAGGCAAATATGTCACCAAAAACAGAACTAGTGTTGTTCGATACAGGTGACAAACGCCTACAGTGGAATTACGACCTTCCTTGCCGGTTTCGAACCTCTGGACATACAATCAGCGTCCATAGCCTAGAGTAGTTTTATTTGTTTAGTGCAATTTGAGGTATACTTTCAGTGGCGTAGGAAGGTACTTTAGAGTGGGGGGGGCTGAAGATTGATGGCCGGCCTGGGGGAGGGGTCTAAGGGGAGGGGGTGTCCCCCTCCCCTTTGGATTTTTTTTGCATTTCCAGGTGGCCTAAGATGCAATTTGGTGCAATATAGCACACTTCAACACCCACTCCATTTTGTAAACTTAATTTTGTATTTTCACCTGGCCTTAGATGCAATTTGGTGCTCCAAATGAGATTTTTTTCTCATTTGGAAATGAAAAAGGGATTTTCTGACTTGCGAAGCGGGGGGGGGGGGGGGCGGAATGATACTTCCGCCCCTCCACATTTTTCACTGGGGGGGGCTGGCGCCCCCCGGTTTCTGCGCCCTTGTATACTTTTAATCGAATCGAGTCTTGGAGCCAAAAGGAAACATGACAGATTTGTTAGAGTTCAAACAATTATTTCTTTCAGAAGAGTAACAAATTTCTGATCTGTCAGTCAAGGCTTAAAAGTAACTGGCCCGGCTTCGTTATATATACACCTAAATGAAATACGGTATAAATCACATTCAACAGTCCATAAATGGAATAGGGTAGGGACAAACTTCTTTTGGACCTATTGGTAGTATTTATTCCAAAATAAGCTATTTGGGGACCATATTTGCATAAATGTTCTTATGACAATCCTTATATCTCGGTCATTTTTCAACCAGTTCTCACAATTTTAATCTCAAATGATCGGAAACATTTTAGATAATACTATTTTAACATACAATTCACCAAAAACAAAAAGTTTTTAAGTCCAAGAAAAATCACTTTCTGCTGAAATAAACTAGGCAGTTAAGAGAGCAACATAATCAAGTAAGCATGCAGCTTGGTGATATTATCATTAAATTTTAATATACATGCCGTTTTCGAAATAGAAGTTGGTTAAAAAAAAATTGAAAAAGCTAAATGTTATAGGCCTATCAAAAGGTAACTTTAAAGTTAAAATATGCCCATTTCCAAAACATGGTTTCATTCCTCGATTTTTTTCCCCACAATTGTTTGGATTAAGTACGGTTCCAATTTAAATAAAATAAAAATCTAATTTGAAAAGAAAATAATCTTATATAACAAAAGTACCAAAAATGAGTCTCTGTATTTTATATTCAAAATGCGCTCTTTTTTTTAAAAAAAATGAAGAAGAAGAAGAAGAAGCTGAAACTGAATTCAAATTTTGAAGTAAGACATGTCAAGCATTATCTATTATCTAGTGAATGTCCATTTACGGCATCAGACTTGCTTCTCCTCTATAAAATGAACAAAGGAACATTTACCAATGTCATAATTATATATACTTTCCAAGTAAAGAAGCCCTCTCAGTGTTTTTAGCAAGTGATCTGAATGTTCACGGGAAATCTTGAAATAGATTGAAATTACCATGGAAGTAAATCCTGAGGTCAGCCTACATAGTTTTAAAATCCGAACTGGATCAATACTTATATGTAGATATATTTGCTGACCAATATATTAAAGACACGTTTATTCAACTTACCAACACTACGAAGACGTGCATACCGAGTTCCAGTTAATGTTATAGTGTGACATTCTGTGTTGGCTGTAATCCTTATTTGTTTTCATTTAAAATCTTGAACTTGGTTTTCGACTGGAAACTCCCTATGGTGCCATGCAGAGACAACTTCCTGGTATATTGCTATAGTTATTTCTGTTCCGTTATGAGATATGTCTTGAACCAGGTCACACGTGATTTGGGATCACGCTACAATAATGTTGACTAATGTTGTTAATGTACAAGGAATGAGGGACTGTATAAGGGTAACTGCTCCATGGTCGTTAGACACGCTAAAATAATCGTCACCCAAATCCGAGCAGATTTCTTTTGAACTATTGGATGCTTTAGTTCATTAACATCGTGGTTCATTTAATGGATTGGGTGGTCAAGTTTCATGTTCAACTGAAGAGGTCTGTTAAGCTTTAAAAGAAACTTGGAAAATCTCCAAGTTTGCATTTTACATGCATAATAACTGTAGTATAGAATAAAGCTTCTGTAACTTGCGCATGTGTCCATTGCAAACTTTTTTACTCTAAATGCTCTAAAAGCGTTGTAAAATTTTCGATCAATAAATCCTATAAGACTATGGCCATACCATATGTCCAGACTATGCATATCTGTGACCGGGGTTCATGTTTTTTAATTTTGAAGGGGACACGGGACTTTGCCTTTCACTTAAGCAGCCTATAGTCACATTCTAAATGATTGAATCACCGGATTCAGCAATATATCTATATATGCTTGGGATACACTCCACCCACCACCACAACCCACTCCCATCCCCTACCCTAGTCCAATGTATTGCAAATTGATTTTTTTTCAGAGGAAGTTGTATATTTGCAAGCAACGCAATTTAACATTCCGAAAGTGATATAATTTCATAAAGCGATATAGAAACCGCGAGGAGGAACAAGTACAGGAAAAGCGTACACCTTTGTCACTCATAGTCGTCTATTTATATCTATAGTTTAACCCCTGTGAAAACATCTGGAAAAAGGTTTTTTGAGGCACTTATAGAAAAGGGCTTTGTTATATGAACAATGTCGAAGAGTTTCGATTTAATATCAATGAGTCTATACTCTTCTTTGCCAGGAAAATATTACACAAACCAGGTCATACACATTCAGGTTTGTTTCTGAACGAGAAGTACGAGAAAAGAAAGAAAAACAGATTTAATAACGGTCGCCTATTTAATGTTTCTTGTCAGATGAGGAAATTCATACGGAAACAATTTAGTGTGTTTTTCTCCTGTAATCCCTTTTATTTTCACAGCATAGGATAACAACATTGGAACCAGGATACTGTTAAACACAATGCTGTTCCCTTTCGTCTAGAAGGATTTATACGTTTTTTAATTTCTTTAACATATACCATTTTTATAATTTTTTTTATATTTACATACGGATGTATCAAATGCCGGAACATACAGGGGCTAACAATAACGGTAAATCGTGTTTCGCGAGAATGACTGAGATAGCTAAATATAAAGGACCGACCTTCGTGTAACCTTTTGTAGGGAGCGTTGTGGTCATGAGGTTAAGGCAGTGGACTTGTGATCTAAGGATTGCAGGTTCGAGTCCTGGCCAGATCATTGCGTTGTGTCCTTGGGCAAGGCACTTTATCTCCATTGCCTCTCTTCACCCAGGTGTATGAATGAAACTTGTGCAGGTAACTTGTAAATATAGTTGTGTGCGCCGGTTTGTGGCTGCACCCTATATGGGAAGTCCACCAGGGGACACGTGGATGTGGTGCACTTTTGGTGTCTCAGGAGAGACTGATTGAATTGTGCACACTTTGGTATGTGGGTGTTTTAATAACGGTCGCCTATTTAATGTTTCTGTGTGTGGGTGTGACAAGTTACCAATGACCAGGGGTTAAGTTGTAAAGTCATGTGAGGAGGCATTAGCCTCATACAAGACTTATAAACCTTCAACTTTAACTTTAACACTAATAAATCAAAACTAAACTATACGTAATGTTTTCATTAATTATTTCAAACTATGTATATAAAGCCCAATGTGTATGAGATTTACCTGTTAAACGCACAAGATTTCTGAAAATGTTATAAGTTTGGTCATCCATTATGTATGACAAAAAAACAAGATATCAACTGAGTATTTATTAGCCAGTTTGATAATATTTTTTTCATATGTATTTCCTTGACGGGGATTGAAATAGATTAATGCATAATATTTTCATTATAATAAAACAGACATTTACAAACATGTTCAAACAGGTCTGCGCCTCAGGAATTCTCTCGCCAGTGTCACGGCCATCGTCATCGGTGCAAGACAGCGCAATGGCTGGCATGCGTATGTGTCGTCGTCTACGTATTTGGTATACATGCATGATATCGCATTATGCGTTTCTTCATAATATCTCTGAGCATGAAGGTGTACGGTATAGACTGATATTTCTCACCATCATTAGCTAGCAATGGGTGACGGTTATTTATTATGCTGCAAAATATTTACATGTAAGGTTTTTTTTCTCTTTTCTTTTCTGATCGGAAGTCGGTATTCATAGCTTGAACAATCCGGCACTTTGAAAGTCACTTCACGCCTGTACTTGGCATATCAACAAATATCAAAGAAATTCAATGCCATTGGAATATGGCCTTCTGATCTTTTAAAAGTATTTGTACAACATAAGTGACACTCTGTTGTCATCAATATGGGAAGCAAGTTCTTCCATTTCACGCTCGCGGTCTTCAACCATTTCTGTAGAACTTGGCAGAGAAACATCGTCTCTGATAATGTGATACCTGAGCTAATGGGAATGTTTAGTGGTGGTAGTGGTGGTGGTGTTGGTGGTGTTGGTGGTGGTGGTGGTGCTGGTGGGGGTGGTAGTGGTGGGTATTTTGACCCGCTTCCCTCTTCTGTTTTAAAGTTTCTGTCTTGCTGTTGTTCTCTATGTCGCTTTCCTCTGGGACCTTTGCACGTCTTGACAACATTTAGAACTTTTTTTTGGGGGGGGGGGGGCACGTTCCGCTCAGAAACTGTTATCACAGACAACCTCGCTTTCTCCATCTACGACTGGTCGAAGAGATATGATCTCGTAGATAATATTATGTTCGTTACCAAAAACGTTCGCACATGCACCTAAAGACAGCAAAGACATACAGTGTGTCAATCGTTGCGTTGAACTTTGTGCATCGCTGGGTAGCCATGCGGCTTCTCGTATGGCGATGGATGAAGTTCATTTGACGACTAGTTTTGTCTAGAGATCGCCACTGCATTGCACTAGGGAAGGTGGTTTCCCTATAAAACGACAACCTCGAATCCTTACGTCGATCGCTTCTCGGCCTTTTTCAAATAATATTACAAAATAACATTATTAAATATTATTATAATTAGGGAGGGCAGAGACGGGAGAGGGGGTTGGGGCTTTAGCCGTAGTCCCCCTTCAAGACCATCAAAATATAAGAAGGCAGAATAAATTCTGGAAAAGGATAAAAAAAATAGGCAAAGAATCACGAAAATCAAAAGTATAAAGTGTCTTCAATAAAAAATAATAAACGTATGTAGTGTAGGAAAATATATATCACTTTCATTACAAAAGTAACTTGTTGTACGTAAACAAAACAACAAAAAAATCTTTTTTATTCCCTTCCCTCAATACCGTATATATTCATTCAGAAACTTAAACAAAATCCTATTACCCTACAGCCCTCTTGCATTCTCTTTTCTATTTATATTATTTTACCTCAGAAAATTATACTCAAAAATGTTTCCGCCCTCATACCCGGCACTTCCCACTCCTAAACTATACTTATCCTTACTCTTTGATTTGAACTAAAAACATCCACACTTGCATTCCAACTGATTATAAAAAGCGGGGACGTTTTGACTCACGGGGACGTTTTGACTGCGGGGACGTTTTGGTAAAAGCGGGGACGTTTTGGTCTTAAAAAAAGCGGGGACGTTTTGGTAAAGGGACGTTTTGACTGGATACCGCATCAGCTACGAGGTATATACGTGTTTGTGATGGAGAGTTAGAATCGGATATGTCTGTTTTTACCAGCTCACCGATCTGATATTTAAAGCCAGTAAGATCATTTGAACTCGCCGTCAAAGTAAGGTGCTTTGAGAGTATATCTGAGACTGTCACGTACGGTACTTATGCCCGCAGATCCGTTCAAAGTCGCTGCTGCAGTTACATGGAACACATTAATGTGCACACGTACAAAGCATGAGTTGACTGATCAGGTCAGAAGACAAAATTCACTTTTCATTGATATGAAATTGAAGCTGATTCAATTGGACAATATTTTACGCTCGTAAATTTAAGTATCCAATGACATGCCTTGTAAGATTTGAAGAGCTATCTTTCTGTTACCCCATTGCATTGTACACAGTAAGTTGTACTGTCAAGTACCCAAAACATGCTACGAACCATTTAACTATTTTAACATAATATCCATTGCAAATGCCTCGAACAAGACGTTCATAACTTTATGAATGTACTGAATTTTGATGTGTTGCTCTTTTTCCATCTTTTTGTTTTGTTTTTGCGCAACTGGTAAGGCGAGAGCAATGGTTTATTTGGGGATACTAACCCTTGCATTCCCCAGTAGCTACAGCCATGTATATGGATGGTAAAGATATAACACATTTACAAATACATAATAGTATACTTGTGGGTACACGTAGGTATCTCTTCTATACAAAACTTGACCGAAATAGAGATGTGCTTTACTAAAGAAAGCAATCACGTTCCATGCTACACACGGAACTTCCACTGAAAAGTTTATCAAAGAAAGATTTACCTTTCGCAATGTGGGCTCTCCGTTTTGGACCATTTCTGTTGCTTCACCAGGGCTCTGTTGCTTCTTGCTGTAAGCCACTGCTCTTCGGTAAAAAAAACAGTCCGGAGAAAGACGGGAGCAAGAACAAAATACAACAGAAGCCTTCGTTGCATTGCTATGCCAAGTTTTTTTATGGATGGAAGCCAAACCAACATAAATAGGAATAAAATGATGGCGCTTTACGAGCAGGTTTTCGCTGAAGCAAACAAAAGTCGAGTCTAGCTGACGGCGTGGTGAATAAAAGTCGGTTTCTTCCAGACAGTACGACACTACGGTGAGGAATTTATTTTTCAAGGCAAACTACTGGTTGCATTCAATTTAAATGTCCACGTTTAAGGCTGTAATTATATGCCGTCTTGAGGTAGACATAACTCGTTAATAAACAGTACATATAGTTGGCTATTTCATGCTAATAGTGATGCATATAGTATGGTACATAATGAGGTCGCACATACTATTTATGTAAGGAAGGCATCTGATACCTGTTACGAACAGTGGTTAATCCTGTTTTTCTACTCTAGTGGTCAATCATGACCCGAACCAACTCGAAATCATTTGTGTATGCTAATATAAGGACAGATGTTAAACGCAATACTTTGAACAGACGCTTGTTAAATGAAATGAAAATAAACGACCAAGGCAATAGATATATTTATATACATATATTTGAAATTGTAATGAGTTGGAAAATCCAGAACAGTGAAAATACTTCCAGCCTCCACCGGGATATAATATCTCTAAAACCAAAATTAATCAAACCTATTCATGGTTTGAAAAGGTATAAAAACTTAACACATACTTTACACACACTACTCTGAACAAAAGTCATCATTGTATAGTAATACTCTGATATATATATATATATATATATATATACTGTATATATATATATATATACTGTATATATATATATATATATATACTGTATATATATTTATATCTACATATATCTACATATCTCAGAGTATTATTATACAATGATTACTTTTATTCAGAAAAGTGTGTGTAAAGTATGTTTTAAGTTTTTATACCTTTTCAAACCATGAATAGGTTTGATTAATTTTGTTTTTTTTTCAGATATTTGAAGCAAAATGTAATACTGGCTCCCCCTTTGTTAAGGCCACTGTGTTATGTACGCCTTTTAAAATTACATTTGATAATATCTGTACAAAAACAGTGTATTTCTGTCATTTATACAACATTCATATGCAACAAGACAGATACAGGATATGATCTATGATCAGAATTCAATTATCAGAAATCAGAAACCTATTATCAGAAATCTATTAGCAGAATTCAGAAATCTGCAATCAGAAATCAGCAACAAAGAAAGACACTAGTGATTAAAGCCAAAGAAACAACCTTGAGGAGTACTCCTAAATCAGCAACTGTACATAGTTATAATGGGAAAGTGAAACAAAACAAATTAATCTGCATTTTACAAATACTTATACAGCCCTTTGCAAGTGAAAATTAACGTTTATGGTCTGGTATTTTCACAATCGGTTCTGTATGACTTGGTTACCAAACTATGTAATTTGGTTTTCGTTTCAAAATAGTAAAATGTCATTTTCAGCAATTTACTAGCATTCATGTATAACAAGACAATAAAACACATTATTTTTAAAACTCTCTCTGGGAAACCTCAGACAAGGCTTGTCCTCTTGAGATAATGTTGTGCAACTTTTGGCAAATCATTATTTCATAATGTATGAGATGTTTTATTTTTTCTGAAAATATCAGCCAAATGTTACACTTAAACCAAGTTATTCGTTGTTATTTCATTCAAACTTCTGGTAATTATTATTTATGAGCTATAGAAAGTATCCAAAAATGCTGAGAGCAAAGTTTTTCTCAATTTCTTTTTTTAAGAGGAGAAAGCACCGATGGTTGTTAAATGACCAAACAGAATCAATATCTCACCATACCTACGTTGAGCAATGTGCCATGTAACACTGGTAGGGTGCTCAATCCTGAAGGCCCACATATCCTATTAGATCAAGAATGAGGACCCATTTCGTGGGACATAATTGGAAACTTCACAGGCTGGTGTGACCTAAAGCATGCTGGCTAGTAAGAAACCATGGCCTAGAGGAAACTATTCAAACCAACAATCTTCTCAAATTCATTTCTTCATGGGTTTTCAAAAGACTTGTTTTTTTTTTACTTTTGCCGACCAATCGAAAACACTTATAGTTATCATGTCTTTTACTGATACTTTCATGCTTTGTAGGTTTAATTTGTTTTCATCAGTTTACTTATTAACTCCACAGTCCAACTACCATGGAATACATTTAATACTCAAATACGTCAAATGACAGGTTCCACTATAGAGTAAAAGATGTCAATGATACAATTCTATCAAACAGCCTTTGCATCAACATGCTGATCTATGGCCAATTCCTACCAAAACCCAAGAATTATTCTTTTAGAATAAGTTTACACAAATGATTCAACTAGGAGATCTACCACGATTCTGGACATTATTTGATCACAAAAATGAATGATAATTAGCCAGTAATCAATGAATACTGTTGATTCCAGATAATATTAATGACAAATATTAAAATATCAAATCTGTAATTTTTTCCCCTTCATATTTCATCAATATTTGTAATGCAACGTGATAAGTCAGGATAGTAAGATGCATTGGTTTGTGAGTTTACAGTTCATTCAAAATCAGTATTAAAAATATGCATTATGCATATTGAAAACATTTATTCATAGTTTTTAATTTTGTTTATAAAAATTTCACTACAATTTTTAAAATTCAAAATCCACTCTGACCAATCTAAGACCAATGAGATTTGATTTGAAAATGTTTGAAATTATACTGGATATGGCTGTTGGCAGAGTTTTACAATCAAAGACCAACAGAATACAGAAAATTAGGAGTGATAGTAATGTTCCTATGTAGCTATTTCCATATTTTCAAGATATTTTCACCTTTAAAAATCATCCTAAATCTCTGGAATAATCCTTTAAGGTTAACTTGATGATGACATCAGCTTCTCAGTTGCAGGCCTAAATGCTAACATTTAATCTGCTGTTTCATAAATTCCAGAACCCAACCCCCCCTCCCCCCCCCCCAAAAAAAAAGGGGGTTTGTACAATCTGGACTTGACAATATGGTTTTTAATCGTCTGAATCAATTATATGCCTAAAATTTATCCTTTTCAAGGAGTAAGTTTCTTTTGAAACATATGATACATTAAATGCAAAATTCAGAATTTTTACCACTATTATACATTGACAGATTCCATAATTATGCCCAGTGAATTACTGGTGGAGTTGAATACTAACCCTGTGAGGCGACTGTTTTCCACAAAGTGGCAGTGATTATCCAAAAAAGGGTGTTTTGGATGCTAAGATGTGTGAGGTTTGTGAAGTATTTTCTTAAGTCCATGTGAGGTACTATTAATTTGTTTTATAAGAGAATTCAATTTTAAAATAGCAAATAAATGGGTTTTTTTTCTTCTTTATACATTTTTCAATTTAAACCAAAAAAATTGCTGTACATATAATTTCCCAAATAATTTTTTCCCTGTAAATCCAAAAACAAATCTGGCAAGTAACTTGTGAAAAGTGCAAAGAAATAATAAAAAATCAAAAAATTCAAAAAAGTAAATAAAATGACTATACAAACAAAGAGCAGTTAAAAAAACCTGGTTAAAACATTTCTCTTAAATCCAGATGTACAAAATGACAAAGAAATGCCCAAACTCAAAAATGTCAAGAAAAGCTAAATCGTTAAAGTGACGGTTTAGATTAAAGACAAATTTTTCTATTTACAATTTTCTTCCCTTCTATACATTTGCATGATTACTGACTAGCAGAGCATCAACTAAGTTTCCTTTATTGACTTTTTAAAGTGATAAAACATATCTAAAAATAATCTTAATAATTCGAAACTGAGTTATTCATATGAGATGGTAAACTATCCGCCCTTTTAACTTCTGGTGCATCTCATATCGGTCTAGAGCTTCTTTGAAATTTCACCTTTGAATTCACACGATCGTTATTAAAGTGTGAGACACTGAAATGTGCCGTAGCGTCATACAAAATGCAATATTTCAATCTTGTTTAACCCATTATGATCTAACAGCTGTGTACATTGACATTCTCATTTCTCCATTAGTTACAGTAACAATCGAATGGGATTAAGATAAAAACATGTCTCTTTTGTCATATCTCGTTTTTTATAATGCACTTCGTTATAGCTTTATTAAGCTGGATTCAAATTAGAGTAGAAAATATACCAGAAACCTTAATAGCCCTTTCCAGATTTTGCTGTTTAAATGTAATTTGACTGACTAACCTGTAACTCTAACCATCACACCCTCCTCACTGACCCCCCACCCTAACCCCCCCCCCAAAAAAAAATCTATTTCACTTCTCTCAGGCATCTAAGATCTATTAACAGTATAGCTGTAAATAAGCCATTCTGCACCATATGCCATTTTGCTACACATTATCCTTATCCATTACCTTTCAAATACTTCACATAAAGTACCAATCATTAACATTCTGTAACTTACATTTCATGATTAGCACCATCAATAATTTCCTTCTTTCTTTCTTTTTTCCTCGATTTGTAAAAGTACTGGAAATATTCAATATTTAAAATATTTTTTTTTATTAATTTTCTTTTAAAGTCTCTTTGAAAAATCAACTTGCACTCTTGTTAGATCAGCTGATTAATGGTATAAAAGAAAAAAAAGGATAGCAAAAAAAAAAGGTTCCCCTCAAAATTAGTCACTTCTAAAAGACAACAACAGGCAGGAGATGAAATATAACCGGGAAAAATATATATGTTATCATATCATTACTCACTGTAACCAAAAACCATGCATTCCATATATTTTCTCAACCTTAAAAAAAAATTAAAAATTAAAAAAAGGGGAATGGCAATTTTTTTCGTTCTTCTTATAATGAATTTGGCTTGCATCACTGCAATAAAAACTGAAAACAATAACCTGGTAAAATCTGATATCATATGTACTGGAATTCACATGCTAAATAAACCATACTATTATGCCTTCATGTGATAAAAAAATAAAAAACAAACAATAGTTATATCCATTGTATAAGCCATGTGATCCCATACAATGTTAATGCACCCATCCAAGAATATAATTGTAAACAAAGTATATCTTACAATGTTGATGAGATATATATATATATATATATATATATATATATATATATATATATATATAAATTAACAATTATAATAAAGTACACATGTGTACTGCATACTATAGATATGAACTACAAACTCGGTTCAGACACCGTATCCATATCGGTTTAAACCTGACTGGTGTTTGAGTGGCAGAGCTTTGACAGACCAGAGAGTTGGAAGACCGACTATGCATGATGTGCCAGTGTTGTAAACCACTAATTCACTTATTAATTGGTCTCCGATATTTTGCGGAACCTGTCTGCACATCATGGGTGTGAGCTCGACAAAGAACAAGTCTGAGAAAAAAACTTTGAAGGCGATCATGGAGTGTTCGTGGTGAAGTTCTAATTATAAGGTAATTATATATTTGATTAGGAGGACACAGATGGAATTTGGTAGCATGACTGTGACCTTGGAACTCAATATCCGAGCACTAGCTTTTGACAGTGTAAACTACACTGAGTATTTGATATGTTACATATAATGGTTAAGTTTCTTCTTAGCCAATCGAGTAACTTGTCACATTTCAGAGCCATATGTCACTTTCCAAAATCAGACACTATTTGTGTTACTATGGTAATTAATGTCTTGATGAAACTGCTCCGTGTTCTGTGTCTGCAAAGAAGGTACATTTTAAAGTGGTATTGGAAATCATCTTGCTGATAAATGACAACCACTTCAACCTCAATTCTAGCATGCAAAAGTAGGCTAGGCCCATACAATCTGCTATGACCAAATGGTAGGCCTTGGACAAAATTATGATATGTTTTGAAAGAGAATAAAAAATCTGCTCAAATTTCTAAACATCAATTTGAGTGCAAACAAGAGAAATAGCTACTTTATGCGGCATAGTAAATGTGAGATTTTGAAAGGACGTGGCTGATGTTATTCTGTTCGAATAGTAGTGTTACCATGGTTATCACTGATAGCTCTGGTTTCATAGCACTTATAATGACACCATAATCATCTCACCATACACTTCCATATACTATGAAATCACATAAACATTAGAATTATGCCTCACATCCTCTTTTGAAAGATCTCTCAATTATTCACCTTTGTGACGTAAATCTTTAAACCATATCGGAGGGGGTGGTCTCACTTTGTTTGAAATACGGGGAGCAGTCTGAGACCCCGCTCGTTGACACCTTGGTGCTGCCACCATCCTGCTGCGGGGATGTCCCTACTTCGACATGTTGCACATAACTGGCTATTGTTCCATCAGATGTCCCAGACCCACCACTTCCTTGATATGCACTGGCAGAGTTACTACCTGATCCAGTGGGCAATGCCGGGGTCTGTCCAACATGGCCTGCCGTAGTAGGCCTTTCGCTCACTTGAGTGTAAACCAATTTATCATCGCCACGGTTACCATCACTATCAGAGGATGCCAAAGCATGCACGGAGTAACCCTCTGGATGACGGTTGCCATCGCCGCTGCCGTATCGAACGTCTGCGGATGGGTTCCTATTGGCTGTTTGTTCGGTCACCTGACTATCTTGGCCGATCAGAACCTCTATTTCTTCTGGGTCAAAGATCCCAAATTCGCTACTGTTCGATGAAACAGTTCTCGGATGAAAAGCCACAGGTATAGGAGACATTTCATTCACACTTTCAGGGGTGTAGTCACAGTTCAAACCAGAATCTGTGGGGCTGGTGTCTCCACCGTCATCGTTCAAATCGGCATCTTTGGCCAACGGCATAGCCTTCTTGGACAGATCCAGTTTGGGCAGCTGAGTTCCGTTCTTTGTGAGAACTGGCGTTAAGGATTCGGCCATCTTCTCCATGTTTGAAGAGTAGTTGTTTTGCATGGAAAGTGGAACGCCAGACTTGAGAGTGTCAAACACCTCCTCTTCTTTCTTTGTCAAATTTATATTTATCGTCACCGGCTGTAGCGGAAAGTTAAGACAAAAGCATAAGACATTTTTAATCCACGCATTCATTGAGGTTTTTAATAATCCCTCCCCAGTTGCTTTGCAATGTAACAATATATACCGTCCGTACAATTTGTACAAATCACCATTACTTGAGAACTAAAATACTGTTAGTACATAGTAGTATTAAAAGTAGTGTAAGTGTCAGATGTTCAGATTTTTTCAGAACAAATTCCAATGCTATGAAAGCCTGGTTGACCTACTACACTTTTCATAACTGACACATCCTCCATCCAAGGCTTATTTGCATTTAAAATTCTCAGCAATTTACGAGCTGAGGTTCTTACAGTGAGCTGATGTTGTTATTGTGAGGTGCTGTTGCTATGGTGAGCTGAAGTTACTATGGTGGGGTGGTGCTTTTACTGTGAGCTTAAGTTTTTATGGTGAGCTTAAGTTGCTATGATGAGCTGAAGTTGTTATAGTGAGGTGGTGTTGTTACGATGAGCTGATGTTGTTATTGTGAGGTGCTGTTGCTATGGTGAGCTGAAGTTGTTATAGTGAGGTGGTGTTGGTACGGTGAGCTGTAGTTGTTAATGTGAGGTGTTTTTGTAAGGTTACTAAGTGTTTAAATTATTTAGAAGCTGACTGACTAATTTGCAAAGAGAAACATTTTTTTTGTAAACAGAATGTCAGCTAAAACAAAAAGGATTGATAAATGACTTGTTCTGATACCTAGTGCAAAAAAAAAACATTCTGATGGTTTTTTTTTTTTTAACCCCATCAGTCTATCATCAGAGTATCAATGTCAATACTAGAATAAATCAGTCATACATATAATCTCAAACAAGGGGTTTTTTTTTTTTACATAATACTGAGGGATCATATATCTTCATGACATTGTGACCAAATGATATAAAGAAGATTTATTCCTCGGGTAGTATTTCAATCCACTGAGGCTATCACATTTCCCAAAATTTGCATATAATAGAACAAAGAAAGCAATTGTGTTTTTGTTAGTTTGTAATATAGACAAATGTGTGTGTGCGGGGGGGGGGGGGGGGGAGAGAGGGTATTGCAACAAGAACAATGGGAATCATGGAATAGAATAGAAAGAATACAGTCATTGATAGCCTGTTTCGTCACTGGGGTACACGATTCTGGGATTTATTTATTTAATTTTTTGGAATAGCCTAATATGCAACAACTACTTCTCTGGAAACATATCACGTTATCATTATTTTTTTTACTTTTTACTGATGCAATTAGCACCCAAACCTGGAAATGGCAAATAAATTGTTGACCACATACAGTATAACGAGATTCAAACCAATGACATCAGCTTTACAAGTGGAATTACCATGCCCTTAGCCAGGGGGGTAGGAAGCTTCCAAAAAGTAGGGGGTAAACAACACCAGAGGGGCACTTTCTCATTCCACAAGCACCACTCGTTATGCTATAAACCCATACACACCGTCCATGAAGTGTTAGTATGCTATCAATACTATTATGGTACACGTGAATAATTAAAATGAAATATTAAAATTTACAAAGGCTTAAGATATCCAAAAGACATCAAAGGGGCACACATTTGCTATTTTGGAAAAAGTGGGGGGCACGTGCCCCAATTCCCCCCCTACACCCATGCCCTTAGTAGGGTGACAATCCAAGCAAATGTAGCCATTACCACACGTCCATAATTAAGTCATTGTTTAATATCAATGAGGTCACATGATCACACAATTTTGAATTATATTTTTCCAAACTTGTTACAAAATCATTTCAAGTTTAATGAGAAATGAAAAGCAGTTGCTGGTGTAGCTTTATAGCTAATTATTATCCATTTAGTCCAATACAGAATATTTTGGGTTTGAAAAATTTAATGTACTGTTATGTGGTCCCATCATAAAAGTTTTATAACTAATAATTCATCTTTTTTTATACAACTTTAGGAAGGCACAGATGAACTTTTCTGGCACCTCTTATAGGATTCCCCCACCCCTGGCCTCTAAACAGCTGTTTCAATTTACTTTCATAAAAAAAAATATCGTTCCATTGGATATTAAAATTTAAACAAAACTAAGGTCGATCAAGTTTCATTCAAATAATGAGGACAGAATTCAAACTTACCTTATTTTGTCTTTAAGTGTTTTTTTAGTACTACCACAACAATTGTCACATTGACAAAGCTTTCAGGATCTAAACGTATTTATTAAAACCTTACTTATTAACATTCACTTGGTGAAAACCCCAGAAGGATGTATTAGTGAGATCATTTTAATGTTATTTTTTTTAGTCAAAGGTGGAAGGTTTGGAGGGGTAAAATCCCAATGGAACAACAAGTATAGTCGAGGGACATTTTATGACTCAGTACCACAGACTTTCAAAAATGTCATGATTTTAAAAGTTAAAAAAGCAGAAACCCCGATTTTAGCAACGGAAATGATGCCAATACTTGAGGTGCGCTAACAAGTCTTGCAATGATTTCTTCACAAAAGTGAAACCAAAGATTATGTTAATTTTCCAATACACCCAAATTGTCACCATTGAGTTCAGCTTCTGTTGTGACTTGAAGATCATGTCAAGAATGAAGAAATATCCCCAAATGATTCAATCTATAGGGCTTTCTTATTGCAGTCATTTACGGCTATACCAGCATGAAAAAAGCGCAAGGCAAAATGCGCGCAACCAGCTTTGAGTCTTATCTTTTACCTTTTCGGGAAACGTTATGGCCGGGAGATGACTGGCCTTCATCTTCTTCCTCAAGACGAAGCAACTACTGATCAGTAGGAGAAGCAGGACGCAACACGTGACCCCGATGCCCAAGTAGTATGGCTTCTTTGATGGTTCTGTAGGGTACCAAAATATACCAGTGTTATAAAGGAAGGAATCAGGGGTTAGGCTTAATGGTACCTAACACTAACAGAAACACATGCACTGTATTACGACAACAGAAAGTTTTATCTTTGTGCACCAAATGTATTTATGAGGGTGAATCCGTCTTCGACAAATGGATGACCGAACAAAATTAAACTACGCTTGCAGAGAAAACCTCCATGACAAAGTAAATCTTCTCACCAAATTTGAGCCCCTCCAAGACAAATTCTCCGTGGTTCGATCGACCCACTTGATTTTCTGCTACGACATCAATTTTGTACTGGTAGGTTGGATGCAAGTCTGAATAAAACAAACAGATAGAAATGTAAATTAATCTGAAATTATCATTAGCAAAGCTTTCTCCCCCCTTCTATCCTTGCACCCCCCCCCCCCCCGCACCCACACCACCTAAATAAACCATATGTAGCAATAAACCTATGGATAAAAGCTCCAAATAGCCAGTTGAAATCTGAAAAAGTATCCTAGATCCCACAACAATTTGATCCATTAGCTCGACGATTTATTCAAAGGTGTGGTGAAACTGTCAGAGAGTCCCCTTCACAACCTTAGGTCATACTAGCTGAAATCCAACCATGCAGGAACCAGATTTGCTTTGACCTATTGAAAATAACTGCTTTTTGGCCAGAGTAATGCATAGATTTTTGCTTTTGGGTTTATGTGCTGTCAATGGTTTCTAAACAACTTTCTACATTGTAGTGACAATGAATAGAGTGGCTTCACCACCCAAAGTACTTGAAAGAGTGGTCAGATTGCTGAGGTACGCTCTTGCTCATAAATTGGGGACATTCAAAGCCGGTCAAGGAGCAGGCATGGGGGTTGACAGGTGCATGTATGCCCGAGGCTTCTCTGGATGCTTGTTAAAAAGGCTCAATAAACATGGTCTCTCGTCTACAATCTTCTCAGGTTTTCTTTACAGTTTCAAAATTGACCCGACGCACAATTCGAGCCAAAAAAAAAAATTAGGAGAGAGAGTGAAATTTGCTATGTATGCTGAAGTATATCTATGTGATCATTATAAAGCTAGTACTTAGCTTTATAGTAAGATTACTTTGATGCAAGTACCTCACACTCCTCCAATATTTTTTACAACACCTGTCCGGTAAAAATCGTCCCTGTAGACTGAAGAGACATCGCAAACACCTGCCTTTTTCAGATGCAACTAAAAAATGCCAGGTTTTAAGTACCATGGTGAAAGAAAAGATGTTTACAGACACAAGATGCATGTTTTCCTCCAAAATAAAAGAAACAAAATTTTTGGGCTTCTCCACAGAATAAATTCAAGTCTCACCAGTGGTCAACTGATATTTACACATTTAAAATGCCACATTACAAAGCAAAATGATTTCTGATAAGCATGGGAGAATTGTAATCGAGTTAAAGGTGCAGAGACGATTACGGGACTAGCCCTTTGGAAATCCAAGAGCCGCACATCAAGTTCCTTTGATGCAGCCACAGATGACTGACAGGATTATTTAAGACCCTATCTGCGTTAGATTGTGGATGAACACCTGCTTATTTTCAAGCCTTCTCTTTTCGATAAGTGTTCAGAGGATAACGAGGAAGAGGTGTGAATTCGCTCCCATTCCTGCTCCCCGGACTGCCATTTAACGTCCCCATCTGGCAGACGAGGGCGTATGCCCCATCATCTGACCACTTTCTCAAAAACTGAGGTAGACAAAGGCACCCCATTCAACATCACTGCAGTGCAGCAATGACAAACGAAGTTATATCGAAACCAAGTGAAGAACAGAAACATACCCCTTTTCCCAAGTTCACAAACCAGAAATACCAAATCCAGTGAAGACTCCGCACATCACCACTGCACTGCAGCGATTTTTGAATAGGTCAAGAGAGTCTGGCTCCTGGCAGAATTTTGATCCTGGAACCTAAGGATTGTGAGGCGGACCCTCTAACCGCTGAACCACGCCTTTGCCTTTGATATGACACTTATGGAGTCAACATATGACAAATACTGAACTGTATGGCAACGAACCAAAACTATCCTGTAAGATACAACAACGCCGTCTCAAACTAGCAGGGCACTCATACAGGAACACCAAGGAACCAGTCTCTCAACTTATCATGTGGACACCAAAACATGGAAGGAGAAATAGGGGAAAACATAAGCTCAGCTATATAGATGTAGTTGCTAGGCAGGCGCGTATCCAGGATTTTCTAACCCGGGGGGCGCGAATTACTATCTAAGCAGAGCGCCACCATCGGTTGGCGCGGAGCGTACAAGAAAATTTCTGGTTTTGATACCCCCCCAGATTACCGGAAATGGCACTTCTCGGGCTTGAAAATGACCAACCAGATGTGCACTTTTGCCTGAGAATCAAGTATTTCCCAAAAGTTTTTTCCATCCATAACCTGTTTGAAGATTGTCACCAGTCACACATTTTTTTCGACCTCATTGCATGTCCTATGGATCATTGCTTTTGTAGGTAATTCTACGTCACGGCCCACAATATCCGAAAGCCCCACTTTTCAAGGTTTTAAGCCCATTATTTGTTGAGAATTTGAAAATTGACATTTCTCGTGAATAAAATCACTTTTAAACATACCCATAATGTTGCACAAAATTCAATCTATGGACAACCAATATAGAAAAACCTCCTGGAACCCCTAACAGACAGGTCAAAATTGCACGAGTAGAGGAAAGTATGATGAAGAATGTTGGTGAGGAAATTTTCGAAAATTCAGACACAGTTAATTTATTGGTGTAGAAATATTAAATCCTCTTATAATGGCTATTATAAAACTTCGTTGAAGGGAATGAAAAATAGCAGATATTTCCGATATCAGGTATATCGAACCGAACACTACACACATAGGCGTAGGTCCCGTAGGAGGCGGGGGCTGCAGCCCCCCCCCCCGCAACCATTTTTTTCGGGCACCTACTGAAAGAAAAATAAATAGCAATGAATAGCTTAAAAATGATCTCCTTGGTAATTAAAATAAATTGTAAGCTTGGCCGACATTACTACTGTAAAAGAGAGTTTTGACATAAATGGATCTGTATGCTTTTTCTTCATCTACATAAGACATTTGGTTGTTTACATTAGCATCCGGCGGTATACTGTGCAACTTTCACGGACCGTTAGGTAAACGATGCCATGCAATGTAATGACCCATGCTTGCTTATATGATATTGGCATCGATATGTTGAACGCGCGCGAATCGCGCGAAAAATTTTGGCTTTTTTTCGGGCAAGTCATTACAGCCCCCAAATCCAATTGGGCTCCTACGCCTTTGACTACACACAAAGACAGTTTTTGAGGCTGTTCATCGTGGAACATGCATTCAATGCTCACTGATATGATGTTATATCTGCTCTTTGCTTTACAAATTCGAACAGGCGTGTAGCGAGTAATTGCCAAGAGAGGGGCGAAGCCTGTAGGCAAACTATCTAAGCGAAGCGCCACCATGTGTTGGCGCGAAGCGTTCAATAAAAATTTTGGCCGAAAATGCCTCCCAGATCGCTGGAAATGACACTTCCCAGGCCTTGTAAGTTGCATCTAAGCATTGTCTATTTTGAAATTACTAGCGATGTCATAAAGAAAATTTGCTCGGGGGGGGGCGGTCGCCCCTTCCCGAAATGCGTCATGTTCCCCGACGACTCGGTCGAGTTCAAGACCAGCCACAGTTGGTTCCATATAGCACAATTGTATAATTGTTTAAGGCGTCCATACACACACACGCGTTATGATAGACCATATATAGTATTTATATAGATACATTAGGTCTTGGCTATCTTCTACTCCCTCCTTTTCTCCTTTTTCTCTCTTTTTTCTTTTTCTTTTCCCTTCCTTCCTCTCCTCCTTTTCTTTTTTCCCCCTCCTTTTCCCTTTTTTCTTCTCTTTTTTTCTCTCCTCTTTTCCTTACCCGGGGGGGCGCGCGCCCCCAACGCCCCCCCCTGGATACGCTCCTGCTAGGGACATCGGGGTGCTTCAAACTGATCTTCCTAACTTGATGAGGGACAGAAATAATTGGGCAAATCTCAACATGATTCCGACTTCTGTCGACTAGAGAGAGAGAGATGACACTACAATCTTCTTTTTTCTTTCTTGACAGATTTATTATCCACATGTAGATGCAAGTAACTCACAATGGTAAAGAGCCTGAATTACTTTAGTAACTTTGCAAACTTACGGGGGGGGGGGGGGGGGAATGGGGGCATTCGAGAGATTGTTCAAATTCATGTAACTCACGAAGGCCCCATAGCAGACATGGACGCATGTTAGTAATCTTTTCTTTTCCAATGGACAACTCCAAATCACATCGAACATTTTGGGTCCAAAATTCATGCTATAAATTCAACCAAATTCCAAATGGGCTGCTCAAGCTTCAAAAAGTGGATTGATAGAATTACCGAGTAAAGTGTGAGCAGCTTCTGTAGATACGGTCTCGTCCACGGTACCTCCGTCATCAGTTTGGAACTTCAGGGTCACGATGTACCGCTCGATGGGACCTCCACTGAATTTGTCAGGAATCGGCTGAAGAGATAAAAATTGATGAAAAACAAACAACGTTTAAGAAAGGCTTATATATGCCAGCTTTATTAAAGAGTGGCCAAAGACACTTTTATTAATTTATGCAGCCTTTAATTGGTTCCACTTTGACCTCACAATGACCACTATTTCCGTATATGGAAACGTTAAAGGCGACGTCAACATGTTAAGATCTTTTAGTAAAAAATACATGAGCCATTTTTGACAAAATGAATGATCATCCAGTGGAGTGTGTGTAAGAATTTTCAGTCAAAATCGCAAATTCCTTAAATCCAATCAGCGAAGAATTTGTAGTTGTTTCCGCAAAAATTTCAAAACGATCATTTATGAAATGACATCATTTTCAAAATTTACAGCAAAAATGATCAAATTGATCACTTGCAATATAATAAATCCTGTCAATTCAAAGGTTTTAGCAACAAAATCGAATTTTCGAATGCTGCTCGCAGCAGAAAGTCATCAATTTTGCACATTTTGCAGCATAATGATAAATTTCAGCAAAAGTATTGGAGGAAGATCTAAACCTGGAGACAGCAAGGTTTCCAAAGTCTTCCAACCAATTTAGTTATAAAATGCCCAAGAAATTCACCAGCTTCACTGCAGAGTGGCAGAGGTTAATTTTGTTTAACAGATACAGACTTGGTTCCACTTTTGACCCTACAGGTTTATGATTTACAACAATTTCTGCAGCCCTTTTAGCTATAGACTCAAAAGTGTTGATCAGCTTTTAAGAGCGGGTAAACTAAAAGGCACTTTTGTAAAATTCAGCCGTCGGTTCAACTTTGACCTCACAGGTTTATGATAACAACATTTTTTTTGTCATACTTTGTACACCTTTGTTATACTATGTCAGTTTGTATTTTGGGGATACCTCACTTAAAGGTTCTTATGAACTTTTCGAGGATCCACACAACCATATACTTTGTATGTACATACTTGAATTATGTAAAATGTTGATAACGTTGATGGTTGAAATATAGTTGAACAAACAAACAAGTTTCCGCAACCCTTCTATCGCATGCAAAATTTACGGTGAAAATATATGGAAAAGTGTTCATATTTGTTTTGAAAATGTCACAGAGTTTCTCAAAGAATATGCATGGAAACAAATATTTGTGGGGTAAGTAAACTTGGCAGTTAAATAGGCAATAAAATATTGTAGTAGAGTCTTTATGTGGCATATTCAGAAGGATCGGTTGAATGGAATTTATTGAATTGAATTTGAATTTTATCGTCCACAATCGGAAATTCGGCTTACACAGGTGGTAAACGGAAAGAAAAAAAAAAGCAATAGTTTAAGTATCAATAGACTGCGATACACATACAGTAATACAAACATACATACAGCAAGTCCTACAAATAAGAAACTTATATTCTCACTTGTGAATTAAATATATGGATAGAATTAGGCACAAATGAGTATCTGTAACGGGCCCTAAGTGTATGTGGTGGGCATAAACGCAGTCCAGAGCGGTTGCAATTGTAGTGCTCAAACAAAGGGTGTGTTGGGTCTTGCATGATTTGTTTCAATTTATTGCAGACCCTCTCATGATACAAGCACTCTAACGAAGGTAAGTGAACATCGAACTGTTGCCTAACTGTTGCCTAGTTTGTTATCTATTTAGTTCAGTTCTCATCAAAGTCACACAGGTTGCATCAGCAATGTGATCTGTATCTTTTTATTGTGGCTAAAATGGTATTGAAACCAGTGACCACAGGATTACAAATTCTATCCTATGTATTCTATTTAGTTGGCAAGGATCCCAATAGCCAGAAATTAAGCCACAGTATCTTACTTACAGTGGAAACCTGGAAAATAACACACCATTTTTCATTCAATACAATCCAGAAAATGGCAGGGGAGGTATTTCAAGAGGAAATGTTTTATTTTTCGTTTCATTTTTATGTATAAATAAAAGTATGCAAAGCATATTTGCCATTATAGTTTAACAGAGATCATATGACAAAATTATTTCCAGCTATATTCTCATGAGCAAAATATGCTAGAGTTAGTTTTACCTCTACGCTGATGATATGTAATATGGACAAGGCACACTATCATTCTTGTTTGCAAAGCAAACAACAAAACTTTGATTACGTCAAGATTTTGAAATATCGGAGACAAGAATTCGTGCAACAAATAAAAACAAACACAAATCTGTAATCTCCTTATGTTTCGTGGAAAATCTTCCTGCAAATGCACCCGACTATGTGTGATGAAAACACAAACCATATAATCATTTATTGGTCTCTGTCATAGAGACGTTGACCGTACTGACGGACAAATTCCCCATACAGCCAAAGAAAGATCTTAATTTAAGTCTGGGAGATGTATCACACATTTAAAGTTTCTCCACAGACATTCGGCTAAAGACTTGGACAAGTCCAAAATATGACATCACCAAGCTTGCATACATGTGGGCTTCATGTTTCGCATGTTTCGTCAACATTTATTACGATCATGTTAAAATGCTACCATAGGGAGATACGTCTTAAGAGTGTTGAACCAATGATGGCAAATTGGTTCGTTGTCAACATTTATACCATTTTACCTTGAAAAAAGGAAGAGAAAAACACATAAATGGAGCAATGCGACATCAGAGATTTACCCGAACCGAGCAATACTTTTCGTAGGTGTTTGGGGAATGTGTCCTTCACAAAGATCTCCTTTTACGTATTCATGTATTAAGCTACAGGCCGAGGACGGACAGTTGGGTTTCTGTCAACATGAAAGAACAGTTACGACTGACCGAAGACAAGGATCGATCGAAAGGTCTAAGAATGGGGGGGGGGGGTTTCTGTTTAATACTTACATCCCAAGTCAGGTTAATGGATCTTTCCATCTTCTTCCAGTCCACACTATCTCTTGAGAGTCTTATATTCTGAGGTGCCCTAGCAGGTGCTTCATAAAAGGAAGAAAAAAACCCAATTTAATTTGATCTTTCTTAGTTCACTCTCACTCTCCCTCTCTCGTGTTACTTTTCCCGAAATAAACATCTCACTAATGGATCATAAAATCAGTTGTCGCAACTCTAGTCTACTGGATAGCTAAATAATTATCACATACTGTAAACCATGTCTAAATTCAACCTGTTTGCACCAACAATTAGCACAAACTGTGTGGATATATGTATGTATTTTAGATCCTCACGCAAGCAGGAACTTGCAAAGAAGCCATCATTGGCTTATCAAAGCCGCAAGCTGACAGAAGTCAGTCTCTTACATTCATATTTAACTTCCATGATTATGAATTGTCAATTTTGTCAACAACTCTGTAACTGGACGACATACATTAACCTTGGAGTGACTCAAACTCGAGACCTTATGATTGAAAGGCACCGGCGTTAACCACTGAGATATTTGTTATCCAGTTTCAGCAAAGTATCAATCTTAATTTCCACATCGTATTTATTGTATTATTAATTGTTAATGAGTCTCTCTACATACATGTATTAATCACTCTCAGTGACTCTTAATTCAATGCCAACTATGTAGTGTTACATAATGTAGACCAATCTCAATGCAGTCACACCAACCAAACTGCCAAATATTCTGAACCAAAAATATCAATAATTAACTAGAAAACAATCATTTTAAATAATTAATTGAAATTAGGAAGCAAAATTGCCTTTTGTATGTAGGAGCACAAAATTACCTCATTTATAAATGTTTGGTTTTATTGTCATAGCTCTGCATGGTGTGCCTATGACAAACCCAGAAAGCCAGCAGGCTTAGGAATTCCCTACCAAGTTTTACAAGTGACCATTAAATGTCAAACTGGACAAAGATTTTCAAATTGTGACCTAAAATGACCTTTGAACTCCACAGGATCCTTGTACTCATTCAATTGGAATCGACATACCCAAGGATGATGTACATCCAAGCTTCTCTTTTTTAAGTGATCAAGCTTAATTAATGCAAGGTTTGCCGACCTTGACGTCTGATGACCTTTAAATGACTTTGACCTCTGAGAAAAAGCAATAGCATTCTTGCACTCCCTTTAAAGGTGAATACCCCAAAACTTACTGATTTGGGTATTTACCAATTGACGATGTTTACCTGTGTCCCATACATGTACACACACTCTAATCTACCTTACCTACAAACACTGGTAACTTTCTTGCAATGCGCCACCCTCCCCACCAACCCCCCTCCCCCACCAATGACCCTCATTAAGGTGAATCCAATGAACCCAGTGAAGCAATCACATGTACTTTTTGACTTAATATGATACAAGCCAAGGGCATCTCAAACAAACACACAAACACACATACTACACTACCATCGCATACACCCCTAGTGACTTTCCCAAAAGATCAAAACAGAACGCTCACCTGCCATTCCAGTTTCAACTTGGACGGTCGACCATTCCGATAATATTTCGAGTGGATTGAACATGTAGTACACCCCGACTCTGATAGTGGTAAGCGCATCCGCATAGAAAAGATTTTCTCGGATGAAATATTGATACACATTTGCGTAAGATTGCTTATCTTCTTGTTCGTACTACAGCAAGGGAGAAAATATTGTAATGGCTAATAATTTTATTGACCAGAATCAACGATTCATACATATATATATATATATATATATATATATATATATATATATATATATATATATATATATATATATATATATATATATATATATATATATATATATATATATATATATATATATATATATATATATATATATATATATATATATATATATATATATATATATATATATATATATATATATATATATATATATATATATATATATTATCACTATATAGGTAATTTTTTCATTTAAATGGGACATTCTGGTTGTCGAGAAGAGAATAATATTCCACACTGTTAGTTGAAAATTATTTCAATATATTCTCCCAAACTCAAGATGTAATTGATTGGATTTATGGTCGTGACCTCAAATATGCTTGAACTTGAAGACGTATTTTACAGCCAGTCTGAAAATATGTTACCTCATTTTAGACATTGCATTGCATAGTCTGACGTACAGTAACACTCCTCCGTGTTTGCAAATAATTTGGAAATCCAGAAACCTCTGTTGGAAAGTACTTTTTTCAACTTTTAGCAAGTTTTTAGCAGGCTAAAAGTTGAGGCCAATTCTGATTAACCAACCAATTCAGTTAAACCTGCTCAATATCTGGGAGAAGCTATCTATCTAGAAGTAAGAACCTCCAGAAGGAAAAAAACCAGCTTTAGAAATTTCTAGCAATTTTGGGAAAAATGCTGATAAACTTTAAAGCCACCATTTGTGTTTACCGAAAAGTTATACAAAATCTGTAAAGTACCTTGTAAACATCTGAGCTATATTCTTGTTCATATTCCAGGACAAATTTAAGCAGCATATCCCCATCTGGCCAGTTCTTCGGGCGATCCCACTTCACTACAATCTCTGAACTTCCGGCCGCTGTAGCACTTAAGTTGGTAACAGGACCTGGTACGACTGTTAAGGAAAGCAATTTCAAAGATACCAAGAACATTAAATAAAAAAGACTTTCAACATGCATGGCTGTTTGTAATTAACACAAATCTGCTAAAAGAACACAGCAAAGAAAGCAGAAGTTGTTTTAAAATTCAAACCAAGGAAATTGTGAGGTTATATAATTGACATTCACAACAGTGCATATGCAAATCATAGCAAACCACATTTTGGAATGAACATTATTCACCAGCATACAGCAACACTATTTTTAAGCAGGTCTAAAGAGATTTTGATTCCAGGTCTAAAGCTGAGGGCAGTATTCAGGAACGATAGTCACCAAATGAAGGTGCGCGATCCAGTAGTGGGTTTTAAATATGGAGGCCATAGTCCTAGCTTAGCTTGAATGCATTTTTGTGATTCTCAGGGGTGGGGAACTGATGGGGTCATGAGTCAAATTCCCCTGGCATCCACACAGGGTTGAGGACCCAACAGTTTGCCGCCGGGGCTGTTTCTAGGTACATGGCAGATAGAGGACATTAAATAACAAGCCTTTCGGACATACCTATTTTGTCCTCTTCAACTGAGGCGACCTCAGATACGCTGCCATCTGAACAGTTGACTCGTATTTCGATTTTTGGGCCACAGGAGTTGAACACGCTCTCCTTGAGCTCGTAGTCGTACGAAGGAAACTGACATTCATACGTCTGCTTCGTTGCAGGGCAGCGTGACCAGTTGGATAGCGATTGACAGAACGGCTCGGATTCGTGGGCATGTCTGTGGACCAGAAAAAAAAGGTTTGAACAGTTGCAGATCCTTGAGAAGAGTGGGAGTGTGGGGGGAGAGGGGTATATTCTCTAACCCAAATATTCAAAAATAGATGTTAAGCACAATTTTTTTTTTCCTTTAAGGGGAGGATGCCCCTAGAAACACCTACATGGGGAGTAAATTCGACATACCTGCAGGGGGCCTGCACATCCCAGTTTTTTTGCTACAAAACTCCTCAAAAAAGGTGTGGCATATGATGTACATAGAGAACCAGAAAACCAAGAGATTTTATTTATTCCTTTCCACAAACTCTTTTTCAAGTTTGGAACTCATCCATTTAGCCGACTTCTTGTTATTGTCGGTCTTCTGTTAATATGGAGCTACTTAATATCAAGTATCCAGTCAATTCAAGCTTTTTATGTTTTCAGTTATTTGGTTTTTCAAGGTTTTCATGTTTCATGATGGTTTTGTTTTAATTTGATATATTATAGTTTGCCACGAACAGTACAGAGTAAATGAACTATCACCACTTTAGGCGTTTTGTTTGGACGAACTTTGAACAGGATTGGATACTAGACTTTCAGAACAATGCATGCAGTTCATAAATTTGACTTGTCAGGACAGGCTTTCATTCATGAAACATCAGTTTTGGTACAAGTGTAAATGCTTCTTGATGTAGGGCGACACAACCACCGGCTATAGCCAACAAAGGTTTACATACATACTGTACATACAATAATTCTCTCTCCTACAATAATTTGTGTACAGTATATCCGATATGCCTATTACAGTCTATTGTGATGCCTGATTATCATTGTGTCCCTCTATCATTTTATCTTGCAATTAATCACTGCATGCAGCAATAATTGTGCACTTAATTCTGTGACTCTCTCTTGTAAAATAGATAGTAACACCCTATGAGTAACTATCAGGACTATGTAACAACATAATATTTGTAATTATAGATAGATCACTTATGGTCGCCACAAAATTCACACATGTATACCAGATCTAGATATGATATTTCAGTATTCAATTGAAAAAGGTGTTAGAAGAGCATTGTCTCAGTGTTTTCATTCCTATTCACTCTCTACCAGTACAACTTACAAGTGACAAGTAAACTGCGAAAACAATTTTGGTTATCATGCTAAATACTGTATTACAAGAACCAATGAAAAGCACTATTAGTCTATTCCACTGACTTTGTCTATAGGGACTTCAGTTCCAAATTATAATAGCTGCTACAGTACTATTTCTATCTCTCTGAGCTTCACTTGATACAACAAGAGCAGGCAAGCCACAAAAGACTCGTACATAAAGATATACACTAAACAACAAGTTCATGAACTTCCACAACTGACTGTTGACTAAAAACTGTGCACAGCTTAAAATTCAAATTACTCAAGTATGCAATCTGTGCCTTCCATGCATTAACAGTGTTGAATTTCCTTTTCATTAACGTACTTTGACTGTTGGGAGTGGTTTTCAATGATACAAGCTCATGACCCTTTAAATCGTTTGAAATAATAAAATATCCCTCATAACATTGTACAGGTCTCCATCTTGACTTCAGGTGAAACTTTTTCATCTGGTGGTTGCCGATGCAACCTGTTTTGATTTGTAAAATCAAGTGTTGTTTTTTTTTACCCCCCAAAAAAAAACACTTGCCAACCCTACTTTTGGGGGAGGGGGAGGGGGGAGGGGGACAAAAGGTGCTAGAAATTTTACCATGTGCGATGATCAAACTTCAAAAACTTTTTAAAAAAAACATACTTATGGACCACCAATCTATCAGCTTCCACTATAAGGTTTGATTATTTGCATAATTTGTCAATATTGCCAATGAGAAAGCTTTGCAATATGTTCAGAGGAGCCCAAAAATCGACTTAAAAACGAAATTAGAATATATAGGATAGATATGTGTACTGTATGACCTACCCTTCCGGTAACCTGAACAACATCTCACATGTTTCGTTTTCTGGCAGCCATTTTGGAGGAGTCCAAGGACAGGTGACGAATGAACCGACAGCTGAACACATCGATGGTGAGGCACCCCAGTTCTGAGAATCATCTGGGTAAAGACCAAAGAGAAAGTTCACTGATACCATCTGCAGTTACAAAATCATTACTCAAGTGTTGGAATTAACTAAATAATACCTTTTTTTTTCTTCTTTTTATTTTACCAAAATCAAGGTTAACTTGAAGCAATGCTATATAATGTACAGTATAAGTAGTTTTGAGATCTTTTCCCAGCTGGAAATAGGCATGTTGATGGTAGATGTCACCAAAATCTCTTTGAATTCTTTTCAGCCAAATTTACTATTATGGAACGCGAAAAAGTCTAAACTTACGTAGTTGCCATCGGCGCTGTTCAAAAATTGCTCAACTACGTGATGTAAAAAAATAGCTCTTCTCTAAATTCAACTTGTGCTGCACATACTTACTATATGCACATGGTTAATTACGATATATGTGGTTAGTCTAGACTGTTTAGAATTCTTTCCATTGTTGAGTCTATTAGTAGCGGTAGTAAGAGTAACGATATGGCTCTAGGTGTAACCAGGGAATTGTTATGGAACTCCCTGGTGCAGGCGCGTAGCCAAGGGGGGGCAAAAGGGGCAGCCGCCCCCCTTGATCATATTTTTTTTTTTTAATATGTTTTTATGATATTGCTAGTATTTCAAAAGAGAAAATGCTAAGATGCAACTTACAAGGCCTGGGAAGTGCCATTTCCAGCGATCTGGGAGGCATTTACAGCCGAAATTTTCTTGTACACTTCGCGCCAACCATGGTGGTGCTACGCTTAGATAGTTTGCAATGCCAAATCTACATTTTCGCCCCTCCCTTGGCAAATTCCTGGCTACGCGCCTGCCCTGGTGTACCAGTAGTAGGCCTAGTAGTAGTAGTGGTAGCAGCCTACGTATCATGCATTCTCCTGCGCTGGTGATGTTTGTTGAATTTTGTGCGAAATGCCTATTTTTTACATTACGTGGTTGATCAATTGTTGAACAGCGCCGATGGCAACAACGTAAATTCAAACAACGAAAGTTTAGACATCAACGTGAGTTTGAGCAACAGCGTGGTAAAACAGCAGCAATAACCTTTAGTTTAGACAATTAACAAACTTAGTTTAGACAACGGAATAAGTTTTCCCTTACCGCATTCCATATACTTTAGACCCCATTACTTTAATGAAAGTCAAACATATCAAATGTGATAGACACCAGCAAATATGTCACAAACCTTGATCATACTCTTTTACAAATTAAGCAAAGTAATCTTGTGCGTGAAACCTCTCATCGACCCAAAAAAAAAAAAACTCTTGTCGATGTATGAAGAAAAACAGGATATGGATCTTTCCAGTGATATCTACTAATGGTCCCCAAATTAACATTATTAACCTTTTTAACAAATCCTCCTCTTTCCTTTTCCTTTTCCTTTTCTTTTTAATTTTTTTTTGGGGGGGGGTGGATAGCTCTCCTTAAACAGAATGTCTGTGCATGGAGGTCTGTTTTTACCTCCATGGTCTGTACTTGTTTGTTTCTTTATCACCCATTTAATGACATAACTCTACTAAAAGTACAGTTCATCACTGTTTGAATTCAGGGAAAGTGGGGGGATAGAGGGAAAGTGGGGGGAAAGTGGGGGAAGCAGGTAAAAAGTGGAGGAAAGGAGGTAAAAAGTGGGGGAAAGGAGGTAAAAAGTGGGGGAAAGGAGGTAAAAAAGTTGGTGCTGGTGTCAATTAGTTGAATGAAGAGACTCTTTTGCACGTGAAACGTGAATTTTCCTTAATTATGATCTTAAACCAGCGGATGGTCGCATGTAATTTGCATAAACTCGCAATTGTCATCAAACGTATGTTGATGTCTTCCTTACACTGTACACACCTTCAAACAGACACCACTATGAAATTTATACTTCACTGCATGAATATATTTCAATCAACAAAACATTAAAATCTTGAAAATTAGGTTAATTTGTATTAACTCAAGTTTTAAACAGATATGTGTCAACATTCTGACTATATAACATAACTATAAACCAAGCCTAATTTGCATGTTACAAAAGGGGCTGAAATTGTTAAATTGTCATTAAAAGTCTGTTAAATAATACCTGCAACATTTTGGGTCTTTTCTTGCTTTTAATTAGTATCATTACTGTTTTAACAATTTGCAAGTATGTGATATTGTAGCAGAATAATTTCAGAAGGTGCATGCCAGCAGGATTTAGTTTTGAGAACTGTACCATTGAAATAATGTGATTGTAGTATTACATATTTTAGTGATGAGCACCATTAAACATAGCATGGGTCCCCCCACCCACCTCCCACTCCCACTCCCACCCTTCCCTGATACCCTGACTATACCATTACAGTCACCAAAACTTGCCAAAGTATTTTTAATTTAAAACAAAGAGCCAAAAAAAATTGTCAAAGTATTTAATTAATAACAGGTACATGGTATCACTAAATTTCCCTCAGTGGTGCAATCAACATCCAAAAAATCACACATTTCTCCCTAAAATGGCTCATAAAGGTGAATATGAGCTTGATATATAATTACTATACTAACTATGCTTCATTACGTTAAGTGCTTTCTTTCAAGGACCCATTATCTCAAATCAATTTAAAGATAGTATAATCTGAGTCCATACATATTACTATTTTGCTAGGTTCTGTGGCCATAAATATGTACATTAAAAGCTGCACGGCAATGATTGTTGGTAAATGCCAACAGCTGGCTTTCAGTTCTGCAATTCAAATCAACGGAAAATTCTGTTCCAGACTACTAATTTTTTTTATTTTTTTTTTTAATTTTCAACAAAAATTGATTATGCCCATACACATTGTGGCATTTCTTACAAGTTTTGTGATGAAATATGTTCAAATTAAAAGATTAGCTGCATACATGTTGTGGCATATGGGTTAGCAATTACATTCAACTTTAACATTGTTAAAGCTAAACAGTGCAATCATAAATTTGACATTTTTATGTTTTCAGTTCTTTGAAGATAAAGGAAATTGCAGGTAGAAGAGGGGGGAGGGGGGGGGGGGGAATGGGAGGGTCTAAGCCAGCTGAGACCCATCTATAATCGAGCTATTACAAATTGTCATAGTCAGTCGGAAGGAGTTTTAGTGCTACTTTGAAACAATGAAATCTGATGCATGAATCTTTCAACTGTTTATATGACTTTTTCAGTGCTCCGATAGGCAGCTATGCGTGGAAACCCAACTGCAAGCAAGCTTAACTGGTTCTGTTTCAGCTGTATGTACTGACTGTACACTAGTGTCTATAATAACCGAGCAAGCTGTGTGTGTGTATTTTCTGGGATCGATGGTGGTGTCTAACATTTCTGTTACACCTCATTAGAAACTAGGTCAGATTACCGGCATTAGACGTTTCTTTTTCAGCTGTATGTACTGACTGTACACTAGTGTCTAATAACCGAGCAAGCTGTGTGTGTGTATTTCCTGGGATCGATGGTGGTGTCTAACATTTCTGTTACACCTCATTAGAAACTAGGTCAGATTACCGGCATTAGACGTTTCTTTTTGCGCGAGTCTTCACACCCTTTAAGGTCACTTTAGAAGGTCATAGCAGCCATGCACAGACAATTGTTGAGTAGCGAAACAATGAAATGCACTTACCAAATGAAGGGAAAAATACACACAACTTAAGTCGTTTCAATAGACAGGTGCAAAGTTGTATTTGAGTAATATGCTATGTCTTTAGTTACTTTTTAGGCTTTAATGCGCCCTTTGAAAATCTCACACCATTTATGTGTACATTGTATATTTTATGGTTTTATATTGGTTCGTCTTTAAGGGGTTTAAGGGATGTTCTTGTACATCTACAATTTCAGTCTTTTTAGTTTTACACTTTCCTGTATTTTATATAGTTTGTAATATTCTGTATTTGATGTTTATTACATATTTTTGTATGATTTGAGGGCCTTGTGGAAAATTAGCTCCCGCTAAAAGAGTTACCCTCTAAAAATTAAAGTTTAAATAATAATAACAATCATAAAAGTATACTGCAAGATGTCATAAACGGTGTGTGTGCACCGACAATCAGCCTAGGAGCTTGGATGCATCCATGGAGATGTCTGTCTCATACGGCAAGAAATGATGATACAAATATTCTTCAAAGAACCACATTAGATGTTTCATTATTGATACTTGTATTTTCTTTTCACACGTTGTCAAGTCACCTTCATGTCAAATGACCTTCATTAGGTTAGCATACACAAAGATACTTCAGCCGTGTTCCAATTGCTTGATAACCTACAATTGTTTCGGCAAGCGTCCAAGTCGATTACGTTCTATTTTCCTGTGCATATTATTTCCTGTCTGAGACAATTCAGTCATGGCTGTTATAGGCTAGGATTCAGTCATGGCTGTTAGGCTAGGATTCAGTCATGGCTGTTAGGCTAGGATGACCCTGCAGTGAAACCATTTGGGGTTTCCGCACACGGAGGATGAGTAAGTTTCGCGGTGTAAACATTTTGAGGGGAAATTCACACGGTAGAAATAGGAACTATTGTGTTTACTGTCGGGGAAATATAGGAATGAAAAACATGCATGTGTAATCGGGAATCCATAGAGGGAATGTACACATAGTGCAACTGCAAGGCAACATCGATACATCGTTGTTGGGGTCGACAGTCGAAGGCATTTCCAACTTTGTACTTCATACAATTTGATTGAGTAATTATTCTGAGTAATTACCGCATGCTACAGTAGCAAGTCATTTCATTTTTATTGTCACTTTAATTCGCACAATAAATTTCAGGTCAGCCTGAAATACTATCATGCGCACACATCGTAGGTAAAATTTTCATTGAACGAAACGGTCAGCAAAATGTGTAAAAATTTACAATAAAATAGAGCATAGGGCCTGTATAAATTGCCATAATTGTGGCATCCCCCAAATCCAAAAATTGTGCCAGTCTAATATTATATTAAATATTCTATTACTGTTCAAATTTGCACACATATGTATTGTTATAGTTGTTGTCATTATAACTTTAGAGCTCTTATGTTTTCAAGTGCACTCTTTTTCTTCTTTTCGTTTTTTCTTTTTTTTTTTGTCAAGTAAGAATCTCATATTCCAGTTCCATGCAGTGGTTTAATTATCACAAATGTGGAATCTATGGTACCATATATGCCAGAGGTAGAGAAAATTGGTGGCAGCTAGGAATATAGGCTGTCTACAGGAACACTGTGACCAATTGTAAAGACTAATTAATTAAGCAATGAATTGAAATTATCAAAAGTAGTAAAAAAGCAGCTAGAAAATGGAATTTCAATCAAATTCATATCAATCGATCTGGACGATAAATTCCACTTCAAACCAACCGTGGGAAACATTTTCGGAATTCTTTGCAATTGACAACGGAAATTCCTTTTGTACTCGTATACCTAGTTCAATAGTGGTCATATCCCAATGTACAATAGCTCCATGAAAGTCTATGCAAACTGACTTTTTTTCCCCAAGACTTTGTATTTCTTAATTACGGTAATTTAAAGCCACCAGTGTGTAGGTTACAATATCATATGCTGCACAAGCTTTAGAATATGTACCACAGAGCTGTGAAACGGCTTCGGCTAGGTCAAATTCAATGTGTGATTTCCATAACGTTTATTTCCCAACATTGGGAGGAGTGTGGGTGTATGTGTCCTAAGATGCCTATAATATAATCCATGATTGACTGGTATGCTATAGATAATATACTTTATATCACAACTCTGTACAGATCGTTATATGAAGCATATAGTATGACGATTACAAATTATTATATCTAAGTTATTGGGCTACGGTGGATGGGTCAGTCAGGAGGGAAGTAAAATCATCATATCTGAGTTATATTGAAAACCATACAATATTTTTGGGGAGGGGAGGGGGAGGGGGAGGGGAGGGGGAGGGGGAGGGGGAGGGGGATCGATAGGCATGGGGCTGTTTAAGTAATTAGATACGGCAAATAATAATTAAACTCTATTGCAGGGATCGAGGGATAAGAATTAGGTTACCACTGGACGTCGCATGCCAGAGGATGTAACACGATCTTACACAATATGGAGTCATGCAGGTATTATTGAGTATCAAGCATGAGACTTGCCAGAGGGTACTCGGAAGAAGGGAACATAGAACCACGAACACAATCATCAAGACCACAAATGCCATCATTGGCAGGAAAAGGACTTGACACCACCTCCTCAGTCATCATATGTAGCCTATACACACTATAGAACTATATAAATCGCAAAACTTACTGGTTTGGATATTTACGAGTGTCGAGCTTACATGTCTCCCCACAACCTCAGCACTCTAGTTCTACTCTGCCTAGAATGAACTGGTAACCTATTAACACCCTGCACCCTCTATGACCGGCCCCTTCCGTCAATGCCCTCCCTTCTCATTCTACCATCCAGAGTGCCAGCATCGTACGTTTTTTTGTCTGGATTAATTTCTACGTAATTTCGTTCAGAATGGTTACCATGGATCCTGGTTTTCTTTCATATGTACTGTAGCCTATACAGAACTAATAAACACTCATACATATATATGCTGTTGACCTAACAGAGATCATTGCACGGCATATGTAGCCTATACAGTACTAATACACAGTCATACATATATATACTGTTGACCTAACAGAGATCATTGCACAGCATATGTAGCCTATACAGTACTAATATACACAGTCATACATATATATGCTGTTGACCTAACAGCTAGAGATCATTGCACGGCATATGTAGCCTATACAGAACTAATACACAGTCATATACTGTTGACCTAACAGAGATCATTGCACGGCATATGTAGCCTATACAGTACTAATACGCAGTCATATATATATATATATATATATATATATATATATATATATATATATATATATACTGTTGACCTAACAGAGATTATTGCATGGCAAATTTATATATACTGCATGCATCATTAAAGTCAATTGTGTGGCTTTTCACGCCACTTCCGATTTTGTTGATGAAAAACAGTGTGGTTGCTATAGACCTTTAGTCATACGCATCCAATTTCTTTGTCATTATAAACATAAAAGGTTTTTTTTTTAAGGTATTGTGTTAAAAGCAGAGAAAGAAAACCTACTGTATACTTGTAGGTATATATATAGTATTAAAAGCATTGGAAATATTTTTTATAGGGATGGACTTTAAAGAGACACTAACTTTTAATTGTAATCTATAAGACTTCAAAAACATTGTAATAGAGATAGACTTAAAAGATGATTCCTATTTGATTTGTCATGGTTCCCAGATATCAGTAGTTTCTTTCGGTTTCTACCAGTTTCTTTCGGGAGAAACCAGTTATTTCCAGTATCTCCCCTTCTTCCGAAAGAAACCGGTTTCTTCCAGAAGAAACAAACCCTGCTTTACAGTGTTTAAAAAACCTAGAGACAAGGTAGAGATACCGAGAGTGCTGTTACTGTGTGGAGACATGTTTATTAATAAAGAAAGCAAACTAAATAAAGTTGCAGCCTTAAGTTAAAAACAATCAAACTAGAGACTATACTGCTTGCCCTGATGTTGTATGTAGGTCAAAAAAAGGACAATTTCTGGAAATATTTATTTACTTTTAACTTACGTTGTTTCTTCGTTAAAGAATTCAAGGTGACACGGAAGGGACGAGTTTAATTCAGTCTGAGAAATGGTTGTCCGTCCCTAATTCAACGATTCACTCATGGATATAGAGTCTCAAGTGGCTAATTTTTTCCAAACAAGAAAATTTATTTCTTATGACAATATGAAAGGTATAATTAATTATATGAACACAAAATATCAGACATATTATTTTTTAATTTTATAGCACTTAATAAGCAACTCTTCTGTTCTAGCTACTGACCCATTGATATTTTGCTGGTATTAACAAAATCATGGGGGATGTACGTACATCGGACTCTTGAACACAGACAACATGCAGACCTCAATTAAAATTATTACTGACCAAAAGCTACGTATTACAATTAATTGTACAGTAGGATATACAGTAGTACATGCCCTAGCTTTCTGTTACAGCTGCCACATGTTACACCTTTGGTTAAAGAAATTTTGTTTGGCTTGGTGAAGTTAAGCTTTGAGTGTTTAAGTCCTTATAGCCACTGCCACACAACTAATATAGTGGCATATGCCACCGAATCGGTTCTTCGGCTCTTGAAAAAGATGCTCCGGCTGGAAAGAGAGCAGTTTTCCTTAAAAAGTCTTCTCAGCTATAAATTCATCAAGAACCATTTAAGAGAAGCGGATTTAAATCATATCTGAATCCTATATTTATAGATTGGACTCAGTTTGGGTCATCAGAACAGCATTGGCACTGCATGTTTATGTACATAGCAAGTCATTGCTTTCATTTTAGAACTCAGTCTTCTTGTGCAGAATTCACTCATTCTTTTCATTCACCTCATCTCATCGCCGCTTCCAAAATTTAATACAAATTAAAATCAGATTCACCTGATCATTGTATTCTTCCTCCTCTGACACAATTGCTTTCCACTAGGTGAAGATTTCCCTCTGCCCCCCCCCCCCCTAAGGTTCAAGTCAATGGCTTACAATGATAAACAAGACCAAGAAACAAGACAAATTGCACTTTCTTTGTTAAAGCGATATTCCAGGGGCCGAAGTTGATTGCAAATTAATAAAACTTTTCTACATCTTTAGGTAAAAAGCACACTATTATCTCAAAACAAGTTTGTATAGCAAAGATAGGAATCTTTCAACTTAGGTGAAAATTTGGTGAAAGCATTTGGCAACATTGGGATGAAAATGATTTCATCACAGCAAATCGGCTAAAAGTGTTGTTTTCCTATAGTTTTAATATTTCTTTCACTTATTCACAAAAGGAAATAATACTTCTAAGGAAAAAAAATCTACTCAAATATTAAATATAAATGTATGATCAGGTTTTTAAGGATGAATCACCAAGAAGTAATATATATATATTTGTCAGGCTATACAAAGTGAAACTGACTATTAAATCAATTGTCTAGAAAAAAAAATGCTTCTTTGACAAAATATTTACAATGCACGTCAGCTACTAAGCATATTGGAATGTTCATTAACCCATTTACATTATTGAAATAACTAAAAGACAATGCAAGTATCATAATAGCTACACATTGAAACAGGACAGCTTTATTTAAAACCAAGCACAAATATATCCAAGAAAGATTTGTCACTGACATATTTGTATAGCATGCATGAGTCATACAATTGCACAACTAAAAATCAAGTTTTCCCAATCATGTTTCCCTCAATTTATATTTGTTTGTAGCAAACTGACCTAGATGCATAGATTGTAGTGTATTAAGAAAACAAACATGCCTGGTCATCCAGACCCAGCTTTGTCAAAGTTAAACACACAAACAAATGCTACATTCAGTGAATTCATTGCTGCAAAAATGAAATACATACATGCATTGAAGGCATACAGTATGAATAGTGATATTGTTAATCCCTGTAATTCCGCGTATATTCGTAACAGTACGAGGAATAATACCCATTATTCTGTTAGCAGACATCACTCGAAACATGGTAAATTACTCTTGAACAACTATTGCTATAAACCTGGAAAGTGCTTTCAAATGATATAAAAACTGTTAAATCTTATGTAACGTTTAAACGAAAACTTAAAGCCCACCTAATTGAAAACTATGCTGACTGAGTATTGATTATCTCATGTTTATTTATCTCTACTCTTAATTGTTACCTTCTTTCTTTGTTTTTTTGTTATTTTCGGTCGCTAGCTCGATAAACTACTATTGTTTTTCTAGTGTCCTGTTTATACTTTACCACTTTGTTCTATTGTTCTTATGTATAGACGAAATAAATGAAATGAAATGAAATATTCATTTGTGATGCCACTAATGTGACGACGACCTGTCAGCTAGGGCCACTTAATATGGAAAGACAGCTAACTTGGTGATCATTGAAACTATCGGAACATTTCTTACAGATCTATGTTAAAGACCCCGAAACAGTACAGCAATTAACTCTCCCTAATTCAAAACCCATCCCAACCCCATAAATGTTCTTTGAAAGGCATTCCAGTAAAGTCACAAGTGATTGCTTTAATATTCAAAACATATATATTTTGGGACATGCATGCAGATAGCGCTAAAATACATGTACCACAAAATCTTACATTATTAGGTAAGCTGAACTGATACACCGTATTAGTATGAATTCTATTTTTGTGCCATCCTTCAGCTAGCTGTGCATTTTACATCCACATATTGTTGCTTATGGAGCTGTTTCCCCAATGGTCACTATAAACAGCATAGAACATATCATACATTACCCTTTTCTTCCTGGAAACAAAAAGAAATTCAACTCAATGAAACATTCCACCTCAACCTCTTTATACTCACTCACATGTACTCAGCATTACTTAGTTTATGTCAAGTTTTAAAAATAGCTGCCTAAGAAACAACTCATGGGGATGATTGGTTGTTTATTTTTACCAAGGTGATGAAGTGCCTGGGTGACAAATTATCATATAAAAGCTGTCCATAAATTTTTGCTGAATGTACCAAAACAATAAATGTTTGCCATTCAGATAGATCGAGGAAACTTAAAATTGTGTTTCCTTAAATCTAATTGCCACTTTTGAAGGAAATGTGGTACATTATACACAGCTCTTCGTGGGAACGTGTTATTTAGTACCCTTCTAAATATTACTGAAATGATATATATCTCTACATTGGAAACTAACATATTAGAAATGACACAACACGCATATATCCCAACCAATAATTGAGAATTCACGACTGTTTACAAACTGTAGAACAGTTGGAGCCAGTGCTTTCTTTAAGGCAACATTTGATCTTACATTACCCTTTTCTTCTTGAAAACAAAAAAATTCAACTCAATAAAACATATTCCACCTCAACTTAATGTATATTGTACATACTCACTCATTGTACTCAGCATTACTTAGTTTTAGTCCTATATTTTAATGTCAAGTTTTAAATATAGCTGAGTAAGAAACAACTGGGGATGATTGGTTGTTTATTGTTACCATGGTGATGAAACGCTTGGGTGACAAATTTTCATATAATATAAAAGTATTGACGCAACACGCATAAATCCTGACCAAAACTTAATTGAGAATACACGGCTGTTTACAAAATGTTGAACAGACTTTGGATCCAGTGCTCATATCTTTTTAAGGCAGCATTTTGTTGCTTGGTCTCAAACAATTTCTAAAATAATGAGTATTTCTTAAAATAAGATTGGAAATATATAACCAAACCAAATCCTGCTAGAGTTTTTCACCAAATGAAAATAACTGAGAGAATTATTAATTGATTGGATTCAATTCCAAATGTTTTGTCGGCCGGAAACCATTCATAGCATTATTATAAAACACATATATTTTAAGCACTGAAAAATTGACAATACAAATTCAAATAATTAAGCCAGCAATATAAGATGAAGATTTTTCATCTGAAACTGCATGTCAAGGTTACCAAAATGAATCAATTTTTCCTTCATGTGCATTGATATGCTTAATAGATAGAGGATGACTTTTTGGCAGGATGGCCATAACTTTTCTTATCAAAAATGGAGCAATTTCACTGCTTGAACCAGGTTTTCTGTAAAAGTTATTCCAATTTTGACAAATTAACCTTTTCAAGCATTTACTGTATATCATCTTGGGAATTCTCCTTTAATTAGGCTAGATCCTATAAAATAGACCTGAGAGTTTCATGTAATCAAATTCTATCTGCAAAAAGCAGAACAGTCTGAACACAGATGGCATTTAATACGTCTCTGTTTTTGGCAGATTCCCAATGTAATTCAAAAGTCAGACTGACTCGACTCCCAGCCACAAGAGAGACAAGTTGTTGTTGCGTTGCAAACGAGTGAGATAGAGGACCGACTCCAGCAGTCACTGAATTTCTAAAGTGACTGAATCGAATCCTACAGGTTTGTTAATTTTTACCGAGGTATAGAGAAAAAACTCAAAACTTATGGCATTATAAGTGAGAAGCTTATATCCTTGCTTCTAGGTAAAGACGAAGAACAGCAGTCAGTTGCTAAGGAGCGTACGATCCGAAAGCCAGAGTGCTAGACAGGTCAGCAAGGAAGAGCGGTAGATTAATGCAATCTCTCAGGCCTCCAGGAGGAGACTCCTGACAAGACACGACCTTAATATGAAGCGACTTGTTTAATACAACTCTTCTACATTGTTGCCAGGGTAGACAAAGGCATAGGAGGCCTGGAGGGCTTGGGGGGAAGGGGCTGCAGCACCCCCATATGCACATAAGGATGTTGAATGTGCGCATAGCGCGTGAAAAAATTTGGTTATATTTTTCTGGCAAGTTGTTACAGCCCCCCCCCAAATCAAATTGGTCTCCTTTGTCTATGAGGGTAGATACCCAATTGATATGACATCTTTTCAATGTACATAGAGAACTCATATCATATTTGCAGCCCGGACTAATTCCTATAGTATCTCATTGCAACATGCTATGCTACATGAACAAATTGCTATATCAGTGCAAAAATGCAGCATGTACTTATAACAGTGCAGTCTTTGTGCACAGGAAACAGATCTTACTGTTATATCACACAATTAAAGCTTAGAATCCAGCCTTCAAAAACTGCTAACTGAACAAAATGTGAACACCAAATTAGTCAGTGTATTGCACGGCAACGTGCCACCACCTGCTTTAAGTCTTAACGTACATGGGCATTTTATATGAATTACAGTAGATGTGGATGTGTGCTACTCCGTGTGGCATTGAGTATAGGCTATGTATGACAGCGAGAACCATTTGATCACTGTGTGTGCCCAACTGCTGTACATACAGCGTATAATACGTAAATACATATGTGCATGTACTGCGGGATATACTGACTGCATGGGAGATGAACCAACACAACACTCTGCAGGCCATCGATCCCCGTAAAATATGCAAATAGACCAAACCCATATGGGGAAAAATATGCCTACTTATTTTTCTCTTTTTCTTTGAATTTGTTCAATGCCACCGCCCTAGCTGTCAGCTGTTTAGATTTACCTGCACCTGTATTTCTCAATTTCTACACATCTGTTGTCATGGTAATGATTTTCTGAGTAATCCGAATCTTAATGGAATATTACCTAAAAAAATATCATTTTCAATGTTTGAAGACTTAACAAATATTATGCCTGTATGAATCCCTGTTGCATTGAGTAAGATATTTTTGAGAGATGTATAGCGTCACGGCGGGTAATAATTTAGTGCTCGTGATATGGTTTGAGTTAGTTGGTTTAAGGTTTACAAATTTCTCTTACCGAATAATAATTAAAAATTCTGTATGTATTCGATTTATGACGGAATTATGCATGAATGAGGCTTGAACTAAATACTGGAGCAGCTTCTGTTCACAATTATTAGACACAAGGACAAGCCTATGATCTATGGATGAAACTCTATATAGTTATCAAACATAACAGAAGACTGGTTTCAGGTTTTTTTTTATTTGAAGAAAAAGCCCAAGTAAAACAAAATCAATTTTATACTTGATTACTTAATTTAAATCTATTTTTCAATCCCATATGCTTTCTACATCATGAATACATTAATTATTGGTTTTGGGGATACATAAAGGACACACAGTAGTCATTTAATGACCAGAAACATGTACCTTTCAACTGTCAACAAAAAGTATAGTATTCAGCATTAAACACACATTTCATCGCATGAAGGAACAGAATCAACTTACAGTGGTACTCCAAGACCAACCCCCTCCCCCTTCCCCTTCCCTCCATCTCCCCTTTGCTTTCAGTTCAAGATGATACAAAGCACAGTTAATTATACAATCACAAACTTGTGACTCTTACCAAAACACATGCTTCCAATACATTTCAGCTAGTACCAGAAGTAAATGAATGAACAGTACATATAGCAAACACAGTGCTGTTCTATAGTGTTCAGTCCCAAGTGGTGCTACATGTCCATTTAATTTTGCTGTTTTTTATTTTGTTTTATATTTTTGAAATTTTTCTGTTGCTCTGTTAGATTGTTAGATTATAAAGCCATGGCAACTATTGCCAATGTACTTCATCAGAGCATTTCATGTATGTTAAACACATGGTTTAGCCAAATGTTTGTTTCCTTTTTTTAATTTGTTTAATCAGTGATCTTCATTCAAAAGTGAGAGTCGTTTATGTATATTCTCTATACCTTTGGAAATAAATCAGTTGTTTGTGTAAATGTCACACAACTTTAAATAAGCTAAGCCCTTAAATTAAGTTAAAACTGTAACAAAATTTTATGTGGTACTTTGATTGATTAAACCTATAAAAACCAAATATTTATTAACAGAGATGTTTCCTCAGGTACGGTAATCAAGTTCTGGTTAATCGTAACTTATTTTGTCTGCACGACGAAAATTAGATTCTCCTGGAAGGCATAAAGGAGGATCAAAATATTAGTCTCTGGAAAACAAAATTTACGGCGCTCTCGTAAAAATGGAGACAAATCGGTAGTAAATGCCAGCTGGAGGAAAGTAAACGACGCTAATTAACTTTAATGAAGCCCAAGCTGTCGGTGATATGTGCAGATCAAGTTTATTACTAGCTTTTTTTTTCTTTTAAATAATAAAAAAAAGGTATTTATGGGAATGACCAAGTAAGAGGTAAACATATCACAACTGAGTTTCAGCTTGCTTTCAAGCTAACAAAAAGTAAAATATAATTGTGATTCAGAGAATTAATTCACAGATATTTGAATTCATCAAATCACCATAGTAACAGCCACCGTGTATTTAACCTTTCATTCCAAAGTCAGCGGAGTAGTACAAAGAATGCCATTTTGGTTATTATTTTTTTTATTTTTTTTTTTTGGTGGGGGGTGCCAGGAGGGGCAAGATTGTTAGTATTAGGGCTTCCAATGCAAGTTAATGGCCTCTTGCTATCAGTGCATATAAACAAGTTACAAAACAAACAAAATAAATCCCTCCCAAAATGAACTGACATAAGATTGCCCCCTATTGTTTCCCCTTAGTTTAAATAATATTGGATGTATCACTGTCCTAGTTTAATTACTAAATGGTATTCTCTCAGCTAAGGAACCCTAAAACACAGACTATTGTCAATTCAACCAATGTTCCGTGGTGGTGAAGTTGTCGCCTATGGCAGCTGTACCATGTTACTTATGTGAAAATATTGAGATGTAGAGTGTACTGAGGGACCACATATAGACCCTCAGCCCCCCTCCATGCACCTTCCCCCAGTATCAGAGCTTAACTTGTACTTCCATGATATGTAGATGTATAAAATCTCTGCAGTAGACATATTAAACCAGTGCACCCTGATTTGTATATAGGATTGTTCACTGTGTGCAACGGCAAGTTGGCAACTTTATTTATGGTACGTCATATGTTATATAGTCCATTCAGAAAAGTACTATCATTGGTGAAGTGTTTGTAGAGAGGCCCAATAACATCAATTGAATCCAGATAACAAACATGAGCTGAACCTGAAAAAAAAAAATACTGGAAACAGATGTGACCATGTACGTGAAGATTCAGCAGTATTCTCACAAATTCAGGGTTCTGCATCCGGGATGCGATGTTTTTGGCGAGGGACTCAAAATCTTCAAATTGCTTGCGGTTGTGGACGCAACCTTTTTTTCTATCTCTCTTTTTTCTTTTTTTTTTCTTTTTTTTTCTATTTGAGAAACAAACCCATAGTACACACACCCACAACTAGGCCTATCTGCAAACCAAAACAAAGCACATTTTGGAATGAATATCCTTTTTTTTCTTTTCAAGAAACCACAACCTGTTCTCAAAAAAAAACCAATCCTACAGATGATTGAATTTGTTTGAAAACAATAAATCATAACAATCAATGGCAAGTTGTGGTGCTTGGTACAGAGCTTACAACATTTCTGTTGCAGAAATTTCATGCCAAAAAAGTCAATGATGCATTTCCAAAATTCCCATTATTTGATTGGCTAATAGTCCCTTACCCATTGTCTGCAAACATTCTTCCATCTGCAATGCTCAATGGTCACAAAGTATGTTGTTCAACTGCAACTAATTGTAATGTTACTGTACTTTGCCATGTAGACATTATAAGCAAAGTGTGTGCTACAGATTATCAAATGTGTGTACTTGAATATCATAATGTTAGGCCTTAATTGTAGTCACATGAGTACATTTTGACAACAATTGTTAGCGCACATGGTACAATTAGTTGTAATTGAATTGTTTGAAAGAATTATCACGTAACATTCAAATCATTGATTTGATCACAAAATGTCTGAGTTGAGACAACAATACATTGTCAAAAGTAGCCATTGAAGCTTGAGTTTTTTTTTGTCTAATCAACATTGCGTAAAAAGTTATTTATGTACTGTAATGAGAAAGGGGTCGCAAGGTTTTCTGAGCGGACTCAAACAATTTTAAGATGCAATGTTTGCACATGCTTCATTCAAATAACTTTTTTGTACCAAGCAGGCTGCATGGAAGGCAGAGTAAAGGTTTAGGGAAAGGAATACAGCCCACTCTTTGCAACCCAATTATCATCAATCATTTATGAATAATGTAACTGTATATCCAATTTGATTCTGCATGGATTTGGCATGCAACACTGCCTGTGAATTTCTGATTTCATCACTTAATTTAAACCAGAAAGCCAACAGGCTTTAAAAGTGATTTTTTTTTTTTATATCTTATACTAAAATGAAATAGATCCACGTAACACTTACTTCATTGGCTGCTTAAGGGGTTTAACATTGTGACCTCCGTTGACCTTGAATGACTTTTGACCTTCACAGACATGAACAGGGATCTTGTACTCAATAAGGTGGATCTCTATACCATTATTGAAGTTCATCTTCACTTTTTGAGTGTTCATTTTTTCAAAGTATTCACTTTCATCTATTTACCTCCATTGACCTTTGACCTCCACCAATTTCAAAAGCGTGTTGTTTTTACTCTCCAAGAGGAATCATAGTAAGTTTGCATTTAAATCAAGATGTAGTGTCTTGAGTTATTGTGCTTACAACATTTCATACTTTGAACTCTGTTAATTGAGCATTATAATGACCTTCGAGCTCCACCACTTTCAATAGTGCTCTTGTACTTACCGGGGGGGGGGGGGGGGATTTACATACTGAGTATGCATTTCAATCAAGATGAAATTCTTTAGTTATTGTGTTTACAGTATTGACAGACTTTGACCTTTGACCTCCCTCAATTTCAACATTGTTCTTTTACTCAACAGAAGGGGAACCAACATACCAGGTATGAACTTCAATCCAAGATGTATCTTTGAGTTATTATGTTTACAAACCTTTTCAAGTAGTTTGACTTCAAATGAAAATAACAGAATCAGGTAGCAAGCTTGTTTCTTGTACCTAATAATGTGCATCCACATACCAAGTGTGAAGATCACCCACCACATACTTTCTGAAGTTTACAAGCCAAGGTGTCACACACATAAACAAGCAAACACACACACATACCTAAAGGTCTTACGATCACAATAACATGAATTTGTCTATATTTTTTATAAACTGCAGAATAGCATTTAGTAGAAGTATTAACATTAAGGCACACAAAGTGATATTACATGCATAATTCATACTGTAGATCAAATAATATCACTACGGTTCACTACAGTATCATTAGTATTTATGGTTCTCACACTTCTTTCGGCATTACAGGGGGCAATAGTAATGGAAGAGGGGAATGTATTGCTCAACCTACCCCATAATATGGTATTATTCAGTATGAACAGCACGAACACAACTTACAAGAGGTACGTGTGCAGTTGACAAAACTATCATTGGAAACTATATCAACATGTTAGTTCCATAAATCATTATGCAACATTGGCTATATCATTGTATTCCATCAATTCATAATGTCTGCCATATATTCAATTTTTTTTTTTTTTTTTTTATATGTAGTAAATAGACTAACACAGCCCGCTGCAATACAAAATTAACAAAAAGTTAAACTAAAACTTAATTCATATGCCAATGTAGATTTAATCAGCTACATAAACACATGCTTGAGTTCGTATGAGATACATATACAAAAATGTCTGTATATATATGACCAACTGATCACGGTTATTAATACTCAATGACACACTGCACACATGTAGGAGACAAAAGCATCTATCTTTTTATTTGATAGAGTGATGGGAAGGTAAAGAATCTTCATTTTACATAGTTTATCTTTTCAAGGACAGCCAGAAATACGATGAACGCCTACCAGTCAACCACCATCACGTCACAGATTATTGAGTGACAACAAAGGCTGATGGATGAGAGGGTACGAAATATGAGACACAAGTTGATGGTTGATAGGACTGAATTGGCTGAAAGAGGATACTTTACTTAAAAATACACAAGATCACATGAAGAGGTTTCAGTGCTCTGCTTGGTCAAGTAGTCAAGCTAAAATATCAAACCAACTATTGCCATGTCTGGCCAGATACTTTCTTCTGAAGTTTATTAAGCAACATAAACATATACACACAGTATATATCTTATGCATAAGTAATTAGTGAAATATAACCCTTTTGTTTTGGTGGTAACTCAAACTGCAAGGTTTAAATACTGCAATTAATCAACATTTAGGCACAGTACTTCTGTACAGCATGGAATAAACCAAAAGTATTGAACAGTTTGGCCACGTTTACCTAAAGGATTGAACCTTATGCTTGGTGTACAGCAACACAACAAGAGAAATTGATTTTGTACCTCTGTGCGCATGTACATTATACCTCATGCCCGGTACCAATTCCTGTGACTGCGATCAAGAAACAAAAGTCTACTTAACTTCACGACGAGAAGAGGCGCAGTCACAAGTTGTGCACAAGTGCATCGCTGCTATTAATGCCTTTACTATACTTACCATTGTATCAAGTTTCACAATATGTGACAAACAACAACAAAAGTTAAAGGTCACTGCTGATACAGGCCGGTTAACAGGAACTGACTTTATATTACAAATTGCCTATTGCTGGGTCTGATTCAATGCTGTCCTCATTCTAAAGTCTAAAACTTTATACTGGTTTCTTAAGTATTGAAAGTGATGATCCAAATTTAAGTTAAGCTGTCTCCAATCTACATGCACTCAAATGTAATCTACTATATATAGCATACACAACTGGGTAACTGTTCCCCAATGCCCCCACTTTCTCTTCCTTTCCAATTCTACCATTATCTAGGCTTTAAAACTGCACAGAATATATTCATCGATTTTTAAAGTTCTACAAACCCTCTCATGTTTGTAACTTTTGAGGGTTTTGCGACAATTTTAATAAACCTAATATCTTTTTTGGTTCTTAACCTGCAAGAAATGTTACACTGTAAGTGGTGGGTAAAGTAGTAATATCCAGGCAGCTGTTTTATTGGTGCTTGGTTGAGGTCAATGCAAGTAAGATCATCCACCTCTTTGTTTTGGATGGAGCGCAGAAAGATGGGTTTGAGTTGACATGCATACAAATAACGACACCATCTCCTGAGTAGGCAAGAACGTTGTGCTTTACATTTCATTTCATTTCATTTATTTCGTCTATACATAAGAACAATAGAACAAAGTGGTATAGTATAAACAGGACACTAGAAAAACAATAGTAGTTTATCGAGCTAGCGACCAAAAATAACAAAAAAAAACAAAGAAAGAAGGTAACAATTAAGAGTAGAGATAAATAAACATGAGATAATCAATACTCAGTCAGCGTAGTTTACAATTAGGTGGGCTTTAAGTTTTCGCTTAAACGAATAAGATTTAACAGTTTTTATATCATTTGGAAGCACTTTCCAGGTTTTATAACAGTAGTTGTTCAGGAGTAATTTACTGTGTTTCGAGTAATGTCTGCTAACAGAAAAATGGGTATTATTCCTCGTACTGTTATGAATATACGCGGAATTACAGGGATTAACAATATCACTATAGCTTTCTTTGGAGTCTGAGTGATAGAGAACTAGCTATGGAAGAGATTATGTTTACATGAAACAATAAAAAGGACGATATAAGACACAGTTGTAGTCTTTATATTTGTTACACTCCAGGAAAAAAATGAAAATATGAGTGTTGGTAACGTTTCAACATGTTCAAGTTCAAGTTCAACTTTATTGTATCTCAGATGGGCAATTGCATGCTCACAACAAAACTATATAAATACATAAGAATGCATGAAAATTAAAATGAAAATATACAAATTGGCAAGGAGGATAAGACAAGTTGAGAGACAAAGTGGTTAAAGTAGGATAGTAGAATAGTGGAATACCAGATACCTAACAATTAAATAGATTGTTATCAAGTTTAATACAACGAGGTGTAAACCATGGTTTTTGTCGGTTTGTAGTTGTTAAAGTAGATTAGTAGAATAGTGGAATACCAGATACCTAACAATTAAATAGATTGTTATCAAGTTTAATACAACGAGGTGTAAACCATGGTTTTTGTCGGTTTGTAGTTGTTAAAGTAGATTAGTAGAATAGTGAAATACCAGATACCTAACAATTAAATAGATTGTTATCAAGTTTAATTCAGCAATAAGGTAATCTCATCCATTCACTTCAAGGGATCAATTTGCACTATTGAGATCTACATATGGGGGATGGTTCTTTGTCGTCAAGAATGTCGTCAAGCTTAGCCTAAGCTCTTCCAGTTTGCAACATATATTCACCTTTACAACAGACTCAATTTCTGGAATGTTCCTTTAAGATTTATCCGATGATGATCATTGGCTCCTCAGTACATCAGGCCTATAACATGTTAATGTTAATCTGTCGTTTTATAGATAACAATAACTCAACAAAATTGTGTTCTTTTTAGCTTCCATATAAACAAACGAACAACCTTGGCTGCAGCTTGACATTCAACATCATTTCCCATTTTACAGATTTGTACTTCATTGCAAACATGTCATTTCATTTCTACCTCAAGGCCATGGTTAAAATTAGATCTGACAACTATGCTCGTTCCCCTCAACCACAACTAATCTACAGTAGATGAATATGAAATATGAAATTTATCCATCACATCTACATGTCTTTTTGCTAGTAATATAACTATTACTTAACAAATATTATTGCAATGCCAAACGTGGCCATATATGGTATGAAAACATTATGAAACTGTAAACTGCTTTCAATTACTTAAAGGGAGAGTGACTTTTCATGGTAAACAGGATTCACATATCCTTCCTGACTAAGCCTGACATATCCTAATTGTACCCTTCTTATGCGTCATCATAACCATAACTTAACAAAATATGTTTTTCTGTTAATTAAATTCCTACTTGTATAATGCCCATTGCAAAAAAATGAAAAACATAGCTACTACAAATATAGTTGTTGTCAAATCTTGATCACGTGATGAAATATAAAAAAAGCGACATCAATCGATTTCTTCGTGACTTTGTGACATTTCCAACACTGCCTCCGTCCTGTTAATTACCATATGCAAATCATCTGGTATATACACAGCGGCTTTACACTGAGATGCGAAACGCACCAACGTTAAAGTAGCTGCATGGCTTGAGGCAAATCTTTTCCCTACAGTTTGCATAGATCTAAATAAATTCACGTGGGAATGGCGCAATCTGGGATATCTGACCACAGGATTCCTCGAAATGAAATCATACCTATAACCAATCCCAACTCCGAGCTATACGAACTTCTGATTAATGCTGCGATACTCTCGTGATCCTGACTGCACAGGGACGGGCGAAATAAGATACCAAAGATACGATTAGATACGATACCAAAAGAAAATAACTGTAAATTCATGCACATACAGCCTCTAGCATCCTTCCCCCGTTTTTTTTGGGGGGGGCGGGGTTGTTACAGAGGTCAGAAGGATATGTCGTCACCCAGTAGAGGCCCAGCTAGGCCAGGTTAATGGGGCCCACTGCTTAAGTGTCAACAGGGGTAGATGCTAGATGGGAACGTGCAATAGTAGAGTTGAGGCAGGTGCTTTGTTATTTTTGTTACTTCCAGAGAAATGTAGTGATGTGACTCACACACGGCCAATATTCTTCAAAACTGTTCGTACTTAAAATTATTCTTGATGCCCTTCTTTTCATTTTCTATCTTTTAAATACGTTAGATTTTGGATGTCTGTACATGTATGCCAATTTCTTCTCAACTGATGTGACATTTTCAAACTGAGAAAATGTCCTTCCTCTATGGCCAAATCGCATTCACAAATGCACACTGTTGTTGTTTATGGTATAAATGTATTTATGTATTATAAAAAACCACCTGAGAATTTTGCATGGCCTTGAATCCTACTTGCGATAAATCGCATCATTCGCAAGTTTTTTTTTTCTGAATAAAAGAACTTCATAATATCTTAAAAGCTCAAATTAATTTCCATGTTTTACTTTACTAGTTACACTTTGTTTCAATCGTCTAGCTTCCTTCGTTGGTTTGTATATATTTGTACTGAAGAGTATCTCTACCTATTAAGTGATAGATGAAGCTCTGAAGTTACTGATTAAATTTGTATTTCCTCGAAATGGTGACAATTAGAAAGGTCATCCCATGGTAATAAAACATAAGTATACTTTTGCGTCACTCTCGTGTTACTTTCGTCAAGAGCTGAAACGTCTTAATAATCGTTGTAACCATGCATTGGAATTACTCACTCGAGCACTACCTACATTGTAAATAGTTAATACCTTGTTCGGTCACTATCATATTATTTTTTTTGTCACTGAAATGTCTTTCATAATAAATCAACACCGTGCATCTGAAATAATGTAAATTTCAAAGAGTAAAATCTGACAATTTGGAGGACTTCAGGAAATTCCCTTTGATGCTGGGAGATTTCAATTTCAGCATGCAAAAGTATTGATTGGAATATACAGTATGTGTTCAGTCAACATGTATTTTATAATATATATAAGTGATATAAATAGTCACATGTGGTTTAAGTACTGAAAATTTGTTTTTGAGAGTTGAAGATCTTTCATGCGAAAATATGCGGAACGTTTGGGTGGTTAACATTCTTTTGCAAATAAAGCTAATAGATCAAAAAGGTACATTCAATCATGCATAAAGTATTGGCACCCCCAACTGAGATGTTATAAAACTTTTCATGCAAGCTGGATCCCATTAAATTTGGGTTCAATATGCTTGTTACCAATTTTCTCCACATTTTGTTTAAAAGAAAACATACAAGCTGCAAAAGACAAGTTAACCAATCAGCAATCCCCTTATGCAAGGATCATTATGCAAGGATCCTGACACTGAGTTTAGAATGAGGTAATTTATCAGGGCTTCGACCTACATTCAGCAGTGTTATACATATTGGCTGTGGTGGCACGATGCCAGCTAGAAAAAAATCATTGCTGTTGAAATTATTTTGAATCCATATATCTCCTTTACCACAACCCCTAACCTGACCTCCATTATCCCCACCCCCCATAATGTTAGGGCCCCACCTCCCACCCACCCCCGCTATAATGTTAGAGACCATGTATATATGTGTCCCATCTGCTAGATTAGAATGAGCTATCAAGGGAAAAGAAATAGCAGATACTGTAGTTTACACATGAAAGTTTATCCTGAGTATTGTAAAACAACTACACAAAAAAAAGTATAAGTTATGAGATTATTGTCATGCCAATATTTAAAAAATGTTTTGAGTTGGTCCCATTTAAATAAACTCATTCGACCTTTCAATTTGGAAGCCTGATGCACCAATTCTCTGCAGGCAGTATAACTTCCGGTTTGAGGTCTATCAGAAAGAAAGGAATTGCACCTTAATAACTTGAGAACTTTATCGTTTATCTTTAATGTGACCATGATAAGGAAGGCAGGTCAGAAAATGATTCGGAGGCAATCAAATGTCAGGATTGTAATTCTCCAGTGTTTGCAGTAATAACTTTATTTGTGACAGTCACCTCTTGCAACTGTATGGTAGTACTTCCTGTATCATAGAGGGTGCACTGATGTCACTTCCTGTCCACATGTCTCTATTCCAGGAAAGAAGGTTGTAGCTGCCAATTGATGCTGCATATTCAAGTCATGTCTATATATGGACTGCATAGCTCCGGATTTTGTTCTGGACCAAGCTCTATACATTCGAGCAGCTTGTTGAGTTAGTTTATTTGAACTTTACCATTTAACTAAAACTTTTTACCAAACTAATATTTGAATATTATTTAAAATAATATTGCCTAATTAGATCCAACCATTGGTCTACTCTACATTGATTTATTAACCTTATATATATGCTAGCCAATTTCACTGAGAAAACATCTAAAATATAATCGTAATTTGAGTTTCGTATATTTGACTGCCTTCATTAAAGCCTCAAAGTATCTAGAGAAGTACATATATCTTTCAGTTTTGTACATCACTCCCCGTGGGGGAGCTGTGCACATGAAAATTGTCAAACTTGCTGGCAGGTTATGGATTGCTTCGTTTATGACCCTGCAATCGATTTAGTTCATGAATCGTATTGATTTGGCAACATTTCGAAAGCCAGACACCAGCTTTTATGACTGTTTTCAACTTACCATTATCATGCCATCATTACATCATCTACATATTTACTTACTGGCTCCCAATAGGCTGCAGTGCAGTACAGTATACTTATAAAGTATTTGTGTCTTGTGGTGCAAGTTAGACCAAAATAACTCATACAAAGCAGTTCAATACCATTGGTACTGTACAATAATGCAAAAGGAACCTTTTATTACAGTAAATTCATTAACTTTTTTGATTGGAATAAAGGATACTAAACAGTAAAGGAATTCAGTATCATCAAGCTTTTATATAGATCTAGTATTGAGTGGGAGCGTTCATGTATTAAGATACTCACAATAAAAATTATTCAGCATATATGAAATTAACTTTTTTCAAAGGGGAGCTTCACAGATCAATGGAAATGAATAATACTTAGAGGAATTTGTTATGAATCAATTGTATATTTATCTTATATTAAATGGGAACGTTCATATGCGTTAAGATACAACAACAGTTAAACACTCATCTGAAGGCGATCTCAGTTGCATGATACCATTAAAAGACAAACATGTTTACGACTGGTTGCATGATATTAATTTTGCCATTTTCATTGTTACTTTGTAAGGTGTTACTTATTGGAGGGCATTAGTCAACTTAAATTTGACAAAAACAATTTACAGAACTATGTTATTCAGTCATTTTAAAACTGAATTATAGGTCAAATTGTGAACCAGAAACTTTTGGAATTTAAATTGGGTCTGGAATCTTCGATAGTTGGAATTAGCATGGGCCCTCTTATTGTAACTTTTAAGTGGCATGGGTGTCATATAGAGTCATATATGCCCCAATGTCCGCAAAATAGAAAAAAAATCATAAAATAAAAAGCTGTCTTAACGGTAGTCAGTATAGGCCCCAAATTATAGCACGCTATAATTGCTAGAAGTTTTCAAAACTTATTTTCCTGGAGGTCTTTACTCTCCAAATTGTTCTTCGACATTTTTGAGGAACACACTTGATGACTGAATGTCCAAAGGAGGACAATTTCCTCGAAAGTTGTAATAAAAACAGTTCAAGAATTTTGAACCAAAGGTGACCATATTTGAATATCTAGCATACTTGGGGCCAACATAGAATACCTTCAAGGAACAGAGTCTGTAAGTCTTTTTGATATCTGTTACTTTTTAGGGGAAATCCCTCATCCTGCTCACGCACCCTCAATCATAGCTGATGTTACATGTTGTTGGGGGACACTCATACTGTGATGAACCACAAGTGTTAATTTTAACTCTTCTCGACCCTCAATTGAGGATGTAGATGAGGATAGTATCTCAATCTTGAGATCTCGGGTTTCTTGTCAACTTTATACATGGATATGGACGATCGTAATCTTCAGGATGGCATGTATCCTATACTTCAAGCATACATGCTGACAGGCGCATAGCCAAGGGGGAGGGCGAAGAAGGCAGCTGCCCCCCCTTGAGCATATATTTTTGTATGTTTTTATGATTTCGCTAGTAATTTCAAAAGAGAAAAAGCTTAGATGCAACTTACAAGGCCTGGGAAATGCCATTTCCAGCGATCTAGGAGGCATTTTCAGCCAAAATTTTCTTGTACGCTTCGCGCCAACCATTGTGGCACTACGCTTAGATAGATTAGATTTGCAATGCCGTATCTACTGCTTAGATAGTTTGCTGTTTGCCTACAGTTTCGCCCCTCCCTTGGCAAATTCCTCGCTACGCGCCTGCATCCTGACAATAATGATCTTCCTCTCAATTCAGGGGTTCATTATTCTAGGTGGGAGGGGGGAGGGGAGGGGGTGATTAATTCTGTCAGATACCCCAATTTTCACATTATGTAATTTTTAAAGATAAAATGATTGCATCTACTTTGTCATCAGCTGGTTATATATATACCTGCCTCAGCTGCTGTTAATTAGGATAGTTAACCTGAAAAAACAATTATAGATTACTTTAAATCTCATTAAATACACAGTAATTAAGTACTGATGAAGTAAGTATGGCAACAAGCTTTCCCAATGAAATGGGACGGCAGGTTAATTTTGTGGGACGCCGCACAAGAGACAGATGTATGGGTAAAAAGGGAGCCACGGAGAGCAGAGTATAATAAAACAAAAATATTTCTGTTTAAATGCTTAATTCACAAATAAGAGACTGACAAAATTTAAAGACCTGGTTGTCCCACGAAAAACCAGAAAACTTCCTGAAAAATTTGCCCTTAATTTAATTGGATTGTACTGTACATGTGGTCACTGGTCACTATCATTTGCCTGTTTCAGATTAGTTAGGTAATTATTAAGCATTTTAGTGTAATGCAGACCACTTTTTACCATTAAACCAAATGATGTAATTCTCTGCTATCATGTGATACATATAAAACTTTTAGAGGTTATTGGCTTTTTCAAGTCCATCAGTGATTTGGATAGACTGAGGGTCACAAATTTTGTTTGCAGAAATCTTCTCTTAACTCTTAATAAACATCCAATTGAAGACCTAATTTCAATGAAATATATTGCAGCTAGGGATTTTGTTTGCACAGTATATACAGTATACAGGTAGCCAGATCTATATGAGAATCTTATATAATTTGTCTCGGCCTGCAATCAAAACTATTCAATTTAATTTGTCCAGCTAAGAGACTGTAAACCAATTCACAAGACTTCCTAAGCTGTAGGATTCTGACTGCTATCATTCATTCCTTTATCATTTCTCATACCTTCATATTTTGTATGTTACCATAGTAACCCAGTACAATGCTATGATAATTCAGGGATCATGCAGATCTAATAATTGCACAATTCATCCTAGTTCCTTGGATGCATGGACAGTTGTACTACTGACCTTTTCACTAAGAATAACTCTGTTTTTATTATCTGGGAACCAGATCCTGTCCAAGTTAATTAGGAAGTTCCAATTACACATAAATATATTAATATCATTGTGTGGACCCAATACAGAACACAACAAACATTAAGATAATTCTCAGCACATGTGCCCTGCATTTCAATTCTGCAAGAAGACAGATGTCCATATTCCATCATTTAACCAGAGAGTTTTTCAAAGAGAGAAACTGGATATATGGGTTAATTGTTCATATCTATTTTGATAATATTCAAATTATTTATCCAGAATTCAAGCTTCTTAAAATTTGATGCCGGCTCTTCCATTCATGCTCTTAACGTGACATAAAATGTTTCCATTTAATAATAATGAAAAAAGAAATTCTTTATACAGTCATGGACACAAATTAAAAATTGTTGGACATTTTAACAATTTACATGAATACAAAAACATATTTGCAAAGTAAAACAACGTCCAGTATTGAGACTAGAAACCAGTTAATATTTCATACTTTTCCTATCCTCTGTTCATCCTTCATCCTTTATTTATTTAACTTATTTTTGGAGAAATATGGGTCTCGTCTGCAATGCGACACTTTTCGAGAATTGAACTATACGAATATATATAATACAACGGTTGATGACAGTCGGTAAAGACGTATTTGAAGTCTTTATGATATCATTAACAATTAATAATCATCTGTTCAAAAATATGGAGCAGTATGCCTTCATCACCACTTCGCAACCATTAAGATAACGAAAAGAAAGATTTTCTATAGATATATACATCACAAAATATACACACCGAATGGTTCTACCTAATGTGCAGAAGTCCAGTACAGCCGTCTTAAATTTTATACTTTAAGCCTTCTAGAAAACACGTACATTTAGTTTGGTACCGATCGGACAGGTTACTGACGCAGACAACAGACTCACCATCAAACAATGTAATGTAACTTTAGTTTCACCTCGGCTTAAATTACAACGATGGACTATTTTATGTGGTTTTCTCGATAACATTTTGGGTACAGTTTCCTTTTCAAACATATCATTTTTTGCACCACTTGACAAAATTTATGTCTACTGCATATATAGCTGATAAAAACTTACCTAGCGACGAGACACTGCCGAAATTACTCGAGAGGACGACTGCCAAGAGTATAAACGAAGCGACCTTCATCGTCATGGTGACTGTTAGTAGTGTGAGAGACAGGATCCACTTTCTGAGCTGAGCGATACTTCAATGTGATTAAATTGCGCCGATTCCAAGAATTCAAACTATTAGTCAAATCTGTAGTCACCTGTAGATGCAAGAACATGTATATAGTTTAAACGCTTTCTTGATGTGCAATCTTTTGAATATCTTATCTATCACGGTTTTCATATTCTTTAATTGTTTCACCTAGTTCTAATAATGTACATAGTTTTAACGCTTTCTTGTTGTGCAATCTTTTGAACATCTTATCTATCATGGTTTTCATATTCTTTAATTGTTTCACCTAGTTCTAATAATGTACATAGTTTTAATGCTTTCTTGTTGTGCAATCTTTTGAACATCTTATCTATCATGGTTTTCATATTCTTTAATTGTTTCACCTAGTTCTAATAATGTACATAGTTTTAATGCTTTCTTGTTGTGCAATCTTTTGAACATCTTATCTATCATGGTTTTCATATTCTTTAATTGTTTCACCTAGTTCTAGTAATGTACATAGTTTTAATGCTTTCTTGTTGTGCAATCTTTTGAACATCTTATCTATCATGGTTTTCATATTCTTTAATTGTTTCACCTAGTTCTAGTAATGTACATAGTTTTAATGCTTTCTTGTTGTGCAATCTTTTGAACATCTTATCTATCATGGTTTTCATATTTATTTATTTTTGAGTTTGACATGTGTACTCCTTTTTATAAATATGCTATATTTATACTGGTTTCAATAAATGAAAAACAGAATGCAAAAAAATGTTATCATTCAAGAACAGCTCTGACAGTATTACAGTACCTTTCAGAGTTTTAGTCGTCATTTAAGGGAGAAAAAAATGAAAAATCATTATGAAAAGTTCCTCATTGAAGTACTTGAATTCTAAACTTAAAACAACCACTTTTCCCTAATATTTGTATTGATCTATACTGTGCCATGACTACAGTAGCTGTATGCAAAATGCTAATTAAGAAAAAAATTGTGATGCAATGCTATGGGATATGCAATAACAAAAAATATTTAAAAAATTGAAACCAAATGCAAGCCCTTCCCCTCCCCCCTCCCCTCAAAGAAAGAGAAAAGGTGAAAAAAATTGCCATCAAACCAATTACTGTAATTTGATAATAATATAAAAGTTCAGCCCACCATTTTAATGATATAAAATGGGTAGGCTATCAAGCCTATGAAGAGAATACTGTCAGAGGATAGTGGCTTAGTTACATATATTACATTATTTTTTATGCAAGATGGAATTGACATCAGATCTGTTCGAAGATGTAAAAACCTCTGTTGATTGTGAGTGAGTGACATCAATACAGTATCAACTTAACGTTCTTTGTCCTGGTGCGTTGAAGTACATTTTCTTAAAGTCTGTGTATTGCAAAAAGTTGTCAGTTGTTTTGAAATGAACAGGGAGAACAATACTGTACCACAGTCAGGAAGTATGGTTAAGATGGTCATGAATGTAGACCAAATAATGCAAAATAAGCTACAATAACAGGAAGTTGAAGACATCAGTATTTATGATATAGTGTTTAATAACAGCATCATTGTTATACTAGGACTTTAAATTTGGAAGGAAGGATGCAATAGTCTCGAAAATGTTTACGTCCGCTCAGAAAAAAAACCTCTCCATTTTTGTTTCCGTCTCTGAATATCCAAATTAAAGGTTGGGAAGTACCAAGAACTCTACACTGAGCAAAGCAGGTAATTTGTTAAGAATATCCCCAAAAAGGATACATAATATTGAGATTATCCCCTAAAAGAATATATATCCTACTTGCTGGTTTCAAGAACGAATGGGCAAAGTTTTCTTTAAATGATTAGGAGTATTAATGAAGTAATATTACCTTAAGTCAAGGTCTTTGTATCTCTGAAGTAATTAATACCCTTAAAATTCTTTTATTGCCAGATGGATAGGCAATTAATCGTGCAAGAGAATTGTAATTACAGCTCAATTAATAGCACTTGTTGAGTTGAAAATTAACTTGGGAGACATTAACACACCCATGTCTTCCTCTAAAGTACTGCAAACTATGAATTAGTGACTGAATGTTAAAAACAACTATGTGTGTCAGTATGTGAAGTTAGTTAGACAATTTAAACATGATCAGCATCTACAGTAGCATATAGGCCGCCAGACTTGATGAGAAAGATACTTTTTTAAGGAAAAGTCGCCCAGGGAAGAACCTGGGCACGAAAACCAAACTACCGAACGACTGATCCGCTCTCAACCCCAGTCCCCTTGCATCGGGACTGTGACTGTGTGATCATCGTTGGGTGTGCATCACCATTCCCCTCGAAAGGGAACAGATACTACACATGATCTTATAGCCAAAAGGCAGAGAAGCGAAAGACTGCACATTGTGTCTGTACACTTACAGTGAGCAGGTTGAGTGTGTTGTACCAGATGGGTTTTACAAACTTGAGGCTACGTGGCCCTGAAGCCTGACCATCAAGAATTGTTCTTCCAACATCAACCAGAGTAGACTGTCCTGTCCCTCCCAGGTAATGCATTTTTAATAAATCCCTTACCAACACATGGAAATACAGTACCACATGTATACAAATGATAAACTTAACCCGACAACAATTAGCTTGAGACATAATACACAAATACTACAGTGCATTCCTACCATCCCTAAACAATTGTACTCCTTTACAGAGATGAATGTGATCACATGAGTATCCCTAGAAAATATAACATGTGTTACATCTCAATCCCAGGATAAGCCTGATACCACATGCTGATCTATAGGAGCAGCCCCAAAAGCCATAATCTGGTAACAATTACAACTGGTTTACTTAATGCCAGGAGAGATAACCCCTATATAACTCCAAGGGAATTTAAACTTGGATAAGGGGCCTTGATTAAATGCAAAATGGTGCTATCATTTCCATTATTTTGTCAAAATTTGTGTAGTAAAACAATTAATGTTGACAGTGTAAACAACTTTAACAGCATACGCGTGTGTCATAAAATGTAAGCCATTTAGAAAAAAGTCTGCCTTCCCACACCCCCCCCCATCCCTGTGGCTATGTGAAAATGTCAGGTTAATGACATTAAACATCTATCATATCTAGAAAACATTTTTTTTTTTTAAACAGAATATAAATAGACAAATCTTTTAGATGCAGTCACAATTAGTTCCCCAGAGGATTTCTGCTTACAAGTACAGAGAATGTTCACAACTTTAGGGCTCAGTAACTAGGGTGATTGATGGAGATTACACATTTAGTGCAAAAAAATATATACATGTACACAAACTAGGCACACATTTTGAACCAACTGATGTATCTAGGACATCATATTAACGTATCTTTTCATAAAACTGACATTTGCAAAGTGAATGTTCACAACTTTAGGGCTCAGTAACTAGGGGGATGGAGGGAAATTACACACCTAAGTGCAAAAAATACATATATGTACACAAACTAGGCACACATTTTGAACCAATTACTGATGAACAGTATCTAGGAATATTGACATATCTTTTCATAAAATAGTGTAGGCTTCAAATTGTCAGTTCTTTTCATAAAACTGACATTTGCAAATTGAATGTTTCACAACTTTAGGGCTCAGTAACTAGGGTGATCATGGAGGGAAATTACACACATACTGTAAGTATAAAAAATACATATGTGCACAAACTAGGCACACATTTTGAACCAAGTGATATATCTAGGACATATAAGTATATCTTTTCATAAAACTGACATGACTTACAGGCGTGAATCATTAATTTGGAGAGATACTTGACACTCCTGGAGGGAACTTTGACAGTTCTTCAAGTGACGCAAGAGCCATAAAGTGATATACTGTATACCAGTGCCAATATTATATATTAATATGTATATTTCCAATACATTAATGTTTCCACTGCACAGGCAAAAATTCTTTCTCCACCCCCCCCCCCTCCCCCTCTCCTTTTATTTTTACACATCTTTATGCTCACAAAATTTCATGAGCCTTATGGCTCTGAATTAAATTTCAGGTTTATGAAAACTCTTAAAGCGATATTCATGTGGCATAGAAATAGACACTTTCAAAAAACTTGACGTTGGAGAGGTAAATTTCCTGCTCAGATACTGTTTAGTGTGTGATCATCCACATCTTGTGAGCATGTATGCTTGATTAGTTTTACATTTGTAAATTATATATTGGCAAGAATGCTCTTAAAGGGACACCATATAAATGGCATATTATTTGAAACAGTTTTGCTTTTCATGAAAGAACTCCATATAACATGCGAGAAGTGATTCTCTTTATAAAGTGTCCATTTGGGTGAAAACATTAAATCAGATTTTGTGGCCACTTTGTAACTGACCATACAATCCAAAAATAACTCATTTCAAGGAATAAACACATTTAAAAACCAAAGAGATGAATAATAGGAAATAAGCTCTCCATGCCCTGGTGACATCAGAAGGGTGATTCATGGCATGGAATTGAACGTCTTCCTGGAATAGTGGAACTGGAGGGTTTATTATGACAGTGAAGATTAACTGAAGGACTTTTGAAAAAAACACACAAAGTATAGATTTTAGATGCAGGTACTGTATGGTAATGAGATTTTGACTCAAAAACTTCAAGAATAAATGTCTGTCTTTCCTATATTATGATCATATTTGTTCACAGCTGGAATATCACCAAAATCTTAACTCCTACCACAAGTGGCAAACTTTTCCATGAGGGCAAGGGCCCAACAGGATAACTTCTTGGTGATGGGTCTTTATCCCCCGGAATACAATCAGGACTTATATGCCCCCCTCCCCCTCCCACCACAACATTGGCAGAAAGAATTATTACAAACAACCTTAGTGTACAATAAATACATATATTGATACTTTCATGTCTGATACAACCTAATCAGTTGAAGATTCTTCAAAATTGTCTCAAACTATAGCCTCATTGTGCATCTCAACACCCTCAAACTTTTGAACAAGGAGGGGTCACTCCTCCCCACAAATCCCCCATCCACTGGATGACATAACATCTACGATCTTCGTCCCCGAGTACAAAATTGGTGGGCCAACCGCACCCCTGCCTGAGTGGCACAATTATCACAGACTGACACTCACTAATTAATGTTAAAGTTTTATCTCACAGGATATACATGCTTATCTTATTCAGTTGGTGTTCACACACTGCATAGATTATATATACAGTAGGCATATTTCTACGTTTGAAAACTGTATCAAAGTTGCAAATATCATTTATATGCTCATAAAAGATGAATGTAATTTTTACCTGGGTGGCCACAAATATTGCAACAAAGTCAGATTCAGGTCCAAGTTAAAAGTTGTCTACCTTTGACAATTTTTTCTTGCTGTTATTTTGCACTTGATCATCTCATTTTGAACTGGCATATCTCATGGGAATATTCTATATTTCACAAAGCTCAAAACTGATGTACAAAATCTGAGCGCTAAATCATTCCCTGAAATGGTCCAAACAGGAAGTAAATGTTCTTGAAAAAGGGATACACTGGTTTGAACCCTGCATGCTAAGGTCAGAGAGCTCTCTATTCATCAAAGCATTCTTCTTATATGAATCATACAGTAGCTTTATACATGTACACTCAATGTGAAGATGTACAAAACTAAAGATCTACTGTATGTTGTTTGAAAACAAGTTTGGCTGTAATCAAATAACTCACTTGTGCACCACAATATGTCAAACACATGGTTTTGTACAGTGTAGAATTTTAGGTATATAATCCCTTTGCCTGTGGAATTCAACGCCTAGCTTTCAGCCGTTACTACTACTTAATGGTCTCGAGTCCATACAAGAACGGAATGACTATTAACCCATATGTTTTCTCTTACTTGTTTTTTCCCTTCCCCTACCTTGACCTCCTCTCTCTTCCCTTCATCTTCTTCTCTCCAGTGTTTTCACAGATTTTGATAATATTTTCATACCTCTGCTCCTTCAAATTCAATTTTAAAATCTCATAACAAAGCACAACCAACAAACTTTTAATAACTAAATCTTCAACCAATCGTAACCTTGTTTTAAGAGAAACGTTAATTAGCTTTCACAAAGTTAACAAAACATCTGTTGAAGTTAGCTCTGCTTTCAACCCCCCCCAACACCCCCTCCCCCTCCCCCTCCCCGTCAATGTACTTGCTAACTCTCTCCTCTCTCTCTTTGCTATTTTTTGCACAGTTTCTCATCAGTACTGTACACCTCCTGCAGTCCTTTGTCTTCTTGCTGTCTATCCTCTCACTGTCTGTATGTCTGTCTGTCTGTTTGGCTGTGGTCCTGATTCTTCTTCTAGTTCTATCTAGTTCAATTCAATTCAATTATTCAATTTAGCAAATTACCTGTCTGTCCGACATACCTGTATCTGTTTACGCCTTGTTTTCTCTAGTGTTCCTCCAGGAAGAAGATTCTGTCATGATTAAAATGTCAAACCCTCCTGCAACTTTTGAATAATTTATATTCTTACACATTATTCAAGCTCCGCAATAGAGGTTAAGCATGTTTACTAGGCTGTCATTTGTCCGAAAGGAAAGTGACTTTTGTCAGCAATTTATAGGGACTTTCGGTTTGCACCTGTGTTTTCCTTATAAATATTTGGAGATTCAGTACAATACTAATTCAGACCTTTTACATACAGTACTGCTACATAGTAGACCACCTGCACCCTATCATCAAATTCATTAACATTTCTACAAATCATCAATATTCTATATGTATATCTCAGCCTATCAGGTCCACAAATTTTTCCATCCATGACTGCCCAATCTGCTGTTATTATCGACGCTGTTTGGGACAATATGTTGTGTGTATGGTACTTTTAAGCCATGCTTCAAAGCAATTGTAGTCTCAGCATGGGCAGTATGAATATTGTTTCTAATTATGCAGATAAAATTACAAAACTGTGCCTACTTTGGAAATGAGTGCTTTGAAGCATGACATAGGACTACAGAATAGAGTAATACTCTATAGAACTTAACTTAAATTGTCCCAAATGGCTTGCTATTAGCGTAAGGTGACCAGACCCCAACCCCCCCCCCGCCCCCATTTTCGAACTGGTCCTGATTTTCAGGAACCGTCCCTGATTTTCGGGGACCGTCCCCCATTCCAATGTTTTGTCCCGATTAATAATAATAATATAGTTATCCACGATTTACAAACTTATATTCCCTAAAAATGTCCCAGATTTAAGAAACAGGCCCTGAAATATATAAATACATCAGTTTATTCACAAAAGATTTAGAAATGTTGCAAAATCTACCATCCTGCCTATTATACTTCAATTACACATTATTAAATACACCATAGATGTACACAAATACCTCGCACAGACAATCACAGAGATGGGAACAAGAACTACTATAATGTAGGGTATAGGCCTATCCTACTACAGTATCTGCACAGAGTAAATGTACTTGCGTGACAGTGTTTCCTACAATATAGAGTAGTGTTACTCCTGTGCTGACCTATAGGCCTGCTCTTGATTATGTCATGTCTGTGCTCTACCAGACTAGTAAATGTGTCTCAAAGGGGAGGTGCAAATCCCCTCCCCCTTTGATCCCTTCCCCATGCCACACATTTCACCTTCAACATTTCATCCCAGTTTCCTAATTATTAATGACAATTAATATAATCTGCAAAGTACGAACGATAAAACCTACATGTGTTGATATCTGGTTTTAAGGCATAATTAATCATAACTATAAAATCTATTGTAACACGAATGACAAGCTAAATGTTCAATAAATGGATAAAGCAGGTTTCACAGGCGGCAAAGCCGGATTTATCAAATGAAAACTTGGACTTATCGGTTGATAAACCAGAATTTCACCTGAAAAACCTGGATTATCAACTGATATCAGCATCATCTACAGTAGCTTTATCAGTCGAAAATCCAGGTTTAAATACCGATAATCCAGGTATCAAGTCATTGACCTGGTTTATTATAATTTTATAATCTAGCATTATCCGTGGATACACACTGGATTTATTTGAGAATTGAGCTTTAAAGAAGACTTAGTTGTTTCAAGAGTTATCTACAAGTTTGCTCCTACTGTAAACATGGCACGAAGAATGTCAAAATTATCCATATCATTTACACAGTGGCGGAGCTAGGGGTATTGGTCAGGGGGGGGCGATAATGGCCTGTAGGGGCACTTTCTACACTATCTAAGCGGAGCACCACCACAGGTTGGCGCGGAGCATACAGAAAATTTTTGAGTATTTAAGATACTCCCTTGATCGCCGGAAATGACCCTTTCCGGGCCTTGTTAATTTGCAGATAAACGAAGAATAAATAGGTGTCATCGCCATTTTGTCAGAAAATTACACCAACAAAATGTGACAAATGTCAATAGGTGGAGCGCAATAAAAAAGTCAATAATCGTAAATAAGTAAAAAGTGGTAAAAAGCTGAAAAGGGCGCCAGCAGTCCATTTGAGTCCGTTAGGGGGGGCATCTGCCCCTCTGACTGTATGGACGCCAGGGGCGTATCCAGGATTTTCCAATAGGGGGGGCGCCAGGCATGAATGATCGCCGTCCTGGGGGATGGGTCTAAGGGGAGGGGTGTACAATTTTTGCTTTCAAAGAAGGGTTGAAATGCAAAATGGTGTCATATGCATGGGCGGCGATCCGTACTTCCGAGTAAGGGGGGGGGATATGACCTTGTTAACTATCTAAGCGTAGCGCCACCATGAGATGGCGCGAAGCGTACAAGAAAATTTTGGGATTAACAAACCCTCTAGATGGCCGGAAACGGCACTTCCCGAGGTTTCCAAGCGGCATATACCCAACTTTAAAATAGGGATGTCATGTCCGAAATATCTCATAATCAGGATCCAAAATACTTTTTTTTAAATTTCGGGTGTTATTTTGGGAAAATTGCCCCTGTCAATCTTGTTTCAGGCGCAACGTTAGAATGTTCGAGAGCTCTGTTATATTATTCGATGAAGAAAATGGCCTCATGCAGGCTATTATAGGCCTATACACATGCAATACACAATTTCACATAGTTACATTCCTAGGTACCGATTGCTAGGGCATCCAGGTGAAACGTGTATTAAGCATTACCCTGGTTACATGAGATTCTCAGCTGTTCGAGGGAACATGTACGTGTGTAGGCCTACTATAGGGCCTATATGAATACTATGAGGGTGCATATATGTACTATATCAATACCGTGGGCGCAATAATACATTTTGTTGTTATAGGGCCAATGAAGCCTACAGTCAACTATTTTTGCTTTATAAAGACGCTTTATTTGAAAAGATCGCACTGCGTTTATGGTAGGCGAGAAATGAAGCTAAAAAAGAGCCGTACATTAACGAAGATGCATAAATGTAGGCATGAAAATATTCTTATCCCTGGCATTTGGTGGGGGGGGGTGATATGGTGCATTACATCCCCTCCACCCTTTTTCATGGGGGGATATATCCCCCCTCCACCCAGGATCGCCGCCCATGGCCATATGTGATCCATTTTTCGACCTTAATAATAAGCAACATTTCCAGTAAATATGGACACAAAATGCACAATTTAGTATGGCTGGCATGTCATTTAGTGTTTATAGTGATAATACAAACACAATTACCATCTACAGTATGTTTCTAAAACTATTATGCCGCCGAACTTCGCCAGAACCTTTTTTTGGCAAACAAAAAATAAAGCATACGGGAGGGGGGGGGGGGGTTGAGCGATCACCGACATCTCACATAAAGGTCGTCATCAATTTTTTTTTCTTTGCTAAACTTTTTTTTTTTTTGGTGACGGCCAATAGGGGGGGCGCGCGCCTGTTGCGCCCCCCCCCTGGATACGCCCCTGGACGCTCCGCCACTGCATTTACATTTCTACCTTACAGTACCGGTAAACTTCAAATAAATTTCATTTGCAGAATTTACAGGCCGACCGACCAAACTACTGTACAACTCGGTACACTGTCGTCAGAATGTAACTGTATTAGGCAGGATGAAACCTTATAATAGTGCAGTGTGCTGTCCTAATCTCAAATAATTCAATATTAATATCAAATCTTGACATTTAATAAGGTTGTCTTTGACTGTAAATCTAAAAAATCTAGAACAGATTTCTTTCTCCAAGGGGTGATGGAACCTGTCTGTTCATATTTATAGTACTCCATCATCAAACAAATTATCCGTGTGATGATGGAGATCAAACTAACAGCAGTATTTTTCTTAATTAATTTGACACATTTTTCATTAGTGGCAATTAGGCTATAAGGATTTAAATTTTAATCCCTACCCCCCCCAAAAAAAAAAAGATTACCTGCGCTCAAAAGATTGATTGGTTGAGGGGGAGTGGAAAGGGAAGGGAGAGGGGAATGGGTTGGAAGAAATTGGAAGAATTACAAATATTTCATACTACAGTAATGATCACTAACCTTACTTCAATAATTGAGAATACTGAATACAGCATATATTAAATTTATATATATCCAACCACCAAACTCACGATTGTTGAATTTCAGTATAGATCAATAGGATAATTCAGAAACAGTGACGTAGCTAGGGGGCTCAAGGGAGGGCGCTTGCCCAGGCGCCGGGTTTAGGCGCTGAAATGGGAGAATGAGAGTAAATAAAATAAGCACTTTTTATAAAAACATGACGAAATTGATGTATGTCGTCAGGCATGAATATTTTCCAGTTACTAATAAGAATCTGAACTGAATGTAGTTGTTTTTATGAGCAAATTTATACATTGTGATTTCTTATCAGTCCATTTCGACCGTATTTTTCTTTTATTCTATTCTGTAATGACTACATGTCACGGAAATTTCAGGTATTTCAGTATACAGTTCCAAGGCAGTAGATTACAAAAGGTGGACATATCATAGGCGTAGGACCACAATTTGATTTAGGGGGGGGGGGGGGCTGTAACAACTTGCCCGAAATATATAACCAAAATTTTTCGCGCGCAATTATTCTTTTTCAGTAGTGGGGGGGCCCAATTTTCTACTCTTGCACCCGGGCACCAAAACCTCTACCTACGCCACTGTTCAGAAATCAATTTTTTTGTTAATTTTTGAGAAAATAAATTCCTTCTACTAAAACATTCTTCAAATGCCATCAGAACGACTCATCAGGTTTCATTTCGATTGGTAAAATAAGAATTACGTAAATCAAGTCTTTCTCTAGCTTTCAAATTTATCTGGCTAATATGAACTAATCTAATCATATTACTCTCTCTTCATATATAAACAGCTAGGTACAGACCTAGATAAACTGTAATATTTATGATCTCAACAAGGTAACAAGCTACAGAGCAGCTCAGGGAATAAAATATAGAGTTAAAATTTTGTGTCTAAGCAATTTTAAAGGCTCAAGAGCTCAACAGCTACAAAAGACCACTTTCAAGGATTTTTATCAGTCTTTTCAATGCCCTACCTGTATTTCTTCTGCAAACAATTTTAAAACTTTAACAGCTGAATTTGCTAAAAAGGCAAGTTCTAAAGCATTAATATAACTTTTTAAATTGAAAGAATTCTCTAGTAAAATTTCTGAGAAATTGACTTACTGTACAAATTGAGAATAGCATTTGTAAAGGTTAACTGTAAGTTTATTCAATTACTTTTGTTTCATTTGTGCACCAATTTCCTTTGATATACTATAATTATACTGAAGGTATTTGTGACATTTTCATTAGAAATATTTCTTATGTTTTAGAAATTGGGGTGAAGAAAGACCTCAACATATATTTCCTGCCTGTAACGAGCGACTGAATGAATTAAAGTAGGCCCTCGTGCCAATCACATATCACTCTGAATTTACAACTGCCCCAAAGCCAAATCAACAATATGCTTAACAACAGTGTAATAAATAAAAAGATGACCCAGCTATACAAACTGCTCTACAAAATTAGAAACTGTGGATCTGGATCTGTATACGATTGTCTTGACATACTCAATGTTTCAATTCACTTTCATCTACACCCTACAAACACTGCATGGCCAGTCTCCTTCCTCCCCCCCCCCCCCTCCCCTACCCAGTCCTATCCCTCGATCCCACACATCACACATAAACGTAGCCTATTGTTCGATAGCATCAAAACAAATTGTTTTCAGTGACATTATAATTCCAATATTCATTTTAAACATTTCGTTGTTGCATTGCGGCATAAATTGCAAACATTACAAGTCCTATGCCATAGGACTACCGACAGACATAATCTGTACATACTTTGACGCATTACAACGCACGGGAAGTTTTTCTTCCAATGGCAACTTTTAGAGAACTTTTCTCTGACCAACTTCAACCTGATTTAAGTTACAGTGTCACTGCAGTACTTTAGCGAAACGCAAAACTTACCGCAAGTTTCTTCGATTGTCCTTAGATTGATGTTCCCATTCTTTCACCAGATGATTCTTTACTTGAAACAGTTTCCTTTGTCATTTAACAATACGTGATTTCAATGTTTTCGGAACCAAAGTTGCTATATCTAGAACTTAGGATCATTGATGTCCTACTTAATACTAATACTATTACTAATACTATCAGATTACGGTACACAGCTGTATCACAATACTTCGATCACCTTCGTGTGTATTACCGGTGAAGTGGTGAAAGCAGTAATGAATATTCATGCTCATAAATATGCATATACGGTATGGTGATCTTGTAGAGGCAGAAACTATTTATTGAAAGCAGTGTTCCATTTTGCAATGATAACACTGCAGAACTGTTGATGAAACCTCGTTGATTATCTTTTCTTGGATCAGTCCGTGTGAGAGGTGTCGGGATTGAAATAGCTACAAATGGCATTCAATGTGCAGTTAATACTTTTTTTTCCAGGAATTACATTTCGAAATCGATACGGTGTAATGAAAATCTTGGGTTGTTAAGCATTTGCATTAGCAAAATTTTGTGCAAAATAGACAGATGGCAGAGTTTGGATTGAGTTACGTTAGGTTAAAAGAAAAGAAAAGAGCCATGGGAACTAAAGTTAATAATACATTATAGTACAAAGTAATGCAAAAAGAATTGTCACTACTGGGAATGGTATACATGATCGTAAAAATGCCATGTATATATGTTAACGAGAATTTAATATAATTTCATTGTTCATCAATCCGCTATTTTTCAAGCAGGTATAGTTGTTCTTGCACTTCCCTGAGAGAATACAATAAAACCACAACTATGCACATTTTAAGTGTATTTGGTATGTAAAACGACTTGTGATTTGTGTCCCCCATCCCCCCTCACTCCCCCCCCCCCCCTCTCGGTGTATGCAGGTTATCTTACAGTTTCATCCATTCAGCAATCTTGATTCGTCTATGTTCCGTCGGAAAGGTCAAACCTTGACGAAGAAAGAAAACCAAATGCCAATATACTTTACCCCTCACCATCCCCTCCCCTTCCCTCCTCCCATTTTCCCTGGACTTTGGCTACACTCGTTGCAGGTGATTACCTTCGCTACTACGGTAGCCGCTAAACACGGCCGTCATTTTAAAGAGAAGATATTCAGTCAGCCCTTAATATATTATTGGCAAAATCATGCACGCTTCACTGAAAAGAAAAACCGCAACTATGTCATTTTAGTACGTCATTTATTGAGAATTCATATTAATGACCTGTTTAGTCGTAACCGTTGCTTCAAATTGATATCGTGCTCCATTCCTATTTGTTTAGACTATATACTGACTAGGCTAGACTATGCTGATCTCATAGAAGACTCCCGCATAATAAATAGAAACATGCACCAAAAGAAGTCGTTTGTTTGTTAAATGGTTTACGACATTTGTTTTCCATCTCTCTAAAATAACCCTAATTTTAGGACTGGACTACCATATATACCGAAGACATCATCTTATTCATAGTCGATTAGGCCTGGTCGAGATAGCTGTCATAATGCGTGCTTAAACATTAAATATATAAATATGGACTTCATGAACACCAAACAAATACATCAAAATATTATTAGTTAACACTTTATTGGGGGGGGGGGGGGATAGCGGGAGATATCAACAGGTATATCAACATGTATATCAACAGGTAGCATTGACTTACATACTAAATCGCAAAAGTAATGTGGTCTCTATAAGTCTCATAAAAGTTCTCACTAGCTAAACGCTACACCCATCACTGGATAGCTGAAAAGTTGGCCTTTCACGCTACTATCAATTTCCATATCAAAAAAGAAGTTCTCCTATACTGCATTTTGGCACTATTACTGAAGGAGAACATCCGTGCGGATTAATATAGTCTCTACCATATAGGAGTATGTCACCAACGTTATACGGAAGTTCTTCTCCATACTGGTTTAAGAAATGAAATATCGCCACCACTAGAACAGTGCGGCGAACCATATATAGTCGGACACTACAGTACTATACTGCTTGTCCTTGTCAAACTTGAAATACACAGTCAAAGCAGGAAAAACTCGTATGTTTGCATTTCGGTCTATATTTAACTTCCGATATGTTGATCTGTTGGTTTTGTATGATAGACTAGGAAGTTCAGCCACTTAAACTGTTGAATCAATATGTAACCCGAAACTTTAGTAGGGATATTTTCTTTCAAATAGCCAAACATTACTCTATACGGTGAACTGATGAACACTAAGGTTTCGAAAGATTCTATGTTCAAAATTGTGTAGGACCGTGTGATCACAGTAGAAATGAACCTTCACCCTCGGATCATGCGTAGAAACCTATGTATATATTTTGGAAGGCAGTAGTGGTACTCACATAGTTCACATGTATTTGCATGTATGTTTGTATTCTAGATACAAGCAGGAACTCGCGCAGAAGCCTCATTGGTTTATCAAAACCGCAAGCTGACCGAAGTCAGTCTCTTACATTCATATTTAACGTCCTTGATTATGAATTGTCAACAACTCTGTAACTGGACAACATACATTAATATTTGAGTGACTCGAACCGGGGACCTTATGATTTGAAGGCACCGGCGTTAACCATTGAGCTAACACTTCTTAACATCGTTATGGTAACACATAACATCGTAACACATAACATCGTTATGGTCATACGGGACTGGGGTTGAGGGTGGCTCAAGTTTTTGGGGTTTTCAACTTTTCATGCCCAGGCTCTCTATATATCTTGGGGGACAATTCTTAAAGACTAATTGCCTGTTTTGTTGAGAAATGACATATCAACAAGTAAGTTCCTCAGAAAAATATTCTGTAACTTTACTCCATTATGTAAGAAATGAAACAGCGCCATTAATTGAACAGCTCTTCGAAGCATGGCGTCAAACCCTATAATATTGCCTTGTCATTTTTGAAACCACAATGAACTTGTTATTTAAGGTCATATATAACACCAAAGTTTGCATTTCGGTCGGTATATTTTTTTCTTCTGTTATGTTGATCTGTATAGTGGTTCATGTCATGGACTAGGTAATATGCCAGCTACTTATGATTGTTGAATATTTGATATAAATGGCTCATTTTTTTCAATATGAAGCAGTCAATGTGCGTTTGACTGGTAACGTTTCCCAAACCAAAACTCAAAATAAGGATGACAATAGTTCCAAAAGAAAAAGGGATCTCTGCTCGTTCACCAATAATGGAAGTTAATGATTTCATATTTTCATACATTTCGTCGCCCGTACACTACCCACTCTTGTTCATATTAGTATTAACGATGGGTAAAACGAAAAGTGAAAATTGCTTCAGTCTTTATAATAACAGTTGCACATATTCAAGTTAATAAGAAACCTTTTTCAGTATCGAATATATATAGCAAAAATGTATAAGGCACGAAAAAAACTCGCTAAAAGCTGGTTTAAGACAACACAGGCGTGCGTGTTTGACCTCTAAACCTAATTTCGGTTTCTTTGGAAGGGAAAAATTCCAGTATTGCACCCCCCCCCCCCTTCAGTCCATTAGCGGCCCGTTCAGCGTTTTTACAAAACCTTTACCAAAGCCAATGGCAGGCCAACTGCGACTTCCGGGGGTATAAGACTGGTGGTCTACCTAGACGACATCCTATAGTGTATAAACCAGGTCCCTGTAAGGTTAAGGGATGAAATGCCACTTGGCAAAATGCATGCATGTTGGAGAGCTTAGTGTTCATGGTAAACCTAAAGAAATATGTCTTCACCCCTAGCAGGAATATAGTTTTCCTGAGTGTAGAAATAAATTCCATGAACCTACAAATCACCTTTCCACAGATCAATATATTCCTATATAGTAAACAGGGGCATACAAAAATAGAGGTGGACTCTTCTGGAACCACGAAAATATCATCCCTCTGCCCCTTTTGGTAAAATAGGTGACTTTCCCTGCAACAAGTTATAGTGATTACCTAGTATAACAAATTAGAGTGTCTTCCTAAAGTGAAGCAGGATAGCAAGGTATTCATATCTCATTTGAAGAGGTTGGTACTGCCTCTATATTGCTCGGTGGATTAAAGGCATCTTAGACGCTGTGGGTATATTGATACCTCAATCTTCACAGCGCAAGCACTTCTGCAGCCATGACAAAAGGTGTGGCCGTTGCAGATATTATTACAGGGTGGGAGACTGGTCTAGGGTATCTACATTCAAATCTCTCTACCTAAATCAGGTCTCATCTTATGCTGGTTTAGCGCCATTCATTTTCTCATCAGAGGTAAGTGAAGCTTTGAAACCACACCTGCTATATCTTGTGCAGCGCTCTGTATAGTATAATTTGCAATGTATACAAGGTACTTTGTACCTGCCATAAAAAATTGAATTATATCAAAGGGGTACAAACAATATATAGGCTTAAAAAGTTTCCATCCTCACCCACCCTATTTGTGAATATCATATGTTTTGTTTTTCCTTTTGTAATTATGGATAGTTTTCTCTTCCGTTTAATCTCAGGAACAGTCCTGAGGGTTTGAAGAATGGAATGCAATGGAAGATGTTTCCTTTATACATGGTTGTGTGTAGTAATGCTTAAATTTGTTTTTAACTTAATCTATAAAAAAAATTTAAATAAAAAAGTTCTCCACTTTCGACATCTTTGTTGTTCTATGTTGTTCAAAAGAAGAAAGAGAAAACTTTGTGAAGACGTTCAATCCCTGATTGTCTTTGTCTTCTTTTTGGTCTACCTGTTACATAGCCCCTTTTCAGTGTTTTCCATCGGCTCGTTCGTAACATTCAGGAGCCAACAAAGTTGAGGTAGAGGTCATTGACTGAAGGCATCAGCCTAATAGAAGGTATTGCTTCGCCTTTTTTATTCTTAGACTTCAGTGTCAGGTTCACTAGATTTCTAGCAGTGATTTTTTATTGTCAATAAATTTTAACTGGTCAGTAATTTGCTCATCACGATAACCCCTTGTCCTGATCTATTTTCATGACAGCTGGCAATTTTCACATGAAAAGCATATCACAGTCGATCTTAAAGTAATAGGCTATCTTAGTGAGTTCTGTAAGTTGGTGATATCGCCTTAATTATACTACCATTTGAACATCCATTTTGTTATTCTATGGGAAGAGTCGTATCATTCTATCACCATTTGAGCATCCCGCACGCTTAGGTACTCCAACGACTTTCCGCGAAATTCATCATGGGAGTGGCTAAGAAAACATACACGCTTAATGCGCAATACATACAACGGTACAATGAAGCATTCAAGCGGTCACGTGTACAAATGGCTGTACAAACGCAGAGTCACTCTACACGGCGTCTCCTTAATGGCAATTGCATTATCACATAGGAATGGTAGGAACAATTAGTCTAAATGTACCATGTTAGATGCTAGAAGTCATTCTGGAAACATACGCCAGAAAATAAGATAATTTGCTAATACAATTAATTAAACAACCAAATGATAATATTGAAGTTCGAATGTGATTCACCACTTTATATGTATTATATACACGTGTTTGTATAGAATCTGTTTACAACTAACGGCGCGTATCGCGAACGCATGCATATATAATACACGCGTTGACTGCACACATACAGCTGAATAGACACGCGCGCCTATTAATGTAAACCCTCGGTTCGAAATTCGTGCGTCTTATGCACATTGAATGAAACGGGCTAGCTCTAAGCTATTTTTGTTTCATTCGAAGCTTGTTTGTCAAGACACTAGCTGTTGAAATCTGTATCAATGTCGTTTTCAACAAAAACCTGCCGTAGAAAATCAACACGGTCCCTGTGTAGGCTATAGGCCTACGACTTTCACTAACTTGTTCATCCATATACGAAGACAGTCGTTGAAACATAAAAAACGAATTAGTAGTTTCATGACAGAAGCTTCGCTCCCAAATGATGTAAAAGATCTCGATGTATAATGGTTTATACGGTGGTTACAGCTATGTAATATACGTGTCTCATGGCGTAATCGTTAAATTGTGTCCTCTTTTAATTATTAAGGTCATATTCGATTTGGAAAAAAAAATGATCATAACTTGATAAAGACCTGACATCCAAATGTTTTCCAAGACGTGATCCAATTAATAAACATAACTACTGAGAGAGAGAGAGAGAGAGAGAGAGAGAAAAGCTGTGAGTCAACTACTTCGTCTATACTGCAAAAAACCTGTGTATTTAAATATGTCAAAGTCAGTGTATAGCCTATCGTATCGATCCAAGCATGGATCTTCTCCAGAGGCTTACTCTCAAGTTAGCCTGAGAAGAAGATCTTGCTAGGATCGAAATCATCTTAACTTATACAAATGAACATGATTATTATAAGCTTCAAATTAGGAGATGATCTCGGTAAGATTAGGAAAGCAACAACGTGACTTCTACGTTAAAAATATTCTCTGCGGAATGTCCACCCATGGGCTAATTCCGCACTTGTGCTGTGCATGGTTATACACATAGTTTGTTTTGGGGGGGATTTTTTTCATAAAGAATTATTCCCGCGTGGATATTCTCTGTAGGCTACACAGCAATTATAAACACATATTATTGTATTTGTTCATTTGACTATAACGTGGTTTCGTTTACCTTAAGAAACGATATAGGCCTACGCAACAGTCAACCCTCGGTGTCTCTAAGGAAGTTGATATTGTATATACGTTGTACTTGAACCCAGTTATATTCATTACACAATGTATACCAGTAACATCCATATCTAATTTAATAGCCTGTATAGCATATGCGGGTTGTACCACGTTTTTGGCTTTCATCATTTGCCAAGGAATGAACAGAAAATACAACAATTTGGACTGTTTTTACTTGCGCTTACGTTTTCTGACTGGATGGTAAGTAACAACTTTTTAGTATGCTCCTTTTGTTTCTGACGCTCAGTGGCGGTTCGGTTGGACTTGCAGGTGCAGGGGTGTGAAGGGGGGGGGGCCTCGCTTTATATGCGGACACCCTAACCACTAGGCTATGGACGCTGATTGTAACTATGTCCAGAGGTTCGAAACGGGTAAGTAAGGTCGTAATTCCACTCGAGGCGTTTGTCACCTGTATCGAACATACTAGTTCTGTTTTGGTGACATATTTGCCTTACTCTATAGGTCAAACATGATGCTAACCAACTCGAAATCATTGGTGATTCCTATAAAGCCGGATCTCGAAAGATGTACTTTGAACAGACTTTGTTAATGAAATGGAGGTAACGACAAAGGCAAATGAATATATATATATATATATATATATATATATATATATATATATATATATATATATATATATATGTGTGTATATATATATATATATATATATATATATATATATATATATATATGTATATGTATCAATATTTTTTTTGTCTGTAATAAACGCAAAATCGACATATTGCTTTAAATTAATAAGTAACGAGCGGTCGACTTTCCACGATGGTTTCTATATATTCAATTGCCATCCCGAAGCTCATCAGTCAATACATTTGACATTTATCACTGCGGATCACTTTGGCAACCACCAATAGGAGAGAATTATCGCTAAGAGTTTACTTGTTTTTGTTTTCTGAAGGGTGTTCCCATTAATTATTCCCCCGTCAGTTTGCTTACCAAACAAACATAGAAGGAAATACAGAGGTAAAAAGTGCAAATTCGCTTTACCATTTAGCATGCATCTCTATCACAGTCTGTGAGACGCCGAAATAGCAGCCATCTAATTGAGAAATTTTGCCGTTTGTCGATGTGATCGCGATTTGCGCGGAACATACTTATACAGAAAAAGGAGTGGAATGTGTCTCGTTGATAGATGTTCAATATACATGGCACATCTGTGTATCTCCTGAAGGCAAGTTTAAACTTTTGTTTTACTTTGTCTTTAGATAAAAATAGAATGATTATAATAAGAAGCATGCAGAAAGAGAAATCGAAATATCAAGACACGTCAGTATAAATAAATCACTTTACTTTCAATTTTGTCATAAATTCGCAATCTTCTGGATTCGTCTTTTTTCGCTTATAGTTCTTTAGGTTTGTCTCATCTTTAGTTTTCGTCACTTTGGAGTTCGTTTTTAAGTGTTTGTCCTTATCTTTTTCGTGCTTTTCTGGTGTACACCTTTTGTGGGCGTTGAGATGTCCATTTTATTTTCTGGCGTGTTGAATGATGTCAATATTTACATCCACATATTGAGCAGGAAGACCGGGGTCCGAGTTTCGGTCGATGCTGGAAGCTTTTTTCACAGTTCTATACTTTCCGACCCATTGACCAACAAAGTCAAACTCTTCTTCTGCAGAGCGTGCACGCATGCGCGGTTAATTGGTTTCTGTAACATCAGTTGCCAAAGTGAGGTCCTTCTTTCACCGTTATAGTGTCGTGTTTTTTAACGTGATTTTGAACTGTAGCTAATTTCAGTGAAAATAATTACCAAGTTGGTGAAATATTAATCACGTGATCAATCTTTTATATAGCTATAAGTATTTCACCAATGAGCTGCCGTCTTTCCGTCAATGCAGCTGTTAAGTGAGCGACTCGTCGTTTGGAATTTTAAAAATTAGGTCATCTTTAAACAGACGAGTGATAACAGGTTATATCGCAAATGCGAATTTTGTTATCGCTTTATTTTCTGAAAGGAGCGAAAGTCCTTCGAAATTGACATTGTTGTTCTGAGATAGCAAAACGGTTGTCTGGAAGAACATGCAGTTAGTTAGAGAATCGTACAATTTGGCGTCCCATATAAACAGTATACTGTCGGATCTTTGCGCTGTTGGGAAGTGTTCAACTCACTGTATATACAAAGAACTTTGAAATACAACAATTTGACCGGATTTTGATATCCCTGGACCTGCTAGAATAAATACGGAAACACCGTGTTAGATCAGGTATGATTTATGATAAATCGTTGTAGAAATATATTTGTAATCTTTATTTTTTTTTTTCATTCCGACATTTTTGGGGGAAGTACGTATATGTATGCTCTTGAACACTGACATATATACGAATAACAGGTTGTGAATCCACCGGAGCGTGGTTTAACACATAATTCTTTTTTAGTTTTGAAAATTAGAATTTATGAAGGTCGCATGCAGACAGTCCTTACAATGTTTATATTCCCAGTTAAAGTTTGTTTGAACAGTTTCGCCGTTGTTTACTCAAAGTGTATAAACTCCGATGAAAATACTCGGGAAGAGAGAGAGAGAGGTGAAGAACTACGCACGTCATGGACCGTTGTATCGTTAAAAATATAACGAAAAAGAAATGCATATAGACTGACTGGAGAATGCTGATAATTTACTTCATAAATTGGATGATCTAACTTTTTAGGATGAGAATATTGCTCGGGCTGGATCTTCACTCATCTGAATGATCTTGAAAGCTTTAAAGGTTTCTCGACTTTGGGGGGGGGGGGGAGTGGTGGGGGCGTCATCAGTTAAGAATGCCTAATTTCTTGGTGACTGCAGGACTAAAGGTCTATACTTGCTTTGCAACATTCTGTCATGGTGATTAATCACGCCTCTGGTTGTCTATATTTGAAGTATTTCGACCGTGTTTAATTATGACTATAAAAAAGAACTACAAGAAAGCCAGTCCACAGTAAGGTTCAGATTTCTTGGAAGTAATTAAAGCTTAACCAAAAAATAAGAAGAAGAAATATAAGAAGAAAAAAATAAAAAGCTTTAACATGTTTAGGAATATCAGTTTGTGTCAAGCAATTGAATCGTAAAAGTATATAGTATACACATCCACGTTTAATTCATATGAGACTTTCTTGTTGTTTTCACAATTGGCTCAGTATACAATCAGATATTTAAAGTTCGTTGCTGTCAGTTTTAACCACCACGGAGTGCATGGTCTAAAAAGTGTTTGTATGTCAATAATCGACTGTGTAGTATCTATTCCCTTTCGAGGGAAATGGTGATGCACATGCACCCGACGATGATCACACAGTCACAGTCCCGATTTAAGGGGACTGGGGTTAAGAGCGGATAAGTCGTTCGGTAGTTTGGTTTTCGTGCCCAGGTTCTTTCCTGGGCGACTTTTTTTTTAAATTATAGTCAATGATCGACTACATTCCTGACTAAGAAATAAGTAACACCTTTTGGAACTTTGACGTCGAAAGTAGACTTCATATATTTGTTGATCGAATTAAGGGAATGCGTGGACGTTATGTCAATTATAACAGCGGCGTAATACTTTGGGTGGTGGTGTGGGGTGTTGAGAGGGCGGGGGGGGGAGAATCAAGAGCTTTGGAGCCATAAGGGCCCCTCGGCGGAGCCTTACAACGGCACGGTGAACACATTACATTGAGTTCACACGTGAATGGTTCAATATAATCAAGTGGATGTGGGAACGGAAGTTTCATGCGCAATTTAGTGCGTTTATGTTGAGAAATGTCATGTCTACGGTCTATACAACAAAACATGCCATTAAGTTATAACATACCAACCTGCTCCTTATATGTTTCTTTTTTTTCTGGTTTTATCTTTTTCTCCCCAATCTACTTGTATGATATTTTCTAAAGTTGAAGAGGTAAATAATGGGGGCTCATGCACACTGTAGATTCGATTAAACTATCCTCACTCAAAAAGGGGACCCCATTGAAAAGAATCCTGACCCTCAGCGAATAGTTACTCAATGCTTCCTCTTACGAGGCCCATCCAAGCATTGGCCCTGGGAGACACCCAAGTTAATCGTTACGCCGCTGCGTCAAGAATTTCTCTATATGCACATTATTTTGGCCCCTGGTAATGGTACATAGGACGTGTATATTCGGGTCATACATTTATATTCGGGTCATACCTTGCACACAACCCCGCTATATACAGTCGGTGAGGCACTTCAAAATATTTGTTTCTCTCCGTCAGTTTATAGGAGAGTGGGAAGGCATGCTCGGAAGGGGAGGGGGTGGGGTGGGTGGTTGCCAAACTCTGGGCATCCGTAGTTTGCGTTGTGTTGATTCTTTTGTGTCATTCTGACCAAATCAAGCGGTGCTTTTAAAGGGACACGAACGTAACCACCAAATTTTGCTTATATGTCTGACTATGTTGATCCGTTTAGGAGATGTGCTGCTTTAAATGTTGTATCTGGAAAGCTGTTATTTTGTAACAAAGTGATCTAAGAAAAGAAAAAACAAAAACAAAACGTAAAAACAAAAATTCAGCTCACTTCGCTCAATGATGTCCATCTTTAGACTTAGTCAAGTCGTTAAACTTGTATGTGAAGAAACATTAAATCTCTATGATATATCCCAAATGGAATCAGAATTTTCACATCTGTTTTAGTGAGTTGGTCACAGCGACGTAGCCAGGAATTTGAAAGGGGGGAGCATTTTTTGCGACTGATATGGATTTTCAAAATTGTAGGCACGACTATCTGAGCGGAGCGCCACCATCGGTTGGCGCGGAGCGTACAAGAAAATTTTTGGTTTTACAAAGCCCCCAGATGGCCGGAAACGGCCCTTCCCGAGTGTTCATTCTGGTTCCATGGCCTCTTGCTAACTTGAGACACCTCATTCAATATCACCTTTAAACCAAAAAAAAAACAAACGAGTTAAAATAGTACGTAATTCAATACTACATAATGTTCGGTATTTAAAATTAGCAAAGTACATGTACAGAGTAGTCTTACTTTTCAACTGCTGATACTTGTAGATACATATATAGATAGGCCAGAAATGTCTTTGATACAACTATAGCCAGTAATTGTCTTTGTTACAACTGTAAATGTTTAAGTTAGCCTAATATAAGAGAAGGCGAGAGCTATCCGACGATTGCCATCTGATGCAAATTTCTCAACTGTTTTCTCAAGGCTGAAATATTATCTGCGTAAACGGGTTCTTAACTAGATGTTAAAAAAACTGACAAGATCGGATTCTAGACTTTTTCGGCGGGTAGAGTGTTGAATGAAACGGCACGCGATAGAAATGACAGCCTAAATTAGAAGACTAGGTCACCTAATTTAGCCATATTCTTGCTACGTTCATTTCAATAGTTATTCCTGTCTGGACTCTTAAACTCGTCCAGCAAGCTTATGGATTTGAAATATGGGTGTTTTTAAAAAAGATAACTTGGCCAAAAAAAGTGTAGGCCCGGGCCTACAGTGCTACATACTGGCTACGCCCCTGATCACGGATATCATATTATCAGCAGATTTTGTTTCCTGTTTGAATTCTTTTACATGCTCTTTTACATAATATATCAGAAACACAAACATAGTGCTCTTTTACAATTTTTCCAGTAGGATGATTCTTGTTTATTGTCCAATGTCTGGACTTTAATACATTTGACTAACGTAACTGATGGACAATATAAACTTTCATATTTTGTAATATAGCCAGATAGGCAGTGGCCTAAAAACAAATATCGTTATCGTTAGCAGTGTAATAATTATTTAAAGGAAGTGCGTATCACGTACGATTGCTATAGCTTAGCTTCATAACATGCTATTCGTGCACAACTTAGGACGAATCATAGAAAGGATGAAAACGAACGTTGTTGACGTTGTTGCGCATACGGTTCGTGACATTCCATAGAGTGCGGTTAGGTAGGCAATATGTATTTTATTACGCAGTGGCCAACTGTAGGCTTGTAATAGGCTATAGGCTAAATTTAGCTAATTGCATCTGCCAAACTAAGTTAGTAGTTGAATCAGTAGGCGTGAATGTTACTACGATTATAACCGAGTTAACGGAGCTGACGAGTATTCAATATCAAAAGATCACTGACAAAATACCATGCTAAAAAAACAACAAAAATCGACACTGAAAGGGGGGAGCGGTCGCTCCCCCTGCTCCCCCCCCCCCTGGCTACGTCCCTGGTTGGTCATGACAAGTATCTCTACCACATAGACAAATAATGATGATTGAGTTTGTCTCCCATAAACCACATATATAAATATATCCCTATACATCCAAGATATGATGTGAAACGTGGACATTTCGACATAGCATGCACATGCACATAACGAAATAACAGATGGAAATTTCGACATAAAGCGTCATATGAGCCTCACAGTTGGCATTATATTCATTAATATTCTTTGATGCTTAAATTGTATATATATAATTGCGCATGTACCCCAGACAGTACCAATTCCCTCCCCGACAAACCGGGCGAGTATATATGATTCTACCTACAACCTTGGTGGATCATCGCCCTGACGATAATTTATAAGTTCCCGACAACTATTACCCCCTCCCCCTCCCCCTTGAACGACACAAACATGTTCTAGAAGCTGCACCAATACAATCCTTTCGCTCCCTCCCTTCGCCCAACATCCCGCCATATAGCGTAGCCCCTGATTGGACGGTTCACCACTCTCTTATTGTGATCAACCAATTGATTGTAAAATCATATAATAAGTAAACAGCTTATTTGGATCAGAGGGGTATCCAAAATTTGTGACGTGAACATAATATTACACAGACATGACGAGATGGAGAAGGGAGGGGGAGGGGGAGCGGGTGACAGCCAAGCGGTCCTCGAAAAATGTGTATCAGCCAGGGGAATTTTGGAGGGTCTGGCAAAATATGTTTTTTTTTTTTACGGATATATGGAGATGTACAAAGGGGACCCGGTGACATAGTTGTCCCGCCTCTGGTTGCATAGGTTGGTTAAAATTACGAAAAGTTCCGCAGCCCCTTGCAACACAAAATAAAGCATTATGCACGTGAATGATAACACACATGTGTTTATACTTATTTCCATCTCTATATACCTGTATGTGTATCTTCACTGCCATGCATGCAAACACTGAACATTGGTATAGATTTGTATATTGGCAATTTACACCTCTCTTTTTTCAAACACAGTGGTATCTAAAGTTTCGTTGCATTGTTTGCTGATATTGTTTGATAATATACCACCATTATATTGGGTTTTGATGTACATGTGATGGGTGTAAACAAACATTTGAGTGACATACTATTACTGTTTTGTTTGTGCTTGCACGACAATATAGATACACTAACAAACTTTAAGCACCTGCTTGTATATTTATCCAACGTATGTATCTCTCGACAGGGAAATAAATTAATACAGAAACATATCTGTTATAGCCATCAACTTGTTGCGATATACAGAATTACAGCAGTAAACGTCTAAAACTAAAACTATGTTACGGTTACTTTTGGAAAACTTCAGATGGTCTATATATCTATATCTCATTGTAGGTATCATGAGGGTTGTAAAACTTGTGGTTAAGTGTTTGAAATATTCTGCCTAACAATGAAATACCTTTAATTGTTATTTTTCTAGGAAACCATATACAGGCCTATAGTTGCATTGGATGGAAATATACTGTAAACAGTAGTGCAACCATGCATGTATATTTCATTAGCTAGCTAATTTATGCCCCCCCCCTTCCCACCCCCTCCCGTCCCAATTAAATAAAGGTGATCAGATCTCCACAGGCAGACAGCTTATTACAAAGAATCCTATTGTACAGTACATAAACGTAAAGGAAAATACCCTTGAAACATTTAGATGCGGTACAACAGTTGAAAATTCTGCAACCATCACAATTTCAAATATGTCTATTTGGAATTGCGATGAGTTGGCAAATCCGAATAGTGAAAAAACTTCCAGCCTCCACCCGGATTCGAACCCGGGTCTCCCGCTTTTCTTTCTTTTTGTATTATTGTCATAGCGGACACTTGCACCGTCTAGGCTATGGACGCTGATTGGTCGAAACCGGTAAGAAAGGTCGTAATTCCACTGTAAGAATTTTCACCTTTATCGAACAATGGTAGTGCTGTCTTGGTGACATATTTTGCCGTACTCTAGAGATCAAACATGATTCTAACCAACTCGAAATCATTTGTGATTCCTGAAGCCGGATCTCGAATATGAAGAAAGTGAAGATTTGATCATCTTAGATCATATTTGTGATTGAATTTGCGACATGGAAACTTGTTTAAAGACAAATAATTCGATTCATTCATGTACTCGCTTTTCAATTTATTAAAAGGATAACTTAAGAGTTTATAAGCCAACACTTATATAGGCTATATGAAAATGGGTAAAAATGAACATTTCACTTGTCAAACGGTACACTAATTATAACACACATTAGTTGTCAGTCATGTCTCATACAGAGCTGAGCTGTTAAAGGTGTTTAATGACTTCCTTTCCCTCGAATTAGTAATATTATACTTGGAAAAGAGAAATAGAAATCATTTATGAAAACTAAAGCCGGATCTCGAAAGAGATACTTTGAAGAGACTCAAGAGACTCTGGTAAATGAAATGGCAGTAAAAGATATTCTTATAAAATATAACAGGATATTCGGTGTTGGTATATATATATATATATATATATATATATATATATATATATATATATATATATATATATATATATATGAAATCGTAATAAGTTGGAAAATCAAGAACAGTGAAAAAACTTCCAGCCTCCACCGGGACTCGAACCCGGGCCTCCCGCTTTGTACGCGGACACCCTAACCACTAGGCTTTGGACGCTGATTGTATGTCCAGAGGTTCAAAACCGGTAAGGAAGGTCGTAATTAGTAATAAGTTGGCGTTTGTAACCTGTATCGAACAATACTATAGTTCTGTTTTTGGTGACATATGTTGCCTTACTCTAGAGATCAAACATGTTGCTAACCAACTCGAATATGTTTATATAGATATATATATATATATATATATATATATATATATATATATATATATATTAGCGTATTAAAAAGTGTACGTGTTGCTCCCCTGGCTCGGTTCATTTACAGATTATAATGTGTGTGTCATGTAAACGACTATAGGCCTATAAAAATAATGTAAAAGTTAGCATTGCTTGACATGTGTCATGAGTTATTGTCAATCTCTGAAATGGCTTCGCCGTTTGAGGAAACGCTCGACGGCTTTTACGGTAAATTTACGAGAACCACTGCTGGTACAACAAAGATTGTCTAGATCTTCCGCAAAAATTAATGAGTGTGAGTGACGCCTTTGGCATTAGGTTTGCTTTGATCAGGGATATATGTCGTGAGGTTAATTATTTTATCATACATAGACTATATGTATACAACGTAGTACATATAAAGGCCTAATCCCCTATCATTTGGAATCTCATAACTAATGGTTTAAAGTAGAGGGGACACGCATGCGCTTCAACAATGTACATGTCGTCAAAGAAACGAAATCTGACTCATATGTTGGGGAAATTAAACACACTCAAGTAGTGGCCCTTACAAGTTTTCACACTCCGAGCTTCAATTGGGTCAACAGGTTATCTCAAATGGTCTCTATCTATTTTGCATGTAATTTTGTTACAATATTTTGTGCTAACAAATTTCGAGGAAAGCAAATAATAAGTATAGGCCTATTGCATTTATGTTTTGCTCCTTTGTCATGCAATTAACCATTGGAAATTAGGCCAAAGATAAATATATTACGGTATCTTAATTTTGTTCGTGTATGTACGCAGTCTTTGACTAGCATCATATAGTTATATGTAAATGTTTAATTATTTGCGGGAAATCAATCAATAAATGAAGATAATGTAAAATGAAAGTTTCCATTAGTGGGACAATGGCTGAAAAAGGATGATGCTGAAAGCGAATCGGAAATTTGAAATTATTTTCCTCCACAATAGCACAAATTAAATGATTGAGCAAATTCCACGAATGGGTGATCATAGGGCATAAGCTTATTGTTGACATGATGTAGTGCACTTTTTGTCATTGGGGGGGGGGGGGGGTCATGTTACGACTGTCAGTATATGCTGAAAACGAATCGGAAATTTTAAATAATTTTCCTGCAATGAAATGATTGAGCAAATTCCACAATAGTTGTTAAATGGATGACCATAGGGCAAAAGCTTATTGTTGATATGAATCTGGTGAAGTGCACTTTTAGTCATTTGGGGTGGGGGGGGGGGTCATATTATGACTGTCTGTATATATGCTGAAAACGAATCGGAAATTTAAAAAAATGTCCTGCACAATAGCATATGTTGATACGATGAAGTGCACTTTTAATCATTTTTGCCAGGGGGGTCATATGTTACGGCTGTCAGTATGTTCACTTTTAAAACCAACTCGAAGATAACGTCGGCTCCTTTGCCCAGGAGTACATGTTAATTAAAGAATGACTGAAGACACAAATTTAATTTAGATATCTTGTAGATAGTAAATATCACTTTTATCAGTCCATGGTTGTAGGCTAAGTTCAAAAGCATTTTAGTTTTTGCCGAGATGTGTTAGTTTTCGTGAACGCCTCCCCTGAATAACGTTCGTGACTTTTAAGAAGATAGTTCTGATCACTTATTAGAATCGTGAACGGTGCAATCATGAATTGAAGGTCAGATCCAACCTCCCTAAGCACCTACTCCTGAGTAATTACTTGCTACAAACGACATGTATCCACTTCCGTATGTAATATATATAAATATTCATAATAGTACGCACACCCCCTTACGTTAACAGTCTTTTTCTAAGAAAGCCTACCACCTTATCGCATATCGGTGTGTCATGCATGCAGCGCGGTCAAAGATATTCCACCTTGTACAGGCTACTCGATTTTCGTCTGGTCTGATCAGCTGAGATCGCAAAATCATCGACATGTACATAAATCAAAACAATAATCAGAAAGTGTCGTCTGCCATTCAGTTATCAATCCGTTGGCGCATCACAAAAACCTCACTTGAAATGTTATTGAAAGAGCGAAAGAAGACCAAAATGTGTGGATTGACAGATATACTTGCAAAACAACGTAATTCTCGTTCAGTTTTGTATTGTTTTGAGTCAATAATTTAGACATGGCCTAGTCTATGTTGTAGTTGTACCCTATTGCAGTAAAAACGTGCAGTGTTGTCTGTTGAGTGTACGTAGACTAATGTAAAATATATATTGTAGACTATAGTATAGCCGTAACTTAGTATCAAAACAGTTATGTAGGGCCGCAAGCAACAACAGCGGTTTCAATAACGCGAATCGAATAAGCAGTGAGAGACTGAATGACACCTGGAAAAGTTCTGTGGTTGACAGGAAGTTGATCCCCCCCCCCCTATTTTCATTGTGACTATTTTGTCATTACTAATGGCAATACCAGTAAAATAATTCTTTAGAAGATTTTCTGACAGGGTTACCATATTTCTTTGGTTGAAAAGTGGGATACCATGCCCTGTGGGAGGATCGAAGGTGGGAGGGGGGTAACATGTTATTAGTAGGCCTGCTAACTTACTTTAGCCCTATGATATAAATAATGTTATACCTAATGTTACAAGAGTTGCAAGGCTATGCTGGGATATAGCTACAGATACATTAACATTAATGTTGGTACCTGTATTAATCAAGTCATTCTTTGTCAATTCAAGAAACAATATTCTTTCTTCTCAAGTCCAGTTAAGTCACAAGACATTTGATGTTATTACAAGTCAAGTCATGAATCATTTGTCTGCAAAATATGTCAAGTAACTTGTCAAAGATAACAGCAAAATAGAATAGATCGATGTACAGTAGGCCTAACAAAAATCAACGGCTATGGTTCGTTGTGAAGTCATGCTTGTGCAATAAATGACATTCATCTGTGATTCCACCTGCAATGCTCTGAGGCGAGTAAAATTCTACAACAGTTATCTGGTGGATTGGACAGCAGCTGAACGTAATTATAAAGAAGGCACTAACTCACTACACAAATTATACCACACTGCATACATCATGCCCCCATAAGAACAGCCAATCAATTTAGACATTGAATTTCATGCATACAGTAAATAGTATAGCGTATAAGAAATCAGCCATTGAACCGTCAAGAAAACATATCCTGGCAAAGGTGGCAAAGGAACATGAAATAGCATAACATTAATATAGTTTTGATGCAATATATAGTCTTGTGCACCAACTCCTTTTCTCAACAACGTATTACTTTCACGACATATCAGACTCTATCAAGCTCACATTTTAACAAATTTGTATCAATGCCATGTATTTAATTCAAAATTTAATATGCTAGAATACTATATCCAAAGAAAATACTGAATAAATGCTGCACTTTGAAGTGCTCATGTATAGTGATGTGTACGACATTTGTACATTTATAGTCAGTGTATGGATAAAACAGTGATATTTTTGAACATCACAAAGACCAAATAGCAACCAATTTGGTTTGCAAATGGACAATATATGTTACTTGCAGTAACTGGACAATCGCCATTAATTGGGATGTATAGTAACCCTAACTTCTGAGAATATATTTCCTGTTGATTCTTTGCACTTTAAGAATTCATCAAAACTGAGGATAATTTGACCTTTAACTTTATGAAAAACAAAATAACAGAGATGTGTGTATCCAGTGCAGTTGGCTGATACTGTAGATAGGAAAAACTACAGAAAGTTATGTTCCTTTATCTGCAGTGGAATGAAAAAGGTATAATCGATGACAAACTAAATTGGTGGATTATTCTCAAATCACATGATGTTATTGTCCACAAAATTTGAAAATAAGATATTTTGCAATGCTTATGACAGAGTTGCAATTGGTCTGGCCAATAGCTTGTAAAGCAGACTAGGCTGTTATTACTTTGCAAATTGCCCCCACCCCCATTTTCAACCTCACACAAAGTATTTGTTCATTAGGACTTCTTATATAGACTTGTGTGTAGACTGAACATGCTTCAGAATGCAACATTTTGACGTCTAAAGTTTCAAAATTTTTGGAGTAGGACCCCAAGACCCTCTACATGGATTCAGCTTCAATGACCCAGGGCAACTCCTTAATTTGCCTCTGGCCCTCCCATTTCAGGCACCTAACTAAATCATTCAGTGGAAGTTTGGACTTCCCCCCCCCAACCCACCCACCCCACAAAACCCCACATTTGACCTGTGAACGCCACTGATATATTTTGTGTTGGAGACTTAACTGTTCAAGACCTGGAAGTATTACACTGAGACCTAAAGATCTAAGTCTGCGATATGAAGGTTCAAAATCAACACTACAGAGTCTTTTGACAGACGTTGACATCAAAACATGGTATCTGTGTCCTCAGTCTTCCCAGGAGTAGATCACAGTGGGCGGTCTGTGACGTCATAATGGCTACTGTTTTTCAGAAGCTTTATTTTTCTATCATAAACTTCTTGTTGATTTGTCCTTGATACTTGATTACATTTGGACTTTTTGTTTGGCCGTCAAGGTTCTCTGTATTGCGAATTTCATCAAAAATGCAACAGTGTCGTAGACATATTGTTTTCGCTGAAAATAAGTGAGTTGAATATTATAAAGAAAAACAAAGACATCTTCAACTGAACTGCTGTGATGACATCACTCACCCTTCTGTTGCCAGATAAATTCACAAAATACCAACAGATTTGAAAAATTTGTTTATTAACCATATAAACATGCTATAAGATTTGACCTATAGATCTACAGAAAATTTCTAGCATTTTTATTAATCAATTATCTTTTAAGCTAGCAGACTATCCTATTAATTGTATTGTACAAGAAATCAGAATCTATAGAAAGTCAAGTTTGATTTACGCAGACTCCTCGACAAATGGTTTTCAAGATCTTTGCATGATATTTCAGCGTGAAAAGTACACATCGCAGTTTCAACAGTTTGCATTCCATGTAAGGAATATTTTAACAAACTTTTATTATGATTAAGGATATAACAACAGATTAAATTCCATGTATGCCTATACTGTCCGATACAGAAAATGAGTGGTGAAGTACCTTTGATACACCCATATGAAATAGAGTGTGGTATAACCTTGAATAATGTATTGTTTCCAGCTTGTAGCATTTGATTTGTGTGCAACATGTGATTTGGCATTGTGACTTTATAACAACTTTTTCAATTAATTTCACAGTTCACCAGCCATCTTGTATTAACAGGAGTGCAATGCAGCACCTCTCGAGCATCTCATGGGTAAAGATAGAACGTGAAAAACAGTTCAAACTAGGAGTCATCTTGGAAAAATCTTAGACAGGTGAGTAGTGTTAAAAGATCCTAAACGCAGGTAAGTGTATGAACATTGTTGATTGCACACTGTAAGGTGACACATTCTGTGTCTAATGGGGATATATATATAATTAGAAAAGTATGGATTCTTGCAAAATGTTTTGGTCTTTATTATTTTTATTTCTTTTTTTTTGGTGTGGGTAATTTTCTTTAGAAAACATTGCTCCTCTTCTCCACCAACCTTTGCTGTATATCTGTTCAGAGCAGGGAGTTGTACCATAACAACTCCCTGTTCAGAGAATCATCAATTCTTTGTGAGGAGAAGGAGGGGGGGGGGAGGGGAGCAGGATTAGATCTATGGAAACCTGTTGCCAACTTGTGTCAAGCACAGTTCCAGCAGGTTAGCAACATGATCAAGAGCAGACTAGTTTATGGAATAAAGTAGATAAGCAAATCAATTTAGTAAACAATAATAAAGGACTAGAGCCAGCCAAAAGGCAGGGGACAGTCAACTGCACTGGACGGGTTGCACCAACCCTGGTAATACCACCATCCCAGGATGCTCATCTAGCCATCAAAAAGGGGGAAAGTTCCTTCCCGGTGGCTGGGCTGTTTCCCGGAATTCATATGCTATGCTGCTCTTTCTGCAAAGTCAAGCAAAGAAGAGCAATTGACTAGTGTTTTTTACCATCTTAAAATGCCTGTTCTTGCTTGTTAATTTTTTTTAGGTTTGAAAAACAGAAGTCGCAAATACCCAGACGATGGCATTGTTTTATATCACAGTTTGGAGTGTATTAGTAATTCTGATGGGGACAAGATTTCTGGAGGAAACTTCCGGTGAGTGTGACAAGATTTATACTTTACACTGAAATTCAATCTTTTGGTTGGTGAATGATTTTTTGTAAACTTTGTGCATTTTCGGGTTTTTTCCAGTTGGGTAGCTAAATGTAACAGATCAATTGGGCTTGGAGAATGGTGGCCAATGGGATAAGCTAAGCAGGTATTAGTCAGATAGCTTGTACAATAATTCCCTACTGGTCCTTCAATCACACTTCCTCCTACTTTCTTCTCCCCCACCCTTCCATCACTGTGTCCCCTTCTCTGATGGGAAACTTTAGTAATTATGCAACTGAATGTAAGCTAATATTTGTTATACTTTGACTGATATTCTAGGTCTCTGTCAAGTCCTTGAAAAAGAAACGCTGTTTTTCATTTATTTTTTAACAACTTATGAAAAACGTTTTCTAGCATGCTTAAAATATACCTATGGATATCAGGGATGTGCCCAGGATTTCCTGAGTGCCGGGTATACTGATCACCGTCCTGGGGGAGGGGTCTAAGGGGGAGTCTCCCTCCCCTTTGAGAAAAACCGATTGAGAGCTGTAAGTAATGTTTCTCGCATGTGTAACTGATGCATTATTAGTCTGTATGATTTTGGCAATGGGCTAGGCCCAATTTATGTTGAATATATTGTTAGGAATGTCGGGATTTTAGATGAAAATAGTGCTGGGTGGGATTCACAATTTTTAAGACAGTGCTGGGCGGAAATTTTTAGTGCTGGGCGGGGCCGCCCAGTGCCGCCCAGCGTGGGTACATCCCTGGATATACAGTTTTCCAAGTTTGGTTATAAAGTTTAAAATAAATTGTGTATATCCAGCAGTAATATGTGTATGTATAGTCAGTTATGTGATGTCAGAAGATAAGTTATATACAATATGTGTTTACTAAAGTGTTTTAATATCTGAACTGGTAAGTAATGGAGAGTAAGTGTGCAACCTACATCAGGAACCGCAAACCAGTAAAACTGAATTATGGTCATTGGATATAGATGCATGCCCTATGATTCTTGCAAAATCTTAATACCCAGAGCTCACTGCTTTTAATGGTGTCACTAGAATTGGGTATGTGGGCGTTTGCCTGCAGGTGTAAAATACCATTCTAATACCTTCCATCCTACAATACGGTGAGTAACTTTTCTGCATTCCTGTCCGATGATCTAGAAAGCTTGCAAAAGTCAAGCCTCAGTAGGTACAATAAATTGTTCTACATGAACCTTTTTATTCTGTTTTTTCTTGCTTAATTTTTTGTTAAGTTCCACTCCATGGACAATGATTATTATTTCAATGTATGCTCGGTCCAACTGAGTCATGCTGCGTTTGTTGCAACAAAATTCCGAAAACTACAAAAGATTGGAAAAGTTTTGATAAATTATTACATGATTATTAATACATGATCGGGTATTCTTGAGAGTAAAGTGTTCATCAGGAAGACTTGTTGCTGGAGAAGTCTGTATCGGGAAGTATATACATTATAAATGCAAATGATTAGCCATATGTCGTGCTTGGTTATATTTGCATGGTTAAATGTCTTGCTACACTCTATCGCTGGCTGCATACTGACTGCCACCCGACTCAATTCCAACCCGGTGACCTATTTATCGATAGTCGATAGTGAGGACCGGCGGTCAAAACATCTGACCTCCGTAGTCCGTACCCTGGACGCGGACTGATGAGAGACGCAAACAGTGTTCTCTGTTAACGACCAATGCTTGTTTAGGTCACAAGTAAACTTACTTTCCGATAAAAGGCTACTTTTGTTAAGACTGGGCCGTTTTTAGTCGTAAAACCGCCACACGCTGTCGACTACCGATCGGGAAAAACGTCACATGTTCAGTTTTCCCCAGTGAAGCCCACGCAACTTTTACACCGGCAAAAAAATACTTGATCAGTCATAGTCTTGAGCACAAGCACACTGCCATACCATTCCAAGATTTTCCCAGTAAGTAAGTTCAGATTGAGTCGGGTGGTGGTGAGTCGGGCAGTGTGTGGCGGACTTAATTTGCAATATACTGCTTTAAGGTAGCAGCAGCTTCAGTAGCACTACAACCAATCAAACAAAGTAAACACCCAGGGACAAGCGCTTGTCCTCATGGTCCCTAGAATGTAAATATTTGAATTTTGTTTAATTAGTACAAGAAATTGTGACCACTTCCTTCAAGAGACGTTAATTATAGCCCATCTGTTTCAGAAACGTTCCTAAGTCCCAGCAGGTTTAATAGATATCGAAAGAAGAGAAGAAGTTGAGCCTGTCACACTTTGAAAAAGTTACTCTCATAGGTAGATCGTAGATTCGGGGTTTAATTCTTGTTTGAAATTTCGGTTTTGGTTTTCAAGTGTCATATTAACTGTAATACCATATTGGTGTATTTTTGATATACGTTGAAGTATTGAGGCACAGGTCCTCTGTAAGTTGTTTTCTTCTGTAATAAAAATGCTGGTTGATATAAGGATGTTTTGTCAGAAATGTCAAAAGTGCATGTGACTTTGGTCATGACGCATTCTCAGAAGAATATATATGTCTGTGTGAGTGTAAAATTTGGCATAGTTTCATAAAGGAAATCATCATGTCACTGGACCTACTTTATTGTATTTTGTTTGTTTGTTTGGGTGGGTGGGGTGGGTAGGGTGGGTGGGTGGTGTTTGGCAGAAGCAACAGGAATGTGCACACTGAATCTAAAATACATATCAAAAAAGAATAAGGTTTTTAGTTAATATTGCATTTTGTCATTGTTTTTTTAGTAAATTGAGTCATTGATTTCCAAGTATATGGTCAATGTTGTAAAAACAAATACAACTCAGCTCTCACCCACAGCTGCAGTGGAATAATAGTTTTAGAAAGCTGGCATTTGTAAAACTTTCCAGTGGTTAAAATTTCTGCCTGAAAAGTTGTGAGTTATTCTCATTTGTTATGGTCAGTCATGTGTTTAAACAGATTTTTCTCTCTCCCAGTCTCTGCAAGAAAAACAAAGCAATAGGTTTTGCTGTTTATTGTGTAAGATGCTTGAATTGTGAGTTCTATAGATGGTTACCTTAGGGGAAATAGGAGTGTTATGCTGATGCTCGACCATTAAAACTTAAATGTCTCAAATGTTCCTCTGTTTACTCTGACCGTAAGGAATGTGCTGTGATATCTTTAACAATGACACTGAACAGTTGTGAAAGCGTCATCCTTGACACCAACTTGTGACAGCATGCATGACAATATTATGAGTAATTACTTTCATAATAAATTTCAGATTTAGATAGCTTTCTGTAAAAACAGAAGTTTAGTAATGATTTTGAATTGATATCAAGTTGCTGTATGTCAGTAATTGGATATTAATGGTTTTCATGAAAACATACAAACAACTAGAGATAGAACATATATGCCTGTACAGTATAGTAACACTGTACAGCTGTCTGTTACCTGTTAACATTCTTAAGCCTGGGTCACATCTGCGCGATTCAACACGCGATTCAACTCGAAACTAAAATCGCGCGAATCAGAAAAGTTGCTTCTGAGAAGTTGCGCGGATTAGGACATTGCTCTATTGCAAATCAACCCAAATCGACGGCGCAACTTTTATTGCGCAACAAGTTGATACCCATGTCTAACTACGCGATTCAACCTTCAATTGTATTGCGAGTTGAATCGCGTGTTGAATCGCGCAGATGTGACCCGGGCTTTACACGTCAGTTTAGAATAGCAACATATTGGTTAAATGTACAGCAAAGTATCCAAGGTACCAGTTTTACTGCAGCAACACTAAGTGCAGTACTATAACATATTAGTCCATAGTATAGTATATCCAGGGACTTATCAGTTCACTGGATATAGCAACATAATACTTTAGTTACAGCAACAACAACATATTACTGTAGTTTATGGTATCAGTTAAATGCAACAACATATTAGTGCAGTTTATGGTATCAGTCTAGTACAAACAATATATTAATGTAGTTATGGTATCAATTTAATACAACAACATTTTGCTGAAGTATATAGTACCAGACTTGTACAACAACATATTACTGTAGTTTATGGTATCAACTAAATACAACAACATATTACTGTAGTTTATGGTATCAGTCTAGTACAAACAATATATTAATAAGTTTACGTTATCAATTAATTACAACAACATATTACTGTAGTTTCAGTTCAAGAATTACTGTAGTTTAAAGTACTATCAGTCTAGTACAACAACATATTAGTGTAGTTTATGGTGTCAATTAAGAGCAAAAACCTACTACAGTTTATTTTATCAATTAAAGTACAACAACATATTCCTCTAATTTATGGTATCAGTCTAGTACAAACAATATATTACTATAATTTGTGGTATCAGTTTAATACAACAACATTGTATTTTATATATTGTATTATATATTATATAAAATAAAACTGTTGGCAAACTGCTTATCCACTAGAGGGCCTGTGTAAGAGAATGTGTAAAAGTAAGTTGGCCTGACATTTCTGTATTAGGCCTATATATTGTCAGTTTAGTGTAGAAACATAATAATGCTGATTAAAAGAAAAACAAAAGGTAAGTAAGAATGTCATGTGAGAAACAAATATTGTCATTAAATCAGAATTCACAAGAGTAGAATTGATAGGTAAACAAAAGTTGTAACACATTGTAGCACCTAGGAAGTAATACTTTATGTGACTCACTGCATTCCACTAGTACACATTGTTTTTTATAGTGTGTGTGCACCAGGATATCAAAATGGCATTCACTTTGACGAAAACAAAGCATCATTTTATGATGCCCTTGATTGGTGTTTCAGAAGAAAATGTATTTAGAGTATCTTATAACTTGACAAAAAGTGACACCTTTTTTTCTAAATTTATATTATAAACACCTGATTTGCCCATCAATCAGCCAAAAAAAAGAAAGGGGGGGGGACATTTATTGCATGTAGGACACATGACCGTGTTAAATAGTACAGTGTTCAAGTAATGCTCTGGTGCTATTGGGAGGTTGTCAAAATTCACCTGGTGATTTATGTTCATTTATATAGAGGTTGGGTTTATACCTCAAACTGGTGATATTGTTTTGCATCCAATAAATGAGCCATAATTAATCTCCCTTCCTTCCAAGTTTTTACAATCAAGTAATTTTAATAAATCTGTTAAGTTGGGTAGTCACATGATCAGTATCTGGTTGAAGAAGCAATGTACTTCACAAGTTCACAGACTATAAACTGTATTGGAATATGTAAGTTAATTAATGAAGACAATTTTTTATTACTTTAAAGCAAACCGATCTGTGTATCTTTTCCCAAATTCTGGCAATTAATTTCACCAAAATCCTATTCTGTCAAAATATTACCCCAATTTGAGGTCTCAGTGATGAAATTAAGACATAAATATTATGTTGCATGTAATGAATGCTAATTAGTGAGCATGTGAATGTTGCAATACCATTCTTAAATAAGGTAGTTTCCAATATTGTCACTAATAAGCACAAGCAGAAATGGAACTGGAAAAATAGTTGTTTGACCTACTTTTCAAAAGTTTTAGCTCAAAACTGAAAATGCTGAAGCAAGTAGTATGATAAGTGAACAAGGGATCTTTCATCCCAATATATTATGTTACATGTAAAATACACCAAATGTTCATAGACTGGATCCTATAGTTTGCAGAATGATTTTCATTTCATTTATTTATGTTCTATCACAACATAAGTATGTATAACATAGAAGGAGATAAGAGACAAAACTTGAAAGGAAGTGTACTTTAAAAATCCCTACAGGGCTTGTAACAATAGCAAGACTACAGGTAATGTGCTTTATTACAGTTGCTACCATCTTATACTTTGACCACAGAGGTCTTGTATATTATTCATGTTGTTCTTTGTCTTAGAGAGGGGTCTTGTTTGTGATGATGGTGAATGCGGGAGGGGGAGGGAGTGGGGGCTTGTAGGATTTGACTAATACTAGTGTTCTTTTGCCTTCTTGTAACTTAACCGGCAGTGAGCCTTGTCTTCTTAATGAAACAATTTGCTCCAATTAATGTTTGAATCCACTATAAATATAATTAGTGGTTTATGGCATGTCACCTGTCTAGAAGTCAATTGTGTGACTGTGTTCAAGTTAAGGTAAAGTACACCATAATTTGAATTTTTAATTTGCTAGATATTTGTCTTTTCTTTGTTTTCTCTCAGGAAGTTCAAGTCATCTTTCAAATAGCTTCAAGGCCAACATCACATGCAGATCAATACACAGAAGAAGTAAGGTTAATTGCACGTGGCCACCGGTGGAAGACTACCAAAATTGTAGTCTGTTCTTCAGATTAACTGCAATGCATCCAACTATGTGAGTTCCTTACAAGAAGAAAACAGGAGGGAGGAATAGGGAGGGAGGGGTTGATGCTGGGAATTCTTGAGTTAATAAGTAAGAAAATGTAGGATTCTATTCAACTAGACCTCTGAAAAGTGTTCACTAGTTGCTTACACTAGTAATAAGTACTGTGGCATTGTATGCTATTGATCAAGTTAGCTCTCATGATCTGAAAAGTGTTCACTTGTTGCTTACATTAGTAATTTAAGTGCAAAACCTCAAAATTGTCCCTTTTCATAAACTGGAAGTGGTCTTTTTTGGGATTGAAATTTCTCAATGTTTGTAATTACAAAGTACCTTTTTGTTATTTAAGAAGTGCCTTTTTGTTGAGATGTTGAGAATGTGGTAATTATATAACACCCTTTTGTTGAAAAATTATCAAAATTGTTATTAGAATATTCCCCTTTGGAGAAAAAAATTCAAATCTGGAACTTGTAGTATAGACTTCACATAGGAAGTATTTAAAGGAATTATCTGGTTTGCTCCATTAAAATCACCTCTTCAATGAACAAGGCCAATCATATAGCTCAGATTACTTGAGTCTTGTTAGTTTTAAATCTGCTACCAATGCTGTTTATATGGCCATGGCTTGTGTCATTTTAGTTAATCCAATTAAGAAATACAACTACAAGAGAAACTGAATGTATGATTACACACTCAAAACTTTATTTACATGACATTGCTAGAATAATAGTAACATGTTTCAGTTGTTCTTTTTTCTGTAAATATGTCTTTTAAGCACGATCACTTCTGTCTTGTTTTGCAGAACATTATGTCAAAACACCTCTTTCCAAAACTGGACAGAATGTCTGGTTCCATCAGAGGCTAATGAGTGCATTTTCCCTGCTTCATTGTCCCAACTGAATCATAAAACAATATGGTACTGTTCAAAAACTTTGGACGTAAAGTTAAATTGTCAAGACAGCTGGACGGAGCCTGCAGAGTCAGCAATCTTACATATAGATCATGACGACACAAGTAAATTTTTTTAAACTTGCTTTCAATTTACAATGAAACCAGAAGTTGAAGGAGACACAAACTCAACAATTATCATCACTGGCTTAATATGTGATAGAGATAACTGTCATGAAAAACCTATCCAAACAGCTAAGAAAATTCTTACTCCATTTTGAAGATATTACCAATTTAGTGTTTCTTTCACTAGCTACTGAAGACTTGATCAAGTCTAAATATTTATATATTAACATATTTAACATTAAAGGGGTAATAAGGGTATACTCGGTTGGCGTAAAGCTAATCTCCCCGAGGCCCTAAAATATGACATCATCAAGCCATGTTGTTCTTCAATTCTTTATGAGTTCTGATTGTTTATTACAAAGGTTATTTTTCTGTAATGGAGACAGGTTTTACAATTGCTGAATCAAAATATTGAACCTCTTAATATGACCTAAATCATGGCATTGGTTTCAAGGTCAATATTGTCAACATTCTACCTTTTTAAAAACATGAAGGAAGAGAAAACAGAAACTTAATAGGTTTCAGATCCTAATTGTAGTCAGACATTAGAGATTTACAAAATGACAGCTGCCAGACACGAATGTTTAGCTTTAGGTGTATCTCCAAAATGAAACGAGATATTTCTTAGCTATTGGGGGGTGGGAGAGGGGAGGGTGTTAGTTCTTCACAATGATCTCTGCCATATAGGTGATTTTTGTGTTTGTGCACCCTTTAATGTTTGCTTTGATTTCAAACCTTTAAGGTCACATAAAGGCATCTAGGACTGTATTGATGGAATAAGGTTTTGATATTTGCTAAGCTATTAGGCAGGTTGTCATTTTTTTTTCTGTGGGTATTTTTTGGGTAGAGGTGGAGGTAGTTGAAGGTGAGGAGGTTTGTTGAAGTTCTTATCTGGATTCTTCCCTTTCTTGTTTTCTAGTTTTTCCAAATCCGCCCAAGGCAGTGATTCTTCAGAAAATTGGGGAAAAGAGCATGAACGTAACATGGAAACTACCGAAAGGCTGGCCTGAAAATGACAAAGGATTCCTCACTTTCAGAGTACTCTACTGGCAGCAGTGGTTACCGGATGGAAGAATCGACTTTCCACCGGTATGTAATACAAGAATGTTGAAAATATTGTGGATTAAAGGAGAATTATATTTAATCATCACATTATCATGATTTCCTGGTTGGTTACAATGCCGAAGGCTCAGTAACCTTTGCGATCACATGCTGGCGTGTGTGTGCGGGTATGTTTTTCGTGTGACGCCTAGCTTGTAAACATGACATCTCATATTGACCACAACTTGTTGAGTCAATGTCATACTTGGTAGGTAGATGGCCCATGATGTGTAGATGTGCACTATTGTTTTTGGTTCCCATCTCATGAATATTAATGAGTGGGGGGCCTTAACATGAAATTCTTAAAAATGTCAATATCTCTTCAACCGTATGAAAAGAAAAACTTTAGTTCATGTTTGATATGTTGATGTAACAACATTGTAAGAAAATATTTCACAGTGTATAAATAATGTCATATAACTCTCATTCATTAATAAAAATTAATAAAGCAATGCTTCTGTAGCAGATTTGACTTCCTTGCTCGAAATTGATAAAAGAAAATGTTCATACATCTATGTGTGTATATTTCACATAGGGAGACTGTTCATTTTGGAATACAAATTCTACAAACTGTTAATCCGTCTTTACCATTGAATGCCATGGTTGATGCCCAAAAAAGAGTGCTACAAAATAAGAATCGAAAATCTCTGATCTTTTCTGGCTATCGCTTAATTCTTGGACACATTTTAATCACTTGCTCTACATTAGTGCAAAGGTTTTTTTAATTTTGAGCAACTTGTATAGCAAGGAGTCACAGAGCCAACTGAGGCTTTCTGGTTATACTGTGTCAGACTTTGTCAACATGTTACCTGATTCCTGGTACCTAACTTTATATGTTGCTGCATTAGTTAACAAATGATCCTCTTCACTTTGGTGTGCACAAGTTCATGAATATTTATATGTACGGCTTACCACACTATGAATATGTCTAGGCATCGGAACCGCTAAACATTTTCCTTGTCTGGTTCTTGTATAAGCCGATTTATCATAAACAATGAATATTATAATGAAAGTTGTGGATGAAACAGTAGTGACATTGCTGAGGAGGTCAAAAAAGACACTAATCTATGCATCTATTTTTATGAGGTTGGTTGAATAGACTAGATTGTCCAGCCAATTTGATTATTAAAACTAAGATAGGTGTCGAGACTTTGCAAATGTAGAGGTTGTTTGTATGCATATTTGCATTTGTACTTTGTAAAATTCTACAGCTTTATTAATGATTCTAGAGAGCTTTTTTCAACCATCTGCACTGACTTCATAATGTACCTGGTATAGCCCCACTTTTCTCCCCCCCCCCTCTCCTCTGCTCTCCCTATAACCTCTGACCCCTAACAGAATCTGCCATGAATAATTCATAGATTATATCTGTATGTTAGCAGATTGGATGGGACATTTTTATTCAATCTTTCATCGTTTTCTCTATTTGCCCGCTGGTTTGAATTTGACAGATGAAGGAATCTACACTGTCTGTGGATATCCGCGATTTAAAATTTGCCAACGTAGAGACCTGCGTTAAGGTTGGTGTGAGATATGATCACCACGGTGCCAATAGTTCCAGATGGTCAAGTGCGGACATCGTTTGCAAACGGACAGAAATGCAAAGTGAGTTGATGGCATATATATATATAATTTACCAATGAATTAATTTAAGAGGTTTCGTTATTTTGCGCAGTTGAACTTCCAAACCAATTATGACGGGTCAAACATGTCGTATGTGACATATATTCATACAGCATTGCATCCATATGTTTTGGGTATACTGATGTTATTGTTGAAATTAATAAAGCTTCCCTGATAATGACGACAAGCGTGTGAACATTATATTTTCCCTTTCAGACCAAAAAAATATTCTTGGTTGTTAACACTTATATTTTGTTCTATGGTACTGCATTTAATAGTCAGTTGTCACTGTAGACCACTGTGTACAGCTGCTTCATGCTAAAAATTGATATCTGATAGCGATTGATATCTGTTTGATTTACAGAACCAGCTAAGGCACCAAAAATTCTGAGTTTGACTAAATTGGAAATGCCTGGCCAAGCCATAAGGAAAGTTAATATCTCATGGAAGGTAAGTATTACACATATAAATAGCATGTAATGACATGCATAGTTTGACTACCGGGCTTATGACATTAATACTGTCCTCTTAAGTCTTATTCCACTCTGCTGGGGGGGAGGGGTAGGGGGGATTTGTGATGGTTATTTACCCACAGTCTTTGGAAGACTGACAGTTTACTACTGTACTTGCACCCTCAAAGTATTTTTTCCTGATCACTGCAACATGCATCTGTATCATACAACGCTCCATATAATGTCTCAAAGTAATTTGGAAAATGCACGGCCACCACCAGAAAATTATTTGTGAAACCTAGCAGTTTTAAGCATGGTAGGATGGGGAAGGCGAGGGGTTTGGGGGGGGGTGGCAATATGCCGATAACCTTTAATAGTGTTTCTTTTACATTTGTTATTTGTATATGTGTATATGGTAAATGCTCGAGTGCAGTGCATGATCTGTAGCTGGCAATGGACGTGTTTCTGGGTCGTCACATATTGTGTTTTTAAACTCATGTCATATTTGATCATTCCTCACATCACTTTATTGACTTTGCTTTTAATACTAGGAGATTCCTGTGGAATTCCAAGGTGCACCCATTCAATACTACCATGTTATCGTCAGAGATGAACAAACTGGAAAAGTCGCTCAACGAAATGTATCAGGAAATCAGACGTATTACATTCTGGGTGAGATATGTAATAGGAGGTTATGAATATTCATAAAGAGAATGCAGGAGTCTTGAAGGTGAGGGTGGTGGCATTGGAGGGGGTGGGGATTGGAGGGGTGGGGAAGGGGCCTATTGACATAGTCCTATCAGCTGTAGCTAGTTAACTGAATCTTCATGAAGAGAATACAGGAGTCATGAAGGTGAGCGTGGTGGCATTGGAGAGGGGTGGGGGTGGGTCCCATTAACATAGTCCTATCAGCTGTAGCTAGATATCTGAAACTTCATAAAGAGAATGGGTGATTCTTGAAGGTGAGGGTGGTGGCATTGGACCGGTGGGGTGGGGGATTTGAGGGCGGGGGTCGGTGCATGGAGGTGCCCATTGACATCATCTTATCAGCTGTGGCAAGATACCTGAAACTTCATCAAGAGAATGGAGGAGTCTTTAAGGTATTAAGGGTGGTGGCATTGGAGGGGTCGGGGAGAATTTGAGGGGTGGGGAGAATTGGAGGGGTGGGGGAGGGGCCTATTGACATAGTCAGCTATGACATGATACCTGAATCTTCGTAAAGAGAATGGAGGAGTCTTGAAGGTGAGTGTGGTGGCATGGGGGGAGGTATAGGGAGGAAAAGAATGTAAAACACATAGAAGATAGACAATTATTCCATATGCTGATTCATACCTAGAGCACCTGCCCACAACGAAGATCTAGCTTGCAGCATTTGTCTAAATTTACAGTTGTGTAGGCCTATATAGCTATGTATTTGTAAACACAGTAGTGGAGAAATTTATTCATAACAGTTCAACTATCCCCTATTGAATTTTTATGGCTTAACGACATATTGAACTTCAAACCTGCACTCTGAAAGAATTTTTGTTAATGATTTGTCAAATAAGCCTGGAAGTCACTTATATTTTTCAAAAGTAAGCAGCCACATGTGCATGTCAGAGGAGCCAAATGGCTTATTATTTACATTTCTTCCTAAGTGGCTTGTCCAAGTTGCTGTTTTACATCCTTTGGATATTTTTTTTTTTGTATACAATCTGGAGGGATAATTGTGTATAAGAAAACTGTGGATTTCTCCTGAATGAAAACACAAACTCACTTAAGCTGGCTAGGGCTCTAACCCATGAAATCCCATGAAGCTACGTTTTTAGTAATTTCTAAATGTTTTAATGCCTTCATTGCCTTCATTCACTTGACAATAGCACTGGTTAATTAACAAAGCACTGGTTGTTATATGTATCAGCTTTGCTTTTTACCCTAATTCTTGTATTCCATTAACATGGGGATAAGACCAGCAAAGGAACCATGGTGGAACAATACAAAGGACAGACCTGACACCCTTCCCCTTACCCCACCCCCTCCCTCCTAGAGGTGCCAATTTCTGAAGTCAAATATATTGCAACAGTTTAACATTCTTAGCTATATGAAAAAGTATCAGGAAATCTGTGTATATCTGCTTGACCTTTTAGCAATTTCATGACTATTGCAACTGAGATTTGTGGACCACCACACTGTGTAATAATCATATAGTTAACATCAGTGAGTCACACATGGTACAACCGTTAGAGCGATTGGTAGGTTTCCGAACGTACAGCTACAAATAAAACCTTTTTTTCTCTACCCTTCAGATTTTCTTCGTGGAAACACTTCCTATTCCATTAAGGTGGCAGCAGTCAACCTTGTAGGAACATCTGACTATGAATCTATATCTCTGGGAGCAGGTATAGTTCCAAACAAGGATTTATATTAATAATCAACATTTGAACTATTATATATGTGTAGTTAACAAACTATATTCAACATTTGGAACTCAACAAAAAACTGCTGTATTATGGTATCTGTTGGAGGAGGAATCAGAATTCATCTCAGTTTCAAGAATCATGTTGAGATGCATTTTACCTCACTCCTCTCTTTCCTGCCTCTACTCAAATCCTACATAACTTTTTTGACATTTTAGCACTGTGCCACCTCCCACCCCCCCCCCACCACACCCCTTCCTGAAACACATCAGGAAAAACGCCCACTTTTTCTTTCAAATCCAATAGTCCAATCGGGATCTTTATTATCAACATAAATTTGATCATTTTCACATTCTTCTTTTGGTGTGAGTTTGGAAGAGTTTTAAACTAGATGCTATATCAAAGCTTTTAAGTAAAACAATATTGAAGGTTTACAGACTTGTGTCGAGGCCATCTCACAGAACTATATAACAGATAATCGTGTGTCTTGGTAACTAGTCACACCCACTCATTACGCCCTCAGAGTGCCTAAGGTGCACCACATCCAAGTGACTCCAGAGGGACAAACTCTTTTGGCACAGCCACAATCCAGTGCATGCAAAGTTATTCACATGTTGCCTCACACTTGCCCGTTTTAATATACAGCTAGGTTGGGAGAGGCAATAGAGACTAATTAAGTTGCCCATGGATATCAATTCTTCAGACTTCTCAGCTCACTTTCAGAACTTGAAAAAAATTCGAGAAAAAAAATCTGTTAGTGATGATCAGAATTTGGTTGAGCATTAAATTCTGCCTGAGAAAGATTTATCACTCGAATAAGTTTTAAGAAGTTTCATTTGTTTCATCTGAATCAGTCAAAGGCAAAGATGTAAAGCTCATGCAGGAGCACACTGAGTCATTGCCATTCCAAGTCCATTGAGAAGATTAGGAATTAACATTTTCAGTCATACCCCACCAGCATTCTCTGAACGTTGTTTCCAATTTGTAATGTTTCGTATTACATTTCAAAACTATAACCGTTGTCTCTCTCTCCACCTCTCTCTCTCTCTCTCTCAATCTCTCAATATATTAGACCCAGGGGCAGACTTTATGTACAAGTGGCACATACATGCTTGGGTTATTGTTTTGATAGTTATTATTATGCTCGTGGTATTCAGTGCTGTGTTCGGCTGCTGGAGAAATATGAAACAAGCAGCTCAAAATATGCGAGGGGTTGAAATCAGACCACCTGTGGTACGTTGATTTCTCGATTTCTTTTCTTAACTTTATTGATACTACAGTCCTGCAAGAACTGTTGACAGTGGCATCAAGAGAGTCAGATCAGACCCCTGTGACAGTTTTGTAACCAGGCCCACTATTTGAAGTATGCTTTCTTCCTTGAGTGTGTTATGAAAATGATAGTGTGTTATTCTTTTTCCCCATAGTTCCCCAGTCCCTTAATTGTAGGGAGGTACCCAGTGAGACAGAATAATGTCTTGAATGACCTTCAGAATGAAAGGTCTGTGGTCCAAAGGTGGAATGAAGAGAGAAATTATGTTTTTTTGCAATGAATATATGGACAAATGGTGAATTGATGTGTTAACCTTCACAGGTTATGTAATTCCAGATTGCATAGTTACACTGAGGACAACATTCAGCTGGTATTAGGACAAATACTGTTTTCTTCAGTGCATAGTTCATGAATGAGTGTTGTGAAGTTTAAACATTGTTATATATAGCCGCAAGCAATTATTCATTGAGGGTCGAGTGAACAATAGTTCATGGAAGTTGCCCTCCTTTTTATTAGAAACCTATTGAAATTGGCAGAGGTCAAAGATCATTTGAAAACCTTGTAAACAATATAAGTTATAAAGGGCACCTTGTTGCAGTTCATAGTTGGCATGTACTTTAGATTTCCCTTGGTGCGTGCAATAATCCTATTGCAATTGGTGGAGTTCAATAGTTATTCGAGGTCAACAGAATGTAAAAAAAAACTGGAAACTTTTTAAACGTGATGATTAGCTGCTAAGGAATGCTTGAACAAACTTCATTCTTGTGGAGCAAGTCCGCATATGTGTGCATGAACCGTGCCGATCACTTGAAGTCAGTCATGCATGGTGAAAAATTTAAAAAATCTTGTTTTCAAGGAAGTAGAAAGCCAAGTGGCTTGCTGGTTTTGTTTTTGTGGAATGGCTTTTCAATGAAATTAAGAAAATATCAGTCTTAGTATTTGCTTCCATTGTATGAAAATAAAGTGGCTTGTCGGTATTAAATTGTCAAATTGTAATTTTTGCAACTTAAAACTTGAAAAATGTTAATACATTAAATTGTCTAATGTGACACATGGCAAGGAATCTCTCTGTTTTCTACAAGCTTATTGATTTGGTTTTGGTTTTTTTTATAGGGAGTTAGTGTGCTTGCTAAGCAATACCTTAGCCACTTGAGTGAAAAGGTGTGGCTGTATTTGGGAAGTGCACATTTAAGGATGTCCACTTAAAGGCATTGAAGACTCGCCCCAAACCGTGTGCCACGCTCTGAAAAAGTTAACTTGCCGTTGCTTGCAAATGACGTTTTCTTCTTGTCACTACAAAATGCAGACAGTAATGAAACGTGATACCTTGTTATCTTTTATCTAGACCTGAGATGTCCACGCTACTATGTACACTGTGTTGTGGGAATTGACTGTAGCTATATGTATTGACTGTACACTAGTGTCTAATTACTGACGGTAGCAAGCTGTGTGTGTGTTTTCTGGGATCGATGGTAGTGTCTAACACTTCTGTAATACACCTCATACGAAACTAGGTCAGATTACCGGCATTAGACGTTTCTTTTTGTACGAGTCTCCACACCCTTTAAACTAATGGAATTTTGTAAAACATTTAACCTTTTTTTTTCTTTTTCTTTTCAGGATGTCATCATAAACAGTAAGTCAACACAGGAGCAGGAAGCCTTTGACTTACCAGGTAAGAAGCCGGAGCCAAACAATAATTCCTCCATGAAACCTACAGAGGCGGATGACAGGAGCGTAGAGGTTGATCCCTTACTGGTGACCAGAAACAGCATGGTCCACATGCCCAATGGTCATCAGATGAACAACAGTCCAGTGTCCAACTACTTAGAAGAGTGGAATGCTGGGAAATGATTGTAAGCATACATGAGTCCAATCTACAGAAATATGTTTTTACAGATAACTTCCTCTTCACAAATCACTATCTCTATAGCATTCCAAAACCTTTTACTTTAACAACCATCTTCCCCTCCCTCTACTTCCTTTGACATATGCCTCCACAACCCATTCCCCTCCCCCACTTGCACCCCTCAGCCTGCTCCTTTTACGGGAATGTACTTACTTATCTGCAAAAACAAACGTAGGGTATTGAAGGGAACAAGTAACTTTCCTTTTTGGGTTTCCCGAAAGGGGAAACTATGTAGTCGCTCTTAACCAACCGTGCAAAATTGTGAGGAATCGTGATTTGCACAGGCGGTAATTATTGCTACGGTTAGATTTCTCCAACACCGCACCATAAGAAATGTTGTACTCAAAGCCGAAGCCAAAATGAATTAATCGGGTTCCACATCTGGAGTCTATGCATGCTAAGTTCTTCAATACCGCCCTCATTTCTTTCAGGGAAACATTTCGTTACTGTAGTTCTGATTGTTTATGGGAAAAGAGTGACCGTGGAAGTTTACTGTTGCCTATATGTGATTTACACAGTAATGTTAAATAGCCATTATTGCTTTCAGTATGATAGGTATTTCCAAATTTTCTGACATCCGGTATGTTTGTGAAATGGGAGATGTTTTTTAACTTTCTTATGTTTTCTTTGTTTAAGTTACAAATGTTCCTATAAAAACTTTGCCATTGAGGAAAAGAAATGGAGACTATGGTTTCACTTTTTTTTTTAATTATTAATGTTGTGTATCACCCTGTCTTTCTGGTGTTGCTTGAGTTTTTCTTACACACATGATTTAGCCGAGATGCATGTCATAAACAATTGATTACAGCCTCGAGCTGCCTAGACCTGGTAATTCTATACTTTGTTGGCAGGTACTGAAATATGTAAGTCACTTCCAGGCTTAGCTTATGATTGTCACATTAGCAAAGTCTCTTGCATAAATGTTCAGTCTAGTATGTCAGTAGTTGACGATCAGCCTGCCCTTCGGTGACTGATATTACCATCCTCTCTTTACTTCCTTCACTAGCATTACTTGGGCATCGGGGGGGGGGGGGGGTAGATGGTATGACTGACGTTTACTCTTAGCTCTGGATGTACTATGATATCAATCAAAACTGCTGACAAACATATAATAACAAGTTGATGTCAATTCTTAAATGTCTCATATAGATTTAAGTAACAAGCCTTTATCAAATTCCTAAAAGTCTCATATAGAGTTACTGCTGCAGAAGACCTGGATTGTCAGGACCCTATTTATCTGGAACCTGGATAAACATCCACATCCATAACTCAACCATGCCTCTGTTTATTATTGCATATTAATGAAAATATTCTCCTCTACACAATCCTGTTTAAAAACATAAATATCAATAAAATGTACAGCTTTGTTTCCATATCACAATTACATCAAGTACCTTTTCGATACTTTTTCCCGTTCTCTAATTTTCTCATAATATTATACTAAAGAAAAATGCACTATTTGTAGGGCAAATAAAAGTGGGAAAAAGAATACCCAATTTTTTTTTGGGTATCTCTGGAAAAACTTTAATTTCCAATGTGCTAGATTATCCATGTTTTACTGTTTAATCCTTGATAGATAGGAAGTTAAATGCAGGGGCAGATTGGATCATTAATGTTTATGCGTAAGTCTCATCATCATTACAGGTGCAATTTTCATGGACATAGCAGGATATGTTATCAGATTCTCTGTCTTTCATTTTGGTCACCATGGACTGCAGTACCCACTTATATGGTGGAAAATTGAATGTAAAATGTTTCTCTCATAAATCTACTGCTTTCCATCACCGAGATGATTCTTCAGTGGTCTTGGTTTTCTCAGACGGAGCTAGCCATTGTATATAGGTCTTACTTCACTAGCATTATAATGAAAGATACCTTTACGATGACAAAATATGTGGTCGAGTTCATATTATATTAAACATTACTCACTAAATTGATTTCACGTAAACCATTTATGCCTTTCTTTTGAAAATATTAGGATTTTTATTTCCATGGTATTTTACAGCCATATCCTTTATGTGCACAAAATTGTCAGATTAGTACCGACTAAAAAATGAAGCCAGTTCTTATTGTACATGATTCCAATATTCTACCAATCAAGTTGCAGCTGCTCGTTCTCCATGACTTTTAGGGACTTTTTGATTTCTTCTGTTTTGCAAGTATGCATTTGTGTATAGTTTGAATTCTATTGCCAACCCATACTAGCTGTTCATATATATATACTAGTTCTGTTCATATTTATTTGTATTATAACATGATTTTTTATTCTAATATCATAAATGTTATGTTAATATAATTATAAAATATGTTATTATAAAAATAATTGTTACAGTTGCGGGATGAAGGTCGTTTTGAAATTCCATTGTAAAGGACACCGAAGACTTGAGTAAGTTTAAACATGATATCACATTAGTCAATGTCTAAAGTGTTAACGTGTATCTTCTTTGACAAGAGTTGGTATTTATTTGATGGTTTGTCATTGAACACAGTGTAACCCTGTGGTCTCTTGCAAACAGGATTAAAACTTTGCTTGGCTTCGTTGTTCTCCTTTACAGACATCTGTATTGCATGACATAAAGATGGTGGCAGTATTGCTTATTATGTATTATTTTAGGAGAACGAGGGAAGTAGTAGGGGTGGGGATAATGTTGTGACAGATTAACAAAGTATTTTTATTTGTTCCTTTGAAGGATAATTAATGGTCATCTGCAGCTGGTCTGAGATCTGGTGTATAAATGTTTGTTTCTGTTTTGTCCTTGTGTTTGTTTATGCCATTGGAGAACAAATAATAAACTACCTTGTAAAATTACATTACATTACACGATTTGATATTTTTAGTAATTTTTTTTTTTTAAGCCATATTTAGACGATGTGCTTTGTACAGAACGATTTATTTATTTTTAAAGTTACATGAAAAAAAATCTAATTCATCTAATTGATACCCTAGCGGTATTTATCACAAGTTACTTGTTAGATCGAACGTGGCCTAGCGGGTGGAAAATATGTTTTCATGTGGAAATTATGTGTGAACCAAGTGTCACTTTGTAAAAATTACATTATGTTACAGAGTTACAGACGAGAGGGAACATAAATTGTAAAGTATTAAAAATGTAAAAAAGAAAATGGAATGTGTCATCTTGACAAAATAATTGTCAATAAAATTTTATATGAAACCTCTGAACTTGAACTCTCTGCTTATTGATTTCTCCCCTGAACTTTAAAAAAAAAAAATTTAGAAAATAAAAAATAGGTACATAGGCCACACTGTCACTTGCTAGACCAAGAAACTGCTGATTTTTAAAAACACGTTTACATATTTTGTGTTGTAACAAAAGTACCATGACATCGATGTAATCTACGATGATTTATATTCACCCGAGATATTTAATCCTGTTATTTGATATTTCTCAAGGACAATTTATCATTATGAGTCTTCTAGAATTGAGACTGGCCTGGGAAAGGAGTTTAATTAACAGATAGTAATGTAATTAAAACCAAAGCTAGCATTTATAGCTTATTCTGAGCAATGCAAAACCATGAAAAAAATCAATTGAAATTAAAACAAAGCAAAATGGAACTGTACATTTCAAGTCAATGTTGTTTAATATAGTCTCCATGGAAAAAAAAATGACATTTGTACATATATATGGTAATGATAGTTGAAGAAGTTAAAAGGAATAAAACTCTTTCTTTTTTTGTAAACACTAAAAAATGTGTTAATTTGCACACATTTCCCTACTTTTTTCAGTTCAATTGCACTTGTATCCAAATATTATACAAACAACTACAGCAGTAAATTAACTCACAAACCTGTCATACAGGAAATCGGTAAAAAAGACAATTTGAAAAATAACTAGGCTGTTCTGTTACAAGGAAACAGACTTTTGAATAGAGTACCACATACTGGAAACTTGAGGTACTGTACATACATACATACACACATACATACACATACACTCAAACGTATTTACATAGTACTACGCGCATACACACAAGTCACTCACTCCCACGCATGTGGGCCCCATATGCACAGACACACATTCAATGTACAAGTTGTTGATGCAACTGCTAAGACCTTATGATCAATAAGAAGTTGCACCCAACCCAGGGGGTAGGAAGCTTCCAAAAAGTGGGGGGACACAATATCAGAGGGGCACTTTCTCATTCCACAACCACCACTCATTATGCTATAAACCGATACACACCAGCCATTTTACTTAAAAATATATGATGTGTTAGTATGTTATCATATCAAAACTATTATGGTGCACGTGAATAATTAAAATAAAATATTAAAATTAACAAAGGCTTAAAGATATCCAAAAGACAGTTCTTCATCAAAGGGACACATTTTATTTGCCACTAGGACACATTTGCTATTTTGGAAAAAAAGGAGTGGAGGTACGTGCCCCCCCACTTCCTACCCCCTGACCCAACCCCTACTAATATTCTTACCATCCTTATACCCCTCCCCCACCATCATGCAGATCAAGAAACTTTGCCACTGTTGGAGAACAATAACATGAATGCCTACGAATTTCTTAGTTGCATCTGGAATATAACGGCTCACTGCTCTGAACACTACTGGCATCTGAAAAACTACAAGCTTGCACCACACTACAGTTTGTTGCAAATTCTTCAACAAGATAAGGGTCATCACATCTAGAGACCTTTATGTAACCGCCTTGCTTTTCTTTATTTGGCACATACCCATTAACTTCCAAGACGGATTCCTCCTGAACATAGGAGTTAGTCTTAGCTTTCTCATCTAATTTCTTCATTTGGTTACCTGGCATTAAACTGTCCTCAGTTATATAACAATCAAAGTTGTCTTCTTTAACCGGAATCAAATGGTTGTCTCCCGTTGTCCTTTTCAAGTCAGCTTCTCTGGTGTATGCATCACATTGTCCCACACAAGTGTCTAATTGTTTATTTGGAACATATCCATGAACTTCCAAGACGGATTTCTCCTGAATGCTGGAGTCATCCTTAGCTTTCTTATCAACTTTCTCCATTTGGTTTATACCTAGCCTTAAACTGTCCTCAGTTACATAACAATCAAAGGTTTCTTCTTTAACAAGAGTCAAATGGTTGTCTCCTGTTTTCCTTTTCAAGTCAGCTTCTCTGGTGTATGCATCACATTCTCCTTCACAAGTGTCTAATTGTTTATTTGGAACATACCCATTAACTTCCGAGACTGATTTCTCCTGAACATTGGGGTTATTCTTAGTTTTCTCATCAACTTTTTCCATTTGGTTACCTAACCTTAATCTCTCCTCGGCTACATAACTATCAAAGTTGTCTTCTTTAACCGGAGTCAAATGTTTGTCTCCTGTCATCCTCTTAAAGTCTGTTACCCTGCTACATGCATCCCACTCTCCCAGATAGGCGTCCAATAAAATGTCTTTACCGTTCTGAAGGTTTGAAAGTGATAGGTACGATCCATCGGCACATTGACCGAGGCTGATGCGATTGTCACCCGTCGATGTCATAGCACCGATGTGAGATCCGATCGGTTGATCGTCGTGACAACCTGCATTCTCCACCTGTTGGAGAAGCGAGTCGACCTCGCTGCCATCCTGGAGACTACTGTCTCCGAACGGCCCGTAGGTATCGCGGTTAATCGCTTCTCGGCCTTGGAGGGCGCCGCTTCTCTGCAGATCTACGTATAGCACAGCTGGTTCCTTCCAATTCTTTGAAATGTTTCCCCTCAGCTGGCTTCTGCTGTTGCTGGGTGACATAGTCATATAGGACTGTGAAAACTGATTGGATGATGAGGTACTACTACTCTGTCTCTCGGCGGTCTGTGGGTCGGTGGACTGTCTCATTGCGACGTAATGGTCCTTCTTGACGACAGTGGATGATGGTTTTGTGGTATTGCTACCGAGAAGTGCCCGTGTCGCACTGGGAACTTGGTAATGACATTCACTCTCTTCTGAAGATTGGGTGTTGATGCTGATTCCTCTCTGCAGACCACCGTGCAGTTCATCAAAGATTTCCTGTTCAATGTGTCGCACTGGATCAGTCATATTGTAATTCTGATGGTGTGATATAAAAAGTACAAAGATCAGCAATATCGCACAAATGATTCTCGATAGTATACCGTGTCACCGTATCGTGTCCAGTGTGAGTGATGTGCTGTTGCCATGTAGTATGCCTTGGCCATTTTCATTCACCGACGTATAACCAAGGTTTTAATCACTCTCCCCTTTAGCAGCATACTGAGACAAACACAGAGTAGTCTCATGTAGTCAAAAAAAAGGGAAATACTTCAGGTTTGACAAATATGAGTCGGGCGGCCCACTGGTCGTTGCACTTACAAATATTAAAAGCAAAGATTTATACTTGACATCAATCGGGGGAGCCCAAGCAGGAAAGTGAGCCATATTTCGTTTAGTAAAAATATGACAGGAATTAAGGGTACAGGTTAGCTGGCCCAAGGTTAGCCTCACATCTAAACCCACTTCCCCACCCACTTCCCACCCACTTTTCAAAAAAGATATACTCACTTCTCAAATCTCTTCTAACTTTTTTTAGGGAAGCTGTTTTGTGCCTGTGGCATTGAGTGTGCAAGCCGCACAAAGTGGGACAGATTAACTGCCAGTAACCATGAACCAGGATTTGGCCATCAAGTTAAAGTAAATTCCCCCACTGCCCCCCTCCTCCTTCCCCCACCCCTCCTCCCCAATCCGCGGAATACAAGTACAATATTAAACAAATCTGTAAAGTTGCAAATCACAGGACTTTAATATATTCATTCCTGAAGACTGATAAATGGTTTAATAAATATCACAAACAATACTTACCCATACCCGATGCTTGTGCGATGGCTCAGGGACGTCGGGAAACAACTTCTTCTTCATGTAGAGATACGACCTCACAGCGACAAAGCAAAGACCGATGAAAGAAATGAAAATCAGGGCACCACGGAGTGGAGTTTGAAAATTGACTGGAAAATTAAAAGAAATACAAAGATATTGGGTTTTATATGTTAACCTATACAGGACTTCCTTTTGAAGGTGGTCCGTTGGTCGACAATGTCCGAAATTTGTGAAAGTTGAACATCTAGTCATATCATGAAAGGCGTTATTCATAAAGCTTAGTGTTCGACACTGAGACATATCATTGTGTGACGGAATGCTTACAGTATGACACATTTCTAGCGATATCATTGAGCATTCTCAACTAAGAAAATGAGAAGGAGGAGAAGAAGAGGAGGATTTCCAACATCTGTGAACTGTGATGTATCATAGAGTAGTTTGGAGGATTGTCGGACAGATAATTATCCCAACTGCGAGACTGAACCATTAAAACCTGAGATGAAAATCAATTTTAAAAGCTTAGGCACAGAGTCGTCAAAAAGCAAAGAACAGCAGCGGAAGCCGCCTGACCAGCTGCTGCCAATTAGACCTCTGCAGCAAGGTTGAGTCAACATCAAACAATTACCCCCTCCTCCCCCCCCCCTCCCCCTCCCCACACCCTCCTCTTCAACATCCTACTATTGAAATGGTGTGTTACTCAATATGACTGAGTATTATAAGATATATGTATTGGATGGCATTAAGGGATGCTATAATGATTCAATTGTTCTATGATCTTTGGATCAATTATTATTATTCCGTTACCTGGATACGGTACCCCGACGACAGTGATAACACTTGGAGGGGAAATCCCCATCTTGTTTTCAGCAAACAGTTCAGCTGTGTATTCACAGTATGATGATAGCCCTGTCAACAATTGAAAAATAAATTTAATGCAAGTAGGAGCAAACTGTTTTTTCTTTGTTTTTTTCTAACTTTCTTTGTTTTACTGACTCCATGATAGGAAGAATGATGGTGCAGGCAGAATAGGACTTTTAAGGGAAATCCTTAATGACAATGATGAATTTAATATTCTGCCTGGTGGCAAAAGTTCATTGTATCAACAGCAAAATATAGTCTCTGAAATATTATAGCACAGATGGGAATGGGGAAAGACTACAGCATAGATGAGGACAGGGGAGGGGAAGGACTATAGCATAGAGGGGATGGGGAGGGGAAGACTACAGCATAGATGGGGACCGGGGAGGGGGAAAGACTATAATGTACAGGGGACCGGGGAGGGGAAGGACTATAGCATAGAGGGGTAGGGCAAGAGAGAGAAGAGTACTAATTTCCATAACTTTCAAGAAGAGACACCAATTAGTCCCAACCTTACCATTGACTGAATATTTTGTTTCATTGGCTGGAATGTTATGCTCAGGGTTCAGAATACTACACGAGGATTCATTCCATGAAATTATCAAGATATAATTTGTAATGATCCCATTTGCTGTGTCTGGTTCAAGAGGCTGCGGAGAAAAGAGTCAAAGCCAAATAAGACTATAATTATTACATGTTCTTTGTTAATAAAACATATAGTCATGGACACATACAGACACACACGCACTAGCACATGAGAATCAACATGCACAGTGGCAAAATGGCAAATATTGAACTTACTATCAAAGGAAAACAATTATGCCATACTTCCTACAATGGAAATGTTGTTACAGAAGTGAAACTTTAAGGAAGATCTTCCACTTTTATAGCTTTTCATTAACTCAATCCTTCTTCTTCTTCTCAGCTCGCTAGATGTTTGGATATAATTATGCAGCAAGAGGAGAAGTTGGACCCTTTCATATGGCTCATGGAAATCATTGGTTTCTTTTTTATACAAGTTAAAAACACTTCCAGGCAAATTGCATTAAAAAAATGCACTCTTTCCAAATATGATTTCAATATTTAGGAATACGTTATATAAGTTATTAAAGTCAGTTTACTGAATTCAGTGGATCAAGTCAACAACAGCTTCATTTTCATTGTTATCTAGAGTTTGATCAGTGCTATTCAAGTCTGCCAATTTTATGTCTGGATGTTCCTTGCATGACTGATCAGAGCCTGAAAGTTGAAACGTAGTATGATATATGCGAGCTAATTTATACTATTATTAGTATTAAAGATCTGTGTACACACAAATGTAAGAACACACATATAGATATATATACTTTGTACTATTTTGACCTCAGTAGCTTGGAATTTAAGATATGGCCACCCCCCTCCTCCCCCATGCATGCACGGGTGAATGACTATGCATGAAATATTTATGCACACACAAAAGAGAATAAGAATAATATCTAGGACAGGAAAAGAAGCTACTAAAGTTGTTTGCTTGGTTCATAGGAATTCCATTGGAATTCTTTGTGTATGAAACAACTTCCTTCCCGTACCCTTGCTGCACGTACTCATAAATGAAAAACAACGCCAAAGAATTAAAATAAAACAGGTTGCATGAATTAATCGGCACTAGACCAAAATGGAAGAAGAAACACATATGATATTCCAAAAGCTTATTATTAATAAACTAAACTGTATTCTTGAGATTTGGTAATGCATGTGGCTGGATTAAAAAAACTGGATGAAAAAAAAAATCTGGGAGAATAAAAAAGTTACCAAAATAATTTCAATTATTTTGTAGTTATTTTCTTTAGATACAAAGAAAGCTCTGAAACTAGCACTGCAAGAAATAAAAAGGAGAGGATTCTGATGTATATTTAGATTTACTCTGAAACGGTAACGAGTTACGACCATGTGGCAGTCATATGAATAGCATATATAATTACCTATGTTATCTTTATTCAGACGTGTTGTACTTGCCTAGCAGTGCTAGCTTATGGCAAGTGTAGGCAGCTGCCACAAAAACAGTCTGTTTTTCTTTTTAAATGAATTATAACAGATGTCTGCTGTGGAGGTTGCCCTGTAGATGGCTAATTGTTTTCATCAAATTCAGATTACAATACTTGTAACTAAATATCCACAAATAGGTCATAAAATAATAAATTGGTATCACCCCAAAAAAATGGATTTCCACTACTATTCACCAAGCCTACAGGGTAGCCTACATATTGGTCATAGTTGAATTAGTTTAAGTGTAATTAATTAATTATAAATATAATCATACTTATTTCCTACATTGTTTGGGGCAAACGAGTTTGCTGTTCAGACAACCAAAGTATCAGGCATGGTCGTCAATTCTCTCAATGTTGGAACTAAGGGCCATGCAAACTCGTCATAGTTTTTATTTCAAGAATCGAACCATTCAAGATAACTTGGGGCATTGGAGTAATTTGTTGTCGATAATATCTGACATTTGAAATTTAACAAGGAGATAAAAATCATAGGCCAAGCTTATGCTTCACGTTTCAGAGGCTAAATATTGAGGGAACAAGTTGGGGGAGGGGGAGGGGAAGAGATAGGGCAAGGGAAATGGTATATTTAGGGAAAACTGTCTTCAGTAATTATTTCCTAGTGGGCAGCATGCAAGATTCAGTGTAAAATGATGCTTTACGACACCAGCACAAAATAATTAACACAATCCACAGGAACCTTTCGAACAAAAGGTAACATTGTGCATTTTTTCAAACTAGAGAGAATCAGCCTCCTGCCCCCCCCCCACAGCCCCACCCCCATCGCATGTAACCATACCTGCCATGAAAATGTGACATTGGATAACCCATCATGCAGCTCGGAGGAGAAGTTGAAGTTCGGCGGACCAGAAGAGGGCGCTGTATAGATCAACCAAAAGAGGAGAACAAGAAAATTAGCGTATAGACTAGGACGATACCAAGCCACTAGAGACATGGTGGTGCTGTTGCCACATATATGCGATACTCTAAGAGATAGTATATCAGAGAGAGTTACAGCCGCACAGAAATCATGAAAAGTTTCTTTTTGCCTTAATTATTATTTCCGAAAAACGGGAGATATTTGTTCCATTTTAGACTGCACAAATGGACCCTGGTAAAGCATACACTATGACAACATACATGCTGCACTGTGCTGGTTAGTTGTGATCAATATTTCTTCTGCCCTTGCGGAAGCTATGAGAATTTTGAATAAAGGTCAGCTCTACTATATAGCTTGGGCTATAGACAATAGACAACTCCAGGTCAAAGTACTTGTCGATTGATCAGGTTGCATCCATATATACATATATTATCACTAGTGCCCAAAGGTTTCCTTCAATCCTCAGAGCTGAAATATGACACTCCTGCCTGCAAAGAAATGAAGAGGTCTGAAAAAAAACTATCTAATTACAACTCAGTCCAGTGAGGTCAGTCCACTGAAGTCACTCTCCTCAGATGCAAAAACCGAAAGACTCACTAGAAAATCCAGGGATTTTTATCGCCCGCAAAATAACATTGTTGACAGATGCACTAAAAACATATTTCAAGTGGCACTAAGTGAGTTCAGCTCATTATGAAGCAAGGGGTTCCCATCTCTATGGATTTTATGAGCAAGCCTGTAAAATCTCTCTTAGCTGCATTGCTAACTTGATTAAGAAAGAAACATTAACCTCTAAAATTTGGTCTACTTTTTCTTGGAATTTGACACACATTTCAAGACTTAAAAATGCTGCCTAAATTTTATCCTTTTGAGGTTTGAACTGCAATTGTGCTGTGAGGTAAATAAATACCCTCATTTTCTTGTTTTTGGTAAATACAATATATACCTTCACGTCTTGCAAACAATTTTTCAGCCTTTGCACGTGTGCACTGCAAAATATGAGCTCTGTCATTAACCCGGCAAACTTTAATACCAGCAACCTTTATCCACAATACGAAAACAAAAATAGGAGGGTTCCAAATTTTTCCGCTGGAATTTGATAAATTGCCTTTCCATGATAAAGTAGACATTCAGGGGCTCACAAAAAGTTTGTAAAAGTTGTAATATGACATGGAATGAATATATGATTTCTTCCTAAATACTTCATTTTTTTTTTTTTTTTTGTGGAGATATTGCCAGATAAAGCAGAATGTAGTTATGATCCAAATTTTGTGCAGAAATAACTGACGTAATTGCTCCCCCAATCTCATAGAGATTTAAAACTTGTGATACTTTATGGGAACAAAAAAACCCAGACTTTGAACGCAGATTGTGACGATGATAAAGTTTGTTTATTTACCTGTCATGTTAGTGTGATGGCATACTGGTGATGTATCCTCTGAATACAAGCCTAGCTCCAAGTATGCAGCAACCTTTACACAGACCTGGGTGTATGGTTTGCCAGGTTCCACTTTGAAGGTAAAAGATGCATCACCTGAGACCATTATCTGATACTGTAGCATGTAAAGAAAAAAGTAGGAAATTGCAGTAAAATTTTTTTAATAAAAAAAAATAAAAAAAAAATTTTTATATCAGTTTACATATTGGAACATTTCAACAATTTGTTTCTGTAGTTTTATTCTACATTAGAGCTGGGGTGTGCCTCTGATGGGTACGTTTTGTCAGTATTCATGTATCAACTGTTAAATGTCTCTAATAACTAGCTAATGTTTATTCATAAAGGAAGCTATAGAATTAAGAAAAAGACTTGTCAAATAGTCAATTTTTCGATGGATTTTGATGGGAGTTGCAGCTAAAAACAAAACTGAAAACTCATCTCTTTACTCAGTAATTCATTGTCTATGTACATATTGTGAGACAATTTTTATTGGAAACTTCTCTCTTGGTCTATACATGTTTGATTTTATATCAAATTGGTATATTTTTAGTATAGGTCAGGATCGATGGCCAGACACTTGTTTTCTCATCGGTTTGCTCTTTCGTTGCATGTTCCTTGTCTGGTCAGCGGTCATTTGCTTCTTTTGCTGTGTGTTTGACTTCTTTATGTATTTAATGACTTTTATATTTGTAAAGCGCCATGAGACTTCTGTTACGGGCGCTTAATAAGAACTGTTTATTATTATTATTATTATTATTATTGTCACGATTTCTAATGCCTATAGGAATGCTGTTCCTGGTTGTCTGTGGGCCTTTAAAGGGATACCGTGGTGGCAGGCATTGTTCGGAAGAGGAAAACCTATCATACCTCATTGTCCTAGATACGTATGATCGAATGTAATCTATCTTTATGAGGGGGACAAAAAAAAGACCTTGATCACTCCAGGAAGTGGATCATAGTTTGCTGGTCTGTGATGTCATAATTATGACAGATATACTTTCACAGATTTACTTTATTAATACAATATTGTTATTGATATGTCCTTTTATTTGGATTGTTTGTCTTCAGGGGTCAACGTACGCTGTAATTCATTTAAAAGCTTCAAATAATATATGCATCTAGTTTGTACAAATTGCTTCTTTCCTCTTTTTCATCGGTGGATAAATGAATTGTACAAACTAAAGAAAACCAAGCAGGAACAAGTTTATCGACAATTGACGAAGATGAAATCATGAATCTTGTTCTTGCTAGATGCATGCACAAAATTTCACCAAATTTAAAAAAATTATAAATAAAAATAAAGAAATAAAATAGTTTGTTCCTCGATCTGTGTTGCTCAAAATGCTATATGACATGTCTTTGACCCAACAATGTAGAAACTTTCAGCTAGTGTGACCCAACAGTTAATTAATACCTTGAACGATCAGAATGTATCCCTTCAAAGCACTTTCTTTCTTACATCGACCCAAAGACGACCCTGGGCAGGTACAAAAAAATGAATTGAATACGATTGTCTCAACTGGGGAAACAGTTAATCAAGATGTAACAATAAGTCTAATTTACCTTCTCTTGATTCCAAGAGTCTCCCTGGGTCACTATTTTTAACCTATACAACATATGCCTATAGTTCCAAGACACTGGATGGTCAAAGCTGACATGCATCTGATCTGTGCTGACCGGTGAGAGTTGGACGTTACCTGGTGGATAGGGCACCGCTGCAGTATATACAGAGAGAGAGTAGCAGAGTAAGAAAAAAACTATAGTCCATTGAGCATAGCATGATGATGTATGGAAATACAGGCACAATATCATCTGGAACCGTCACATTGACACATAAAATTGCAAATAATGTTTTGACCGTTCACCTAAGAAAAGATTCCACATGTGTCCCAATAGTCCCCCATCATTGCCTCCCCAATAATCCCCTCCCTCATTCGTGTGTATCTTTGAATCAACAAAACATATCGACATGTAAACAAAACATAACAACATGTCGACAAAACAACAGTTTCAATCAATAAAACATATCAACAAAACAAGTCTCAATCAATAAAACAAATCAACCAAACATGTTTTCTCAATCAATAAAACATATCAATATATCAACCAAACAAAAGTCTCAATCTATACAACATATCAACATATCGACAAAACATATCAACAAACCATAACAACATATCAACAAAACAAAAGTTTCAGTCAATAAAACATATCAACAAAACAAAAGTCTCGATCAATGAAACATATCAACAAAAGACATATCAACGTATCAATAAAACAGATCAACATATCAACAAACCAAAAGTTTCAATCAACAAAACATATCATAGACTTGTATACGACTTGTATAGACTAGAACAAACCATTATGGTACTCAGAGGCGAACACAGGCGGAGATTTAAAGTGGCCAAGGCAATTGACAGCACAGACAGTGACATAGTAGCGCATTGAAGAACTGTTCACTGTAATAACGGAATAACTACCATCATCGGGTACAATAGGATAGACTTCATTGCTATGTGATAAACAAAAAAAGAAATAGGTAACACAAGATACGTACTCATTATTAACAGGAAGCTGGACAATTTATTCGGCCCTTTAAGTTTCTGTGGAAATTAGCGGTTTTGCAACAAATAACTTCTTATAGGCCATGAAAACGTCAAACAGCAATACATGCACAATTAATAACTGAACATCAGGTCTCATTATGTGTTTGTGTCAATAGCAAAGACAATCATGAAATAGTATGTATGTGTGTACATATGGGTGTATGTATGTCTTTCCGTCCTCCAATTTAATGACTTTCAAAGATTCTACTGCTTTACACTAATTAACCAAAATGAAAACTTCAATTGACTGCAATCTCAAGTATTTAGCCAGACATTTATGCATCAAAATGTTTCCCAAACACAAAAGACTAAATTGTTTGCTGTTTTTCTTATCTCATCTATAGGTATATCTTATCTACTGTGCCAGAGGCCAGCATTTTAAAGAGTTTGGAAACCAATTTCAATTCCAGTGGAATATACTTAAAAAGATGATCAGGCATTATCATGCCATGCATTTCGTCTTCTAATGTTATATGTCAGATCATGTTCCCTTTTAGTTTGACCATTTAATCTTTGCGCTAAGTTTCAGATTGTGATTGATTCGGACAATTTCCTCAATATCATGATGTCAGGCAGGAGGCAGTGAACAAATTTATCAGGTATCGAATTGCAAAATGCTGGTATGCAAAATGGGTCCAGTTGCAATAGAAGTGTAAAGATGTATATCAGTTTTTGTACACAGAACAACCATAGTCTTTCATATGAGACACAAAGTCCATAGCCTTCAAAAGTGGCATGCCAAGATTTTTACACTGACAAGTAGTTCCCTGAGAGGTACTACTTACATTGTCCCGTCATTGTCTGGGGTGAAGTGCCATTGGTATCTAGTTTGGAAGGCATCGTAGGTGACTATGCCATCTTCATCATTAGTTAACTCATGCCATGTACAGTTGTAGATGCCTCTTAGCCGTGTCCAACAATCTGGGGCTGGGAATTTCCATTTAGAAGTATCTGTTAACATTGCAAAAAGAAGGTACCAAAAAAAAAGTCCAATTTATTGTGTGGGGGGTGTCAAGCTAGTGACTGCATGGGAGGGGGTCTAAACACAGAAATTTAGCGACATAGATCAGTTCACTGGACTCTTTCTTTGATTGAAAGTGCTTATAAGTGCTTAAATATAAAAGCAAAACTTAGAGCAACAATGATGCTAGAATCTCAAGACTCTGATATACATTTAAGACAACACAGCGACGCTGATATCCTTACTACACAGTGGAGTTTGGGGTCTGTAGAGTTAAACGGTGTGACAAACCTATACAAATTAGGCCTCCTTTCAAACTTAATGTAACCTAATACTGATCACAAAAACAGCAAGCAATGCATGCCTTCTCATATCCTATGCCAAACTAATTGACAATCTATGACACACTGCATCTATAAACCTTGTAGAAAACAATACAGAAGAAGAGCATGATTTGAATTGCCCCTCTTTTTTAAATAAAAAAAAAGGGACACACTACACAGATGAAACCGTTCCCCCCCCCACCCCCCCTTCCCGTATCTTGTGAAGACTGCATCGACTCTTTGTCACGTCTCTCAAAAACACGTTGCCTATCTGTCGTACCTTTTGAAGAAGTCGCTTCCATCACCATATCATATGTATTGAGCCCATCCACTCATCTGTTCCTTTGAATTTATTTTCTTTCTTTCTTGTTTTCTCTTTCTTGCCCATGGTTTGACCAATTAATGGATGACTCATGCATAGGCTAAAGCCTTATATGTATCCCCAATGTTTCCCAGTTTGAGCATAGTACCAGTGTCTTTAGCTAACCGTGGGTATAGTTAGGGCGTTGACAAATGACCAAGGAGGGGAGGGGGGTGGGGGTGGAATGAACATGGTAAAAGTTATAACAAACGAGCAGGAACTGTTTCAGAGAATCCAATCCAATCCTGTTTCTGTAGGGGATTCTGCAGTGCGACAAGGGTGTACCTTAATACAGAAGGTCATTCTCATTTGCTAATAAATTGGAGCGATGGGCACATATACATGCTATGTTTCCCCATGATTTTTTTCCTTTTCTTTGTCCAATAATTATTGCAAAAAGGAACACTTGAGTGCTAGAAATATTTAAGTACAGTAGCTTTCTTGAACTATTTCAACAAGTTGTGAAATAAATTAAGTTAATACTGTCTTTTTTGCAAGTTTATTACTTTCTTCATGTCAGTGTAAAGATTAATCACTAAGAAAAAATATGGTAAAAAAACAATTATCAAAATTTGCATAATATCACTGAGCTCACCTTTGACCTGTACTAGCTGGCTTGGTGTACTTCTGCTGTTGAGTAGGCATGAATAATCTCCGCTAGAAGCCGTGCTAACATTTTCGATTGTCAAATTCAAGCTCCCGTTGCTAAGGAGGTTGCCATCTTTGTACCATGCGACAGATGACCCTTCCGAGAGAGGAGGATCCGGTGGAAACTCTCCACAGTGTAAAGTGACAGTCTCGCCTACCTCATGAATGGACGGATCGCAATCTTCAAAGAGAAGAAATTAAAAATGTGAAGCATATGTGCAAAGAAAGCAAAAACAGTGTGAATAATACAAAAATATTATAATTTTGCTGTGGCTGCATGGAAGTTGATCGTTCAACAAAATTACTGAGAATTCTCTGAATCGGCTATCTAGGTCTAAACAACAGCTCAATGGACTGATTTGGTACTAAGGCGTGTGAAGATGCCGCAATTTTTTTGTTCAAATCTGGGCGATATGTTACAGTGGTGAAACATTGAAAAGAGTAAGATGAATGTTGGATGCCATCATGGCAATTCAACTGGAAAAAAAAAATGTGCAACTTGCTTTTCCATTATAATGTTTGAATCATTTACACCCATGTGCAGCTGCAGTAAGTTAACACACTAAATATATCACAGTTAAAGAATAAATCAACAGGAAGACTAAAAATAAGTAAAGTCAAGTTTTCATAGAAAACCGACGGTGGCGGTTGATGACACCATCCAAACTAAACACATGTGTATCTATTATATCTTGGGCTCGAAACACATGTGCATATATTATATCTTGGGCTCGAAACACAAGTGTATCTATTTTATCTTGGGCTCGAAACACAAGTGTATCTATTTTATCTTGGGCTCGAAACACAAGTGTATCTATTTTATCTTGGGCTCGAAACACAAGTGTATCTATTTTATCTTGGGCTCAAAACACATGTTTATCTACAGTTATAGTCAGTTGGGGTAAAAAAAAACAAGGGGGTAGTTGGGGTAAAAAAAAACAACCCCTTTTTATCTAAGGGGAATATTTAGCCAAAGTTCCAATTTATTTTGGGTGATAGTCCTATATGTCTAGTTTATTATTATATAATTTCTGGAACTCTATGTCACTTCGCTGCCAATCACCGCTTCATCGAATCAAGCTAATGCTAAAATAGCGAAATTTGAAGTTTGTACCACATATCCGAAACTTTCTCCTGCATACCCAGCTTATATGATGTGGAAATTATTCCAGCAGTTACAGCATAGCAGTTAGTGATATTACACTCCCCCATGGTAGAATTACTCCAACTTCATTCACGCTTCATGGGGGGGCCTTGTTTTTTTTTACCCCCAATAAATGATGTGAATGGGGTAAAAAATAACAAGTACTTTCCGGCTCCAATGTACTCCCTATTTTACCCGAATTGATTTTAGAGGTTAGGCAAATAGTTTTCATGTCTGTCATGTGTCAAAAATGTTAAATAATTGGGCAGAAGTAACTGAAATTGGCTCTACTCTAATGTTTCTACTATATGACACCACATTTGTGTAGCATCATATACACACTGTACAGTATGAATACGGCTGAGCATGACATATGACACGAGCCATCCATAATTACGAATTAAGACAATTTCACAATTTTTTTCCTTTTTCATGTAAAGGTAGTAGCTCATACTTAGATATAATTATATGCAAACATGATTTTAAGATACATTCATGAAGAAAATAGCTGTTTTCTAGCATTGTTTTTTTTTACCCCTGCATTGTTTTTTTTTACCCCGAATTAAGCAAATTTTGGGGGTAAAAAAAAACAACATTTTTCGCAAAAAACGACACTTTCCCTTTACAAAAAAGTTATTTTTGTTAGATTCTCTTTAAGAGAATCCCACTCCACACACTTGGACATTGGAACCGAAACAATACCTCTTACTCATCAATTTTTAGAGCAAACTTTAGGTAAATTGTTTTTTTTCTACCCCACTTGACTATACTACCTTTGTTACTTGTATAAACCCTGATAACAGTACAGGGGCAACAGACACAGGGTGCATACATGTACCCCTTCCCCTATAGATCCCAAATTCAGTGAAATGCATTAACGGTGTCCCTTTTGATGAAGGCTATATGATGATTCCTTGCCATATAATTTGCTCAAAATTCCACTAAACTGACTGATGTAGAAGCCAGCGAGTCAAATTTGTCCAAGAATTAAATGAGTGAGGATTACCAGAAGATGATCAGAAGTTAATCACCTCTTATTTGTAGCTCACTCACCTGTGTGCATATCGACCAATTAATTCACTGACGAGGACTTTTACAATATTGCATGTTTATTCTAAAAAATGTATTACAAACCATCATATATAGGCTATATCTAGGCCTACATGCAGCTGATTGCAAAAGGCCAGTGGGTAGACATGCATTCAATGGAATACCATTATTGAAGAGCTATATATTATATACATATTAAGCTGTATATTACAGTTTAAGAAAAACAATCCAACTAGTGACGCAGCTAAATCCGGTTGAAGAATCATTGTTATTCGATCTGCTTGACTGAAACCATTGATTCTGCAGACAGTATTCTTGTTTTCAAGGGATGCATTCAAAACTTCCCTTTACCTCAGATAATAACAATCATGGGTTGAATACTTTGATAATCAATATTTTGACAAAGGTTGCAAAATGGTAACAGGCAGTTCCTTTTTTTTAAATTTTATTATCATGCATAGATTGGCTTATAACTTTGCCTGTACCTTTTATACAAAGCATTGCTTGTATACTGCTAACGTTATGTTGTATTGTATTGCCTATTGCACAAGAATAGTGTGTTGACGACGCACAGAAACTATATTCACAACCAATGAGTGCTTGAATCAATCGGTCACGACTCATAACTTGTGGATCGTTGGCATTTAACTTTATTGGAGACTTTCTGTAACATATCAGGTCAAAATGTACATCCTCAAGAAAGCTTTTGATACAGCCAAGATTTTATCATTTTATGGCTTTTACAATTTAGTAACTTACATGAAACTACCACTTGTAGGAAACTTGATTCAACAGTATTAATGTTGCAACGATATTGTTACTATCGACACTGGCCAAAAAGGGGAATTTTAAAATCCCACTATCCACCCATACCAGTAACTAAAAATGAAAAATATATCTAACATTAGCCCATGCATTTGTGAAGGCACTTCCTATCATCGTTGGTCGTTCAATGTTGCGTCTTACTACTACACTCTTAACATGACTGACTTCTAATATTAATATGAAAGATTCAATGTTTTCAAACATTTGATTCTTTCATTAATTCTTATTGAGTTCTCATTTGAAGCAAGACTGCACCACTTTGGTGGAAGGAGCTACACAATTATAGGCTACTGCATAGCCTACAGTACATGTTGTTCATGAGATACGAACCATTGGTTTACTAGTAATATGGACTCTGTTTAGCAGTTCCATTCAAATACCACAGCGGAATGCGGGGTTGATTTCTATCAAAATATTTCAAGCCAGCTCTGACAATAGCACGTTTGTCTCTAGGAAGCAATATCTGTTGTGAACTATCCGTAAAATGACGTAGATTTTACCCAAGTTGGAATATTCGGCAGATACCAATATAAACAATGCTAACAATCAGTGAGACACTCTCTTCATGAAAAGTCAAGAAATATGTCAACCCAGATTCCTTACCTTCTATTTCCTCTTCATCAGCGCCAAGAACGTAACAGGAATCCACACGAGCTGTGACAATGGAAACAAGATTTTTTTAAATTACAGTTCAAATGTCTGTTTTTATATTAATGTCAAGAGAATGTTTTATTCTTATATTCATGGGACCGTACATCAAATCTTAGGTCACTTTGTACATGAAATATTTTCTTTATACAAACTTTAGTACTAAATCAGTAAAATCTTGAGTTTTGTTGCAAAATGCCACAGGGAGGGTTACAACTGACTAGGGCTGCTTATGCTAAACAGTTTAATGTGAGGTTAATTGATGTGAAATTGTGTTTTTCCATATCAATTCCTTTCGCTCTTTCCAATGCAGCAATGAGCTGAAGCAAGAAAAACATCTTCAGCTTCCTATGGCTTCATCATAGAAACCTAACTTCAACTTGGTTTCTTAGCTTGAAACGGAAAATGATTGCTTTGTTAAAGAGTTGTCTTTCCAATGATCTAACTTTTCTCACATTCAAAGACAATCAGACTTGGGAGGGGGAATTAGAGAGAAAGACTTATCCAATCCGTTTAATTAGACTTCCCCTTTTCAATTTGCACAATAAACTATGCTCAACTGTTTTATAGTGCAGTTTCAACAGCATATCATTCCTTCCCTTTAATACAATAATAGTGACTACCGATATCCTTGAAATGAATTTGGAGAGATGGAGAAGTGTTTTCCTCAGCAATGTTACAATGATTCTAATTCATTGAGATTTGCCACCGGGCAAGGTGTTGGCAAATCATGATTTCCTTGAAGTAAATCACTCCAAGTCACATCTGTGTAGCACTAGTATAACATTACCATGTCATGTATGTACGTCCACTAATTGCAGGTTTTACGTTCAGCTAATTTGTGCTTAAAGAATTGATAATGATACATATTGATTCAACAGCTGTCCTCCTTGTGTAGATTTGGTACTAAATTACCTTGCAATAATTGTAGCAGGAATTCGAACAGGCAAAACAAGTTGAAGAGGCACTGGCCCTAACTTAGCGTTGTGTAGCCTGCAAATTAGGCTAGGTCGGCTAACGTTAGTCCAGGCCTAACTTAGGCTAGGCTAACTTAGGCCCCAATGTTACGCCGGCCGCATTTAAGTAGGCCGAACAGTAGGCCTAAACCTTTATAAGTACTGATGAGTTGACATGTTCGTTCTTTGCATAATATTGACGTATATTAATATTATGTAACACACAATATATAAGTGATGAAATTTTAATTACCTGCAGGAAAATAGGCAAGGTATTGGTCCACAGCCTAATGTTACTGTGGGACTGGGAGTCTAGAATTGAAAATTAATACTACTACTACGTGGCCTAGCGGTTAACTACTCGACATGTGACACCACAGGTATTAATTTATGTGTTTGACACTGGTTCTGGTTATACGTTAGTCGATCGATAGTGTATTTGGAGCATAGAAGTTACACATATGGAGCGCCAAAATTTATCGCAGCATTAGAAACATTTGAAGAATTAAAATGGAAAGTGGTTTGCTGAAGTGACCATTGGACCATATTGGTTTTTTGAGTAATGCACATACTAAAAAATTTGTTTATTATTTAGAATCACGGAATATGCATGAACAAGTTTCTTGTTACGGTAAGTTTTCATAACTTCTCGCTTGACAGTCATTTGCCCTTTATAATTCGGAGGTGGGGTATATATGAGGTACTTTTCGGTAATATTCAAATGCTTTTTCCCCTTGTCAATCGGTTGATTTTATGATTTGCTGCAGTGTTTTCTATTTATTGTAGGAGCCAGGCAAAACTTCAATTTAAATGATTTCTAGGTTATTCTCACCTTAATGGAATTGAAACAGAACAGCTTTGAAATTATACAGATATCTGGGGAAAAAAACGTTCATCTTACCATCCCGGCATCGTTACATGTATACAAGTCAAAATAATATGATACATACCAGACGCAGTCACCGAGGTAACACAGCACCAGAGCACTATAACCCGACTCCACGTGGATAGACTTTCAAAGCTGTTTGGTTTCTGAAAATGTAGTAAAAAATATGAGATTTATTTTAACAAAGCAGCTTGTTAAAAGGCATGAACGTTTCCTTTCCTTCATAAAACTATGTCATAAGTTGCTCAATCATAGAGAAACGAAAGTCACCCAAGAGCCCGGGGATCAAAAACCAACTGCAACTTGGCCCTTATTCAATCCCTGTCCCCTTACATCGTTACGGTTACCATGTGATCATGACGGTGTACCGAGAAGGGGAATACAACGAATCCCTTCGAAAGGAATAGACAGTATAGGCTACAGGTTTACATAGCCTAGCTTTCAGATTTGAACAAGTATTGTTGAATGAGATGAGGATTACGCGACGCTTTCTTGCTTCCGTGAAACCACAGACTGCGCCAGGCTCTGACCCTCTCTTTGCAAAAGAAACCCCTTACAATATCCAACAGTGACATTATAAAAGACACTATAGAACGAAGTTTCAAATCTAAGTTTTCAAGTTGATGTATAACTACTTCAATTTGAAAGGAACACGTACAAGAGCAGTTCATAGTTAGTATATAGTCCATATATAATATCACAGGGTTTAATGAAGAGCAGTGCACTCTGTCATTCAAATGAAGTGCATAAAGGACATTTAATAAATGCTAAAAACAGAACGATCAATCTGGGGAGGTGGATCAACATACTATAGCAACGTCTATAGGCCTATATGTGTTTCACAAAAGAACTTCCCAATTACGTCATTTGAACTGTTAAATGGATACAAAGTCTTCCTGGACCTGTTAAGAATGGGTGTCCACTGGGGCACAGCACCATTTATGTTATGGGCTGGGCCGGGGATCAGATGTTATTTCGTCTTTGGCGAGGGGTCTAAGGGGAGGTGGTTCTCTCTGAAAATATTTTGAGATAAAAAAATGGAGCCTGCTGTTTGGGTAAGGTATGTAGCATTACAAAATAGGTTTTTTTTTTTGCATTGGGGGGGGGTGGCTTATGTTTTTTTTACCAAATGTTGAAAAGGTCGAAGCTAGGCTCACGCAATTGAAAAGGAGTCACAAATTAAACAGCGTTTTTGTGACACATCAGGTCGCAAACGCTTTTGCCAAGTCAAGCCTGCCAGATATAACGAAGAATAAAATTGCGATTGACCGAATCCCACGAGAACCAGCTTTGTCCGAAGTAATGGTAATTAATTACAACTAAGCCATTATAGTTTTGTGTAATTCATTCAAAGGATATAAATGTATCGCCCATACCCTAACCGCACCGCAGACTTCCCGGCTGATCAGGACACTGATCAAAACGTGGCAATAGTTTTGAGTCGCGTCGGCTTCGGTAGGAACATGTAGCGTTTTTTTTTCGACAATGTGCGGTGATTCACGTCTAAACCGCGCAGTTTTAAAAATGTAACCAATCACAGGTCATAACATTTGCATGTGACCTAAACGAACTCCGGTCGTGAACAGCAAACCAGTCATTTTTGTGCCAGGCCGGATCGGTCGATCAGTGGGGCGTGGTTCAGTTATGAGTCCATAGGTTTAGTCACGGCAGTTGAAAACTCGGGTCACGGCGGTCGAGTTGAGTCTAGTCATGCCGTGATTAGTCGAGCAGCGTCAATTAAACCACATGCATGCATAACCGTACTTACAATAGGAACTTAAACTTTTCGACTCTTTCCTCGTTGTCGGAAATGAACGGACAAACAAATTGCTGTTGCTATGGAATCATAAAGTACTCGAGCGGACGAGAACACTTTACAACACAAAATGGCTTTATGATTAATAACTGAGAGGGGCTTACTGGGGCCTCGTATGTCTTGACAAGGATCACGTGACAGACATTTTCTTAGCGACTAAACATGAGATTCCCTCGAAAACATAAAGGAGTCGTAATCCTCGTGACTTACATATCGGTGAACATAACAATTATTAACTCGGCGCTGAGTATAGGCCTACTTGACACTTTACTACCACCTTCAAGCTCCTCGGTACAGTGTTATTGGTGGCTCGCGACAACCGGACTGCTGCCGTTGTCACGGTTACAACTAGTCAGTGTCCTACGGACAGGTTTTTGCTGAAGGATTCCTCGGAGTATCTATCCGTAAGGCTGTTTTTACTGGGAATACCGTCCTCGCATGTGGAATCAGTCCTATCGGGGCCAAGACTGCTCGCAACGATTTGCTATAGATCGCTCAATGCGAATTTATATAAATATTATAACCTCATATTATAACCTCTGTGAAGGGTCAGGAATAGTATACTTATTACTCTGCCATTTCAGTTGGGGAGGTGGGGAGGGGGGTGGCGGTCTCTCAAGTTTGTTTAGACGATGTTCGCAATTTGGAGGTTTCTATGAATAAATTTGTGTAAATCAAGAATAGCTTAGGCTCGTTTTTCCCTTTTCCTTTACTCCATTAAGCAAACACGATAGGTCAGAAAAGATGCATGATATTTTTAATTATATTTTTGGTACATGCATGGCCTCATTTTGATAAAAAACAAGTTCAAAGAGTCAGTATAGTTTGAGGTCAACAGAGATCATAATCTGAAGACCCATATAGTAAACACTATAAATTAAAAAGCATTGGCTCCATTGTGTTCATGACTAGTGCAAGGATCCACCTTGTAAACAGGGCGACATAAATATTTATCTATCCATTCGACTTTATATATTTGGGTCTTGTTCACGTAAACTGACAAACATGTTGCGTAATCCCTAATTATGTAATCCCTATACATATATGTATAGGTATTACAAAGTTAAAAGACGTTTCCATCTTTCGACTTTTTATTATTAGCCTGTTTTTTAGTTTAGAGCAATAAATATGCTATACGGACTTGCCATTGCGGTATCATTAAAGACAATGATTAAATAACCATGCCTTCTAAACACTCCGTGAATTTGGATTTCAAACCGATAGAAGGATTCCCGAAATTAAACAAAATATAGTGAGACCTCGGAATATTGAAACATCTGTCGCAAAAATGGTAAATAAACGGTATGGATGTGTGAATGTGAGTGTGTGTACTCTGTGTGTGTGTGTTTGAGACTGTGAGGGGTGGGATTGGCACGGTAGGAGAGGGGAGGTGACAGGGTGATAAAGAAGCGGCAACTTTCCAAACTAATGCTTCGTAGGTGATGTAAGTTTGAATGTGTTCTAAAGAAAGTTTTAGGCCTCAACGAATTTCAGTAAAGAAATATCCATAGGCCTCCCAGTAGGCCTTGCACCGTGCACGGTGGGAAGTTCCTGCTTCCATTAAACTTTCAAGAATGCCTCGAAACAGTTGTTAGAGACTCAATAATTCGCCGAGTTTGACGAAAAAGTCTTAAGATTAAGTTCGCTTTAACATTTTTTTTTAAAGGGACATGAGGCGGGGGGGGGGGGACGATCGTCCGAAGTCTTAAGTCAATCATTTGGACATTAACAATCGAAATTTCGAATTTGAATTTCAAAAATCATGACCTTTCATATCTACAGTTGAAATGTTGAGATTAGAAGTCGACATTTGGATTTAAAAGCCGAAACGTTGAGAATAATTAAAAGTGGATCATTTTAAAGGTTTTATTTTCGTTTTACCACGTCCGTTTATAATAAACCACCGTGTTTTACCCCTCAGGCTTTCATTGAGCATAATTTATTTAAACAGATTATTGACTTATTTTGATTAAATATGTCTATTTCATGCTAATTAAATCCCTTAACAATTAATATCGGTCATAGCCAGACCTATATACATCTCCTTTCCAAATATCAGTTGACTTAAAAATGGGGTAATTTTCGAAATATAGTTTGCAATGTATGAAAAGGTATTTACAGCTAATATTAAAACTAGTCGGACGAAAAATGCCAATGATTGAACGAGGCAAACTAATAACACTTGCTCGTAATATTGGTCATATAATTAATCTTCTCCCAATGTTACTCCATCATCTAGGATTTCATAATAAGAAACTCAGCGATCCTGTTAGAAAAACTGACTTCAGAGAGCGAATAATGATCAAAACGTTATCCTATTTCCTGCGAGGGTACGAATCTATTTCAGTCTACTTTGTTGCCAAAAATGAGTTGCATAAGGTAATATGATGTATTCGTTACAGGTGGCCAAGGCCTTCAGTGGCTTCCTTACTGGTTTCGAACCTCTGGACAGACAATCAGGCCATAGCCCATATAGTTGCTTAGGGGGTCCGCATATAAAGCGCGAGGCCCGTGTTCGAATCCAGGTGGAGGCTGGAAGTTTGTTTGCACTGTTCTGGATTTTCCCACTCATTGCAATTAATATATATATTTATATATGTATATATATATATATGTATATGTATATATATATATATATATATCACCACCGAATATCCTGTTTTATTTTATAAGTTTAATTCTTTTACTGCCATTTCATTTACACCAGGGTCTGTTCAAAGTATATCTCTTTCAAAATCCGGCTTTAGTTTTCATAAATGATTTCGATTTCTCTTTTCCAAGTATAATATTACCATTTCGAGGGAGAGGAAGTCATTAAACAACTTTAACAGCTCAGCTCTGTATGACCATGGAGCTATAAACCTGGGACCCAGGTTTATAGCTCCATGGTATGACTGACTGACTGACAACAAGTGTGTGTTATAATAGTGTACCATTTGACAAGTAAAATGTTTTTTATGGTTTTTCTTTTAATAAAATGAAAGCGAGCACATGAATGAATCGAATTATTTGTCTTGAAACAAGTTTCCATGTCGGAAATTCAATCACAAATATGATCTCAAATCTTGGACCTTGATTGTTTATCATTCGACCCCCCCCCCCACCCAAAAAAAAAAACACACTTAATGCGTTGTTAATTAAGACTGAAGCCTATTGATCAGGCATTTTAATATCCAAACAACTGACTAAATTCGAGACAAAGAGGAGATGTTACCAATACATGTTAAAATTTCTAATTTTCATGTTTTTTTCTACCACGTCATCTATCAAACTTGAAGGAAATTATAAACAAAATTTAAACGAAATGCTAATCATTTCATCAAGTTAAAGGTACTCTGTCGGTCCGAAAACATTTAGGCCCACTACCGAGACTTTTGACGTGAGGAGTATAAGTTCAATGTATAGCCACGACCTGCTAGACTCACCGCTGCCGATGCTCAGAATGAAGTAAATCTATAAAGGGTTAGGCTATATAGACCTAATGCTTGAAGAAATAATCTGATCTTATTTTCGTCCCACGACCCAGCGAAATTTATTCCGCGACCCACAGTTGGGACGGTTCCCAAGAATAGAGCGACGCTATATTGCAGAGCTATATAACCCATACCGTGCACCAATCCAAACTAAACTGTTTTTCTTACGATCTATGGGGGAATAAACTTAATGACTCAGAAATTTGAGTCAAACAACAAATAAAACATACAGTTTATATTCTTATGTGCATATAATACATCACACTCACCACCGAAAATGTTTTATCCATATTGACCAGTCGATTCACACAGTAAAAGGCAACTTGATCCTGTAGAGGCGCGGTGAATTCCTATAGCAGTCTATAATTCAAAGCTTAAACAATTGAGACAAGCTGCTAAATCTTTACATGCATATTTATACAAAAAGTTCACAGTCACTGTTGCATTTCAAATCAAACTTAAATGCTGCCGAAACTGGAAATCTTTCCCATAATAAAGACACAGATATTAAGCAAACATTATAGTCCAAAGTAAAAAGTTCTCCAATAATAAGATGACGACGTTATAGAGACATCTACTTCCCAGAAGAAAAAAACACTTTGATAGCCATGTTCCATTTTGTCTTCTATATTTGGTATCATTTTTTTGGCTTTTGCTGCTGTCTCAGGTGTGCACGTTTTGTCGAGATACTGAATACATGCATGGCTGGTTTCTGCGGTTAAGTTTGCAGAGAGCGGAAGTTTGAATAGAGGGCAATGTATACTTTCATGTAAATTTTATCAATTTCAGACTCCATTTTAAACAGGGCCTTTATTGAAGAAAAAAAATTAGTGCATGGGTGGGCCATTTCCCAAAAGGGACCATCATGACACTATCTAAGCAGGAGCGCCACCATCAGTTGCCAACAGTTGCCTCCCAAATTGCCGGAAATGTCACTTCCCAGGCACTGTTAGTTGCATCTAAACATTCTTTATTTTGAGGTCTCATTGTTTAGACATTTACACTTCCAAAAATAATAAAAAAAAGTTAATTAGAAAAATTGTATTCGGTAAAGTTACTTTTGTAGGGAAAATATGTTACTTTATAGGCTCTGGTTTATTCCTTGTTTTACACAGGTAATTGAAGCCTTATGCAAGCACGCTAGGGCATTATAATGATGAGGGGAAGCCATATGGGGAGTTTAGGTCTAAATTAATTGTTACTAGTTTTACATGCCACCTATACTGGGGTGGGGAGGGGGGATTGAGCTGATTAGGTGGGCCGTGTAGGGGACTGGGGGACCGCCCCCTGTTATTATGTTAAAAAAGGCCCTGCAATTTGATAATGTTATACTAACAGGTGCGTATCCAGGGGGGGCGTTGGGGGCGCGCGCCCCCCGGGTAAGAAAAAGAGGAGAGAAAAAAAGAGAAGAAAAAAGGAAAAAAGAGGGGAAAAAGAGGAGGAGGAGAGGAAGGAAGGGAAAAGAAAAAGAAGAAAGAGAGAAGAAGGAGAAAAGGAGGGAGTAAAAGAAAAACGCGAAGACACCGGGAAGAGAAAGAGGAACAGTGACATCATTACAGCGCTGAAGGGTAGCCAGTGACGGATCAATAATTTCGTAAAAGTGTGCCTCACCCTACCCCTTACACCGACAACTCCATTTTTTTGACGTTTCCATTTTCCTCTCTTTCTAATGATCTATATATATACTATATATGGTCTATCATAACGCGTGTGTAGAATTGTGCTATGAAACCAACTGTGGCTGGTCTCGAACTCGACCGTGTCGTCGGGGAACATGACGCATTTTGGAATGGGGGCGAACGCCCCCCCCCCCCATTCAGCATTTTTTTTAAATGATATCGCTAAGTAATTTCAAAATAGAAAGTGCTTAGATGCAACTTACAAGGCCTGGGAAGTGTCATTTCCAGCGATCTGGGAGACATTTTCGGCCAAAATTTGCTTGTACGCTTCGCGCTAACAAATGGTCCTGGGTAGTGCCATTTCCAGCGATCTGGGAGGCATTTTCGGCCAAAATCTTCTTGTACGCTTCGCGCCAACCTATGGTGGCGCTACGCTTAGATAATTTGCCTACAGGCTTCGCCCCTCCCTTGGCAAATTCCTCGCTACGCGCCTGTTCGAATTAGTAACGCAAACAGCAGATATCACATCATACCAGTGAGCATGAAAAAGGCGTTCCAGGATGAAAATCCTCAAAACTGTCCGACTTGCCTGAAAAAATAACCAAAAATTTTCGCGCGCGTTCAACGTGTCAATGTCAATATCATATAAGCAAGCATCGGTTATTACATCGCATGCCATCATGTACCGTACGGTCCGTTAAAATTGCGCAGTATACCGCGGGATGCTAATGTAAACAACGACATGTCTCATGTAGATGTATAAAAAGCATGGAGGTCCAATTATGTCAAAAGTTTCTTTTACATTAGTAATGGCGAATTAGGGGCTGCACCCCCGCCGCGCAGTGGCGGAGCGTCCATACGGTCAGGGGGGCGGATGCCCCCCCCCCCCTGACGGACTCAAATGGACTGCTGGCGCCTTTTTCAGCTCTTTACCACTTTTTACTTATTCTAGATTATTGACTTTTTTATTGCGCTCTCATCTACTTATTGACATTTCTCACATTTTGTTGGTGTAATTTGGCGATGACACCCTATTCTTCGTTTATCTGCAAATTAGCCAGGCCCTGAAAGGGTCATTTCCGGCGATCTAGGGAGTATCTTTACTCAAAAATTGTCTGTGCGCTACGCGCCAACCAGTGGTGGCGCTCCGCTTAGATAGTGTCGAAAGCGCCCCTACAGACCATTCTCGCCCCTCCTGACCAATACCCCTAGCTCCGCCACTGCCGCCGCGCCTCCTACGCCTATGTGTGTAGTGTTCGGTTTCGGAAATATCTGCTATTTTTTCATTTCCTTCAACCGAGTTTTATAATAGCCGTTATAAGAGGTTTAATATTTCTACACCAATAAATTAACTGTGTCTGAATTTTTGAAAATTTCTGACCAACATTCTGCATCACACTTCCCTCTACTCGTGCAATTTTGACCGGTCTGTTAGGGGTTGAAGGAAGTTTTTCTATATTGGTTGTCCATAGATGAAATTTTGTACAACATTATGGGTATGTTTTCAAGTGAGTTTATTCACGAGAAATGTGAATTTTCAAATTCTGAACAAATTTGGGGCTTAAAACCTTGAAAAGTGGGGCTGACGGGTATTGTGGGCCGCGACGTAGAATCACCTACAAAAGCAAAGACCCACAGGAGATGCGATCAGGTCGAACATGACGTGTGCCGGGTTGACAATCTTCAAAAAGGTTATGGATGGAAAAAAAACTATTAGGAAATACTTGGTTCTCAGGCAAAAAGTGTACATCTGGTTGGTCATTTCAAGCCCGAGAAGTGCCGTTTCCGGTGATCTGGGGGGTATCAAAACCAGAAATTTTCTTGTACGCTGCGCGGCAACTGATGGTGGCGCTCCGCTTAGATAGTAATTCGCGCCCCCCCCCCCCCCGGGTTAGAAAATCCTGGATACGCGCCTGACTAACACCGGTAAAGAAAATAGAAATGTTTCTAGACATGGAGAGAATATAATGCATTCCTTGTATGACCAAGGATCACACACAGCGGGAGGCGAAACAACTTGCAAAGATGGCAGGATTAGAAGAATTTTTGTATGCCACCTTGATCTATACGAGTATAGGCCTATACGCTATGGTATACGGTATATATGGCACGTTCTTCTATTCGGCTGTAGAAAAGACGGTGTATAACGCGGGTGTTGGAAACGGGAAATATCCGGGGACACTTGTACCGGCCGACGGCTCCCGGATTACCCGCGGAAAGAAAAACAGCAAACTTAAATAAAGAAAAAGGACTTAACGTTTACAAGATCTTTTTTCATGCTATTTAAAATAGGCTACATAACATATACTGTCCCGTGACCAGTCTAACTTTGGCTCAGCGCCAACCGGCCTAATTGGCGTCCGAGTGCCAATCATACATAAAATCAGCATCCTGGACGTGGCGCCGAAACGCATGCATGTCTATATAACAGTAGTACAACGCGCAGCCATTCGATATACAATAGAAGCTCAATCAAACTTTATCACCCAATCGGCATTTACGAGAGGAAAAAAGACATTCTGTAAGCGTTTAGTACAAACCAGTAAACTAAATAGTACAAAGAGCGACCATTTAAACGACGACAATTGCTTGATTTTCACGTTACAATATTAGAGACGCCGATATCGCCATATATGAACATAATATGTTTTTTATGCGTTGTAGCATTTCTATATGGCAGCTTATCATTTTTTAATGTGTAATTACTGATTTATTTGAAACTACAAATTAATATTTCATATACAATGTTTTGTCGATATTGGAAGTTATTAAGTTTGTGATACAAATTAGTGTACGCACCTTTCATACCAATTTCATCCTACGGGTTTTCACGGTTCTATGTTCTACACATATACTAAAGGGAGTAATACCTAATTAAACTGGGTACAAACGCGGCGGCAGAGAGTTCAATATTGAAGGGTGGGGGTATATCAACTTCGAAGGCAGTGGGACATGTGAATTTGAATTATAGGGCAAAACATGCACACAAAAAAAACAAACACAATAGTTTGCGAACCGTCGCTCTATAGCAGGTCAGAACGCATATACCCATCAATCGACTAACCTAAATTAATGTTCCCTACGAAATATGAAAAAAAAATTGCAGATAAGAAAACATACAACAGAGTATATATTTTTCTCATTCGGATTTAACATAATGCATTCACCAACATAAACTTCTTACCTGTTTTTGACTTGCGCTGAATTCGTATACCGAAGTGGTAAAGGGCCAATAGCAAGCTGTGTTCACATTCCGCGTAAGAAGCTTGGGTTGACTCCGTGGCAGTGCGGCCCAGCCAGCAGGGGGGCAGGGGCAGAGTGCCCCCCCCCCTCGGAAATTGTTGGGACGCGATGGGCGACGGTGAAAAATCAAATGGAGCAACAACAAAAATCTAAATGTACTCGAACCTGGGGGATGGAGCCGATGATGGGGAATTACTCAAGAAACGGTCTCCTCAAAAATATGTGCGTTACGAGCGCGATTGCATTGTATGTATGTATGTATGTATATGTGATCTTCCCGCAAGCAGGAACTCGCGAAAGAAGCCATGAAGGCTTATAGACTCGCAAGCTGACCGAAGCCAATCTCTCGGCACACATCCATTTAACGTCCATGTCAGGAAGTTGTTATTGAACAACACCCTTGCCAGACGACACACATTGCTGTCGGCGGGGAATCGAACCGGGGATCTCATGACTGGGAGCAAGGGCGGCGGAAGCACTTTTAATCTGGGGGGGGGGGCACCGACGTCGAAGGGCACTTTGCAGAAATTCGATTGGACTGATGCAGCCTGATATTTAGTACCCTTCATAACTCTTATTGTATTATCTTATTTGCGTATACACATCACTCCATCAACGCCACCCCCCCCCCCCTCAAGGAAACAATGCATACTAGCACTGCAGTATCTAATGTGCAAATTGGGAAACAAGGAAAACGACAAAATAAGGTGAAATCATTATAAAGGGTTATAACACGGCAAATGATTGTATGTTATTTGCATGCGATGTAATAACCAACGCATGCCTATATGATATGCACATTAACATGTTGAAGGCGCGCGTAGCGCGCGAAAAATTTTGGTAATATTTTTCGGGCAAGTCGTTACAGCCCCCCCCCCCCAATCAAATTCGGCTCCTACGCCTGTTGTAGTAAACATTTAAAACTTCCCGAAATATTTCATTCGACGTGGGTTTCCCTTTGTAAACTCTTTTCTTATTTAGAAATTTTTATATAGAAAAAGGGCACATTTTTAATCTGAGGAAAAGTGGGGGGCACGTGCCCCCTGTGCCCCCCCGGTTCCGCCGCCCTTGACTGGGAGACGCCGGCGTTAACCACTAGGCTAACGTCTCTCTGAGTGGCCATTGTCTCTCTGAGTGGCCATATATTTATATTAACATGCATGTTTTTTCCAATATGTGATATAACCGGATGGCTTTCGACCGCGCAGGCGCGCTGGCACATTAGTTTTCCGTTCCCCCCCCCCCCAAAAAAAATGGTAAAGTTTTTGTGGTGGGAAGAGAGTGCATCTCGGAGGGCAGTGGCATGTGTTAACTTGATTTGAGGGGCCAAACCACAAAATCACCTCAAAGTGGATCTTCTATACACTCTGAAATTCCATGTTTTGAATGTTTTTGCAAAAACGTTTTAATTAGTATTTTTTCAACTTGATCAGGCACTGTATAATTATCTTGTCTACTAACTTACATCAGGGCACTTTTTAAATGACAAAAAAGTGCACTTTTTAGTTCCTAAAATGTAATACGGGAAAAAAGGGGGCTCTTCTCATTTATTGAAAGGGACACGAACTCATAGCAGTACTTTTACCACCCAGCGCGTACCGTTCAGCTGATTTCACTTTTTTTTTTACAAGGTTACGTAAAGTAGCCAATTTCTTTTAAAATTTTCTCGCGAACTACTAGGTTTTATGAAATAAAGTTATATTTTTGGAAAACAAATCCTCCAAATTAGCTATCCAATAACCTGGAATACCTCATGGCAGGACCACTTTAAGACAATGAAAGACACTGTCAAATACAGTATGTATATACATGTAGGAAGAACAACATTAAGTTCAGACTGCCTCCCGTGAAGTTCACGTAAACAGTACCACTAGAGCTTCTCACACAGTCACTCTCACAGCTCGCAACAATACTAGTCACTACAACTTTCAAGATGGAAACGGAAAGGCTGATAATCGTTCTGGGAATTTTCCAACACTTTCTTGTGGCTGAAACTTTTACAGGTTCGTTACTCGCGTAAAATGTAACAAAGGCAGCAATTTACACTGCCGTACCGGACAAACGTGAATGAACGGAGGTTTTATTAATTAACAGAGATTGAAATTATGTGTAACTTGTAACAGTGATCGGTTTTCGCGTAACTACTACCCACTACATTCTCTGTACATAGTGTTCCGTAACATTCTTGCTACGTTCATGGGTTTACGTTAACTAACTGCGCGTGTTATAATATAAGTAATATAGGCTAGGCCTAGTTGCATTGATAGGTAGGCCTCCTATAGGTGCCGTGTTTTTTAGTCAAATAGTATTATTTACATAGTTGTAATTTGACACAATTTCAAGGATTATTCCACCCATTAGCAGAATTATACCGGAAACTTAAGGTCATGGAGTCTATCGTTAAAAGGTCTAGATGGTCTGTCACTTCAGCAGTCAGTCTTTGATCAGAGAGTCTCAACATGGCTTTTGTCAAAAAAGGTCTTGTCTCACTAATATCCTTGAGTTTATGGAAGATGTAACAAGTTCACTTAATAGGCAGAGGTCTGTAGATGTTGTGTTCCTGGATTTCCAGAAGGCCTTTGATAAAGTTCCCCACCAGCGTCTTTTACTTAGGCTGAAGAGCATGGGTGTCATAGGGAATTAACTGTCTTGGATCGGGAATTGGCTTGGTAATAGGGAACAGGGGGTGGTACTTAAAGGCTGTGCTTCTTCTTGGCAGAACGTTACTAGTGGGGTTCCACAAGGGTCTGTATTAGGTCCCTTGTTGTTTGTTGCCTATATAAATGACATCGACGGAGATATTTTGTGTAAAGCTAAGAAGTTTGCTGATGACACCAAATTGTATTCTGAGGTCTCTTCCAAAAGCGATTCTGAGAAATTTCAAGCGGATTTGGATAAGATTTTTTCCTGGTCTCAGGGGTGGCAAATGCTTTTTAATATTGATAAATGTAAGGTAATGCACATTGGTAGTAGTAACCAAAAGTTTACATACAATCTTAATGGTGTGGAGTTACAGGAGGTCTCTGTTGAAAGACACCTAGGTATCTACATTGACTCATCTCTGCAAACTTCTAAACATTGTCTTGAAGCTGCTAAAAGAGGTAATAGGGTTTTAGGTATGATCAAGAGGAACTTCAGATTTCTGAAAGAGGACATCGTAGTTAGGCTTTATAAGCAGTTGTTTAGGCCTCATCTGGAGTATGCTGTGCAGGCTTGGAACCCTTACTTTGCTAAGGATAAGGAAGTACTTGAAAAGGTCCAGAGGAAGGCTACTAGGATGATTAGTTCCTTAAAGGGGGTTCCTTATTGTAGGCGGTACAACTGTTGAATCTCACCACACTGGAGCTTAGGAGGTTACGTGGGGACTTGATCCAGGTTTTCAAGATTGTGTATGGTTTCGACAATTTATCCTTTACCGACTTTTTCTTGTTTGCTAACAGTAGTTGTACTAGAGGTCATTGTCTTAAACTCCAAAAGTCACATAGTAGGATTAATATTCGGCTTAACTTTTTTTCTAATAGGGTTGTGAATGAGTGGAATGGTTTGCCTGAGAAAGTTGTACTTGCAAGTAGTGTGAATGGGTTTAAGAATGCTTTGGACAAGCACTTTAAGCATTGTAATCGGGTCTGAGTGTCTGTGTCTTCAGTTTTTTTCTCTCTCTATAGGGTCCTTGATGGGGACTTAAGTGTCCCTCCTGATCCTTTTTTCTACTAAACTAAACTAAACTAACTTATAATTAATGTATCGCGAAACTGGGGAATTTTTCCTTGCTTTGAACAGTTTGACTCCCAACTTTCACAGACACAAGCATAGGCCTAATTCTTTCTATTTCTGGAGGAATCTGGTCAACCCATGATGAAATCATATAGCTGAATTGATAGAACTAAATCATAAGCAAAAGCAGCAAGACCGTTGTCACCATTATCTTTTAAAATAACATTAATGCCCTTACTACTGTAATACTATTAATAGTTTACTGTATACCATCATACATGTAGTTGTCCATATTATGTGACAATCTAGCCTCCTTTTGCCCATTCACATGTTAAATAAATCTTATACTTATATGCCCAGGGCCCTAAGCCTTTATGAACAACAGGTAGGACTAGTGGCTTAACCCACATTTTGGAGGCCGAATTGCAACATAAACTGAATCCTGCTTAAGTGCCATACTCTTAAAGTTAAAGTTCAGTTTAATAGTAGAAAGAAAGAATCAAGAAGAGGGACAAATAGGCCTAGGCTTATGTTAGACCCTAAGTTCAAGGTAGTCAGTATAGGCCCCAAATTATAGCATGCTATAATTGCTAGAAGTTTTCCCAAAAAATGGTTGAGAGTGCATCAGGTTGGTCGGTTTTCATGTCCAGGCTCAATCTTGGGTGACTTTTCTTACAAAGTATCCCTTTAAGAGTGTGTCCAGACAAAAGTTCATTCTCATTTTATAGGCAGACTTTTCTGGGGGTTTTATAGCCTGATCTTAATTCTCATTATCATCATCACATAACGGTAGACCGTCCCTCACTGTGTAAGTTGTCTCTGTCAGTACAGGTAGATACAATAGCCTTCAATGTGTCGTTTTTTTTTCATTAACCGGCTGTCAAACTTTCAGATTGGATGACGTTAACAAATTATTAGCTGGTACACGTTTTTAACCCTATCGTGTCGAATGAACCTACGACTGAAACAAGTAAACACATGTCGTTAAAAATGATTATGCTTCTCTTTTTTTTCTCGATATAGTCGATTTCGGAGAGCAGTACAACTCCCTCTTGTATGTTTCGGAGTATGAGAACTACGGGAGCATCAGTCTCTTCCGTTTCCATATACCGGAGGCGGTCGAGGAGGCATGCTGGAGCTTCATGATGAACAAGACTGCATCATGTCCAGACCGAGATATCTACATGTAAGAATATAATATCTCCCAAGTTCTCGGATGTTCTGGTTTCCTTTTATGTTATTAAAAGTATTTTCTTAGCCTCCTCATTGTCCTCATCCCCCTCCCTCCCTCCCCCCCCCCCCTTATGAGAAAAAAATAAGTATAATGCGTCTGGGCTGTGGAGTTTACACGGTTGTAGTTGCAAAATTATTTCTGCCAAAGTTATCATCTAATTCAACCCAAGAAGATCTGAATGCCACACCAACTTAGCTTTTCTTTTCAACTGCACAAAATACAAAGAAGTGATATATATATGTGATAAATCAATGTCACATGTAAACCTATAGAAGAAATTCCTTAATGGCAAGATGCCAGGTCATTTGAACTTTACCATTCAGAGACTTGAGTCAATTTCCAGCAAAAAAGTCCTAAAATCAGGACTGGAGTTAAGTCCCTAGCTCGAGTCATCGGTCATTCGTCCTAAGCTGTGTATTAAACGTTATAGATGTATTGCCATACTTCAGTGATTAGTTTATACTTTTGAATGAAATATTCCAGAATCATCATCTTTGATTAAAATCATAAATACTGTATATCTTGGAAAACAGAACAGAAAAATATCAATTGAATTCATAAAACAGATTACTCTTTGGGATGAAATTTGTATTAAGGAGCTCAATTTCTGATATTGGTGTTCAGGGCATTGAAGTATGGTATGCCCGAATATCTTCACGACCTTATCCAAGAGCAAACAACGGATAGACCTACTCGTTCCCAATACCTCTATCAACTTACTGTTCCTGTGACACGCACGAGAACCTTTGGTGATCGCAGTTTCTGCTATTCCGGCCCCGCACTTATGGAATTCGCTGCCAGTCCATCTGCGGGAAATTGATTCACTTGAACAATTCAAACATGCTATTTAAACTTACTTATTTTCTAAATGCTACACACATCTGTAAAGCGCATTGAGCAACCTTTAGGTTGGATTCTGCGCTATATAAGACTGATTATTATTATTATTATTAATTGTTTCGATGCCCCCATCTTCTCTGTGACTGCTTCCAAGTATTGCATCTAGTTACATCATTGTAGTCTAGTTTTCAGTGTTCAGTGTCAGAGCAGATCAGTGATAAAACCAGAACATTATCATCCATTGGGGGGGTGGGGGTCCACTGACTTGGGATCCATGCCTTCGTCCCATGTCCATCGACAGTCAATGAAAATGTTCCGTCGGGAGATTTTTTCCAAAAGTATTTACTAACATTTTGTAAGCCTGCACTTAGACCTAATTGAAGCCCTAATTTATAGTCTAAACTACGCCCTGGAATGCACCACTTGATTCATGCCACCCCACCCCCCCCTTCCCTCACCTATTTCAAATGTTTCAAATTTCATTTGCATTTATTAGCATAACTTTGCATTTATAAATAACTATGTAGACCTAATTTATAGTCTGAAGATGCTTCAGAATGTGCCATTTCATGTCTAATATCTGAAACTTTCGACTGAGGGGGGGGGGGGCATTGGCAGAAAAAACCTCTAGCCCTTCTACATTGGAGTCACATTCAAGGAACCCACAGTCCCACCACACCTAATATAATTTATAAAATTTATTAGCCACTTATAGCCATGAAGGTTCATGCAATCATGCTCATAACAAACTCAGACATTGAAATTTCTAATTTGGTCCTCCTCCTCCCCCCCTCCCCCTCTTCCCTATTTGAAATCCTCTCAACTTTTTTTTCTTGTCTACTATCTTCACTCTTCAGATCGCTACATCTTGGTGGCCTGCCAATTGTCAATCCTTACAACACATCTTTTCCGGACAGTACCGAGTTGAGGCACGCTAGCGGTTACAACGTTACATTCAATACGTCCAGCACTCAGCTACTTCCCAAGGTCTCTGTACATGGTCCTCAGCCTGGGGACTGGTTCATTATTGCATACAGGTTAAAGGAAGACATGGACAAAATTGATCAGAAGGCAAGTGACCGACCTAAACAGATTGACAATGGGAGAAAATGTGTTCTTTTCCGAATCTTTTCCCGAAGTCTAGTCATGGCTGTTTGAAGGAGAGAAGGGGTGTGGGTGTAACTTACTTTCACCAGATAAGCTCTTTTTGGAAAATCAAGTTAGTGGTCTGAGTTATAGTCATGGCTATGTTCCCCAAACTTTACATCCTAGTATAATCTCCTTAATGATTTTTCAAAGCCTAAAGCATCATGTATGTTTGTATGTATTTTAGCTCCTCCTGCAAGCAGGAACTCGCGAAGAAGCCTCATTGGCTTATCAAAGCCACAGGCTGACCGAAATCAGTCTCTTACATTCATATTTAACGTCCATGATGATGAATTGTCCATTGTCAACAACTCTGTAACTGGACGACATACATTAATCTGCGAGTTACTCGAACCTGGGACCTTATGATTGGAAGGCACCGGCGTTAACCACTGAGCCAGCACTCCACTCATCACTCCATCATGGGTACAGTGAAAGCAGAACTTACAAACCTTGCCCTTCACTTTGTTCTGACCCATAGACATCGTGGTCTGAAAAGAATTTTGATCAAATTTTAGTGGCCACTTTCCCATTATCCTGTCCCTTCTTCATCCCACCACCCTAATATCCCATCTCACTGAATTACTATAAAATCTTACTTTTAACTTCTTGCCTCAAGGATTTTCATAGCATAGAAGTTTTTCATAGAAGTTGTCATAGAAGTTTGCCATAGACATTATTCATAGAAGTTTTTTACATATAAGGTTTTCATAGAAGTTTTTTACATATAAGGTTTTCATAGAAGTTTCCCATAGAAGTTTTTGGTTCCTTGCTAAAAGCAAAGGAACCTATGTATTCAGGTTGGCGTGTGTGTGTGTGTATGTGTGTGTGTGTGTGACGCTTTAGCTTGTAAGCACGATAACTCAACAAGGGATTGACTGATTATGATCAAACTTGGTGGGTGGGTGGCCCATAGTGAGTAGATGAACCCTATTGTTTTTGGTGCCCACAAAGGTCACCAAAGGTCAGTTATGGTCCAAAAACCCAAAATACTAAAACTGCAATAACTCCCAGTGCCAATGTGCGACAAGGTTGATATTTTGGGACAAGTTGTGAACTGGTTAGGGGAACATTTTGAAACTTAACGGTCATGTGATCCAAGGTCACCAAAGGTCAATTAATGATAAAAAAACTAGTATTTTTGTGATAACTTGAGAAGGAACTGTCCGTTAAGGTTGGGAGTTGCTTCAATGTAATCCAGTTGTCAACCCGCATCTGGGTGACCCTGACCTCCATTTGACCTCTGGTGACCTTTTCGTGTTTTGGGGATTTTTACAGTTTCGTTGCTATTTTCAGATATCAAAGGTACCTTCTGATCATAAATGTCAATAGGTTGACCCCAGTGTGACCTTTGTGTGCAAAGTTATACGAGGTCAAAGTTAAAAAATATTAATGAGGTCACGGGTCAAACGTGAAAAACTCCCAAGTTGCAATAACTTGGCTACTATTTATTGGAATTTTGGTATGATGATATTGGTAGATAGTCTCCACACACTGATGTGTGTTGCAATTGATATCATGCATGTTTATAAGGGGGGGGGGGCCTAGCATTATTTCGTTATGAAAAGTTTGTATGCACAATAACTCAACAAGGGAATGACCAATCATTACCATACTTGGTGAGTGGGTGGCCCATAGTAAGTAGATTAATCCTGTTGATTTTGGTGCTCATTTCATGAATATTAATGAGGTCATGGGGTCAAACGTGAAATACTCGAAATTGCAATTACTTGGCTACTATTACTAGTCGGAATTTCGTCAAACTTGGTACGATGATAATGGTAGATAGTCTTCACACACTGATGTGTGTTGCAATTGATATCAGGGCTTAGCATTACTTTGGCAACAAAAGTTTGTGAGCATAAATTACTGTTGTTGTATTAGGGCTTTGTTAGAAATTTCCCTATGAATGGAACTAATGAACAGCAGCAAGGAACCATGAAATGTTTTTATTCTGGTTCATAGAAGGTTTCCATAGCAGTTTGTCATAGAATAATCAAGTCTGATATTTACTGATCATATACTTTTTATTTGTCTCGTGTAATCTGCAGGGTCTGGGCAAAGATTGCCGATACACTATACAACCCACTCTGGTGTACAGTCAAGTTTTGGATATCCCGTTACTGAGTGAACTCTCTCATAATGCTTACGAATTACCAGAGGGTGCAGACTATGCACTATTCAGGTACCTTTTTTTTAAAACCCTTGGAGGATTCTTTGATATATTTTTGCTCATACCAAACATGTACAATCTTTTTCTGCCAATTTGTAGGGACGAATTAATCTTGTAGATTCAGGTTGTATGTGGTCCATTTCCTATTCTTTTCTTGTTTTTTTCATAATTAGTTATGATAATGATTATTGTTGGGGTGGAAAAGTCTTTAAAGTGGAATATCACAGTGTTTGAAAGGAACGAAGGCTAAATAATAGATTCAATTCACTATGAACCAGTTATAAAAATTTGAAATCATGCAATTATATCGAGAACACGGCTGCTTTGGTCTCCGGTCACTGAACCATGTGGTTGTGCTTTTCTTGACTCTTGCATTTCTGAAACCCTTTTCATTTCCAGTTGTCTTTGCTACAATAGGTTTGTCTTGTTCATTCAGTCCAAGCGCTTTGAGGTCCTTCAGTCTTTGTGGCAATCCTCTATTTTCGATGTACAGAAACATACCTGAAATATCTACCTATGATACCTCACAATATCTCATACACTGAGCAGATTTACTGACAGTATTTATTGTTCTGCTCTGAAGATATTCAATGCGCACCAAAACCGTTAAATAAATTTTATACTAAAATATTTTAATATTTTATGTACAATTACATACTTTGTAGACTTTATATTGGATATGAGGGCATTTATATATTTTTGTACGCTTTAATATTTTGTCTGTACATTTTATATTTTTGTTCATCTCATATTGTGAGTACATTTTCATATTTTTGTTCACTTTGTTGGAACGTTTTCATATCTATGTATATTATATTACGTCTTATACTGTATGTTGTTTACAATTTTTAATGTTTTGAGCTCTTGTTATCAACCAATTTCCATTGTATTTTTATATGATTGGCTGCCTACCTACCTACCTACCTACCTATCTACCTACCTATCTATCTATCTACCTACCTATCTACCTACCTATCTACCTACATCAGTAGTATTGAGGTTCTGCAGCTTTGCTGCTCCAGTTATTTGTCATTCCATACACATAACAAATTACTCTGATCAGCTCTGTGTGTGCAGTTATTTGTCATACCATACACATAACAAATTACTCTGATCAGCTCTATGTGTGGGAATGTCAGCGATGTTGATTTTACACATGGTTCAATGAATTATTGCTCTAAAGACAGAAACACTGATGGTTATATATGCTCTTGTCATTAAACAATTGTATCTCATAATATATCTCAATATATCTCCCCCCCAAAAATAGCCTGAGTGCCTACTCAGGCCTTATTTCATTAATATCCTTTCACAGTCATCATCCAAAACCACAGCTCCCCACGATATTGTAACAATTTATAGATAACGATCATATGTAACAAATTCATTCAGCGTTGTTCTTTCCTTTGATTTGGGAGACTGAATTGATTATTCTCGGGCAGATTTAATCTGCGACATGGAATCATTGATAATGATGGCGTATAGGCATGTTGCAGATGGACTAGGTGAAAAGTGCCCTGGAATATTTCTCATATTACATGTTTAGTCATAAGCTTTTAAGTAAGACTCTAATTTGAATCCATGTACATTGTTGATATTGTTTTCATCCTGTTCTGTTATTTTGCACCCGGTCTTCTTAACTACGTAGATACCAGACCAAATTGACAACTTCGCTCATAGATTTCCAAGTAAGCCAGTGTTCCGGCCAACTACAGAATAAGACCCTTCATGGGCAATGTCCTCTGAACATATCGTTGGGTGCAGGGAGCATCCCCATAACTCAGCCCCCTCACAGCTGTGATGAGGGAGAAAAAAGCTGTCAAATAACCGTAGACAGTGCTCTCAGGGGCACTTGGTACTATTTAAAAATCGAGAAAGCCATCTCTGAAGATATCAAAGACTTCAAGTTTGTTATAACAGTTGAGGAAGAAGGTAAGTTTTGAAGTTTTTGAGGATATGGAAGTTCTATTAAAGGAATAACCAAGGGCAGGGATTAAAGACAATTTTTATTATTGAAAGACAATTTATATTATTCAGTAACCTCAAACTCTCTTTTATTTAATTATTAAGTTAACCCCTTCCTGTTTGACTGACTACACTCACTTGAAAATCTGCTCCTAAAGCCTCACCACAATACACAGCGGGCCGCCATTAATTACGTAATACGCTTGAAATTTCGTATTGAGTTACCATCTGGACAAATATTGGTCGTGCACCTTTTAGTTTTTGTCTCAAAATATCTGTTCTTGTAGTTGTGAGGAGGAAGTTAAGCCTGTTGCTTGCATTCGTAATTTCGTATAAACCCAGTAAGTTGAGCAATAACTGATGTTTTTATTATCCTAAGGACGTCTGTAAAACCTTGTTTGAAACAATACTTATTGTATCTTAGTACCAGCCCTTTTTTAGCACTTTCATAGCAGATGAACCACATTTTATATTGCACCTCAGAATTTGGACTACAGGTTGCTATTGTCAACGGTTGAATCGGCTAGGGTCCGACGAACATCCATAAATTTACATATTGCTGTAAATATCTTTGTAAGTGAACCGTGAGGGAAGGGAAATAATTCTTGTATGTAAATTCCATAAAACAAAGAATGGCAGGCTGCCTTGAATTGGTATTAAATTGTGAACATAAAGTTACTAAGCAACGTCCCTACCTACATCTGCCCAAGGCTTTTACCTATTTCCCCTCTATTCACCTCCCCCATAAAGATTGCACTAACAGCCGTTCACCTGCAACTTATGCCATCGGAGACCCCGAAGAGAGGCAAGTGGATTCTAACCAGGAGGATGACACTCTCACAATTTATGAGGATCTCTCGGACACTGACTGTGCTCCACTCTACCATCTCGTCTCTGTGAAGACCGCTTCAAGCTCAGCCAAGAAATTTGTGAAGAGGACAGAAAATGAGACTGATGTGTTCCCAGTGAAATCCCAGCAACCCATAGTCATGACCTTTGACCTAGACCCCATTGAAGACGTCGGTGGACTGTTTATAGTGGAGGTCAATGCGTCCACACTTCCGGTGAGTAAACATGTCGGCATCGTGTAACAGTTATCTGTAAGCATGCTCGCCCTTCGAGTAGATTTGTACTCGATCGTACTCTGAAATTTTTAAGAAATTTAGAATGGATAGTATAGTGTCAGATTGGGTACCCATACTCATGCTTAGAGCCATGTATTCATCATTGTACTCACACCCAAAGGGGAATTCTATTTGTAGTCGTACTCACGCTTAGAGACATCTACTCATTCTTGTACTCACACCCACAGGGGACTCCTATATTTACTCGTACTCATGCTATTCTGTATAATCCTACAACAAGTCTGGTATGTTGTTGTTAGCTTCATCAAAATATGAATGTTAGAAACTAACTTGATACTTAAAGTTCTGGTGAAGACTCTGCAATATTTATTTTGTGATTCAGAAATGACATCGTATACAGCTGGTTCTTATTGGTGTGGGGGGGGGGGTTGTTTGTTCAAACCGAAGAGAAAGTATTAGAAAGAATTAAGAAATGTGTACATTCTCAAATGGAAGGGACATCGGTTAATGTTTGTGAATGTTGGCAACTTAACCAGTTGCTTGTGCGCATCAGGTAAAGATCGACAACATTAATGCAATAAGCTGCGATAATAACTTGCCATTTGCTTCCGATTTTACTTTCTTTCCCAGAATCCGTTAGTCTCGTTCTGCTTGCAAAAGATGGGTCCTGCCATCAAAGATAACGTCAAGTTTCACTGCGACAAGGATCGCCTCATTCAAAGCGATCTCTCTTCCCGCAAGAGGGAGCGTTGGATCATGCCATTTCCGGTCGTCGGTACTCTGTACTTAACGCTTCAAATGGAATGCTTTAATGATTCGTGAGCCATTTTATTTTTTTTATGATCATTAATTATCAATGCTGTAGTCTTCTCAGAATGAAACAATTCAGTAAAATCATTGTATAAAGTTGGAATTGATGCCCTCAGTGTCCCTTTGTCATGAATGTTTTTGGGCTGTATGGTGCACATGTTCTTCTGTAGATCTGCTTTGTAGCACTGTGTTTGTATATTATGTTGTTGCCAGATATATTCAGGAAATTCCACCAAAAAAATTCAGTTCTTTGTAAATGGAACATTCTTACAAGATTGGGCGCTTGAATTAATCTCAAATTTGGTCCAAACATTTTGAAACTTGTTCATATCCTCAACTAGCATGTGTTGCTTTTCATGGCCTTGCAGGCTTTTAAACAGAACTTCCATTGTGTGAAAATACTTGTTTTCAAGTGATTTGGGATTAATGTTTGAATCTTGTAAGGTGTATAGTTTCATGGACATCTCTGCATAGTTCAGAGTTGATCACCACGGCAACCCATGCATAACTTAATCCCTAGGCCGAACCAGTTTGGATTCTAAGTTTCCTATATTATATAATACCTGTAGAAAATTTATGTACTTGTCAAAAATAAAAATGAATATTTTACTCAAGGTAAAGATTAACCTTGGCTTATGTATACATCCTATCCTTTATTTTGAAGTTGGTCACAAGTTGCTCTTGTAATTATAGTAGGCTACATTCTTCTAAAAAAAAATTAAAAAAATAATAAACAAGGTAAAAATAATTTGGGGCATATTGTGCCTTTAGTAAAATAAAAATACATATATGGAACACTAGTAACTTCAAAAAAGATTTGTTAGCAAGTGGAAATTTATGATTATGGAATTGCTCCAACCATCAATCACACAATATTCCATTCATGTTTGTGGCAATTTTCTTTCTTAGAAATCCAACTGAGTGTGGTGAAGAGGCAGAGATTATTGTGAATTTATCGTTGGATCAGCAGTGTATTGGAGGCTGTGGAAAGAATGGCCTGTGCTCGGTCCGGTACAGGGCAGGCATACAATTCTTCTATTGTCGTTGTTACTATGGTAAGCACCAGCCAATAAAATGTGGTTGTTTTCTTTTGCTCTTTATTTTGTTCTAATCCACCCAGCCACATATAAAGGCCAGACCAAAAAGGATATCTAACGGAATAAATGTTCTTGCCACCCACGTTCCCTTTACCCTCCAACAAATCCCTCCACTCCATCTCTTCCCCCACAGATTTGACACCAGGTAGTTCTCCTTTAACTTTGAAGTGATACATACTCCAGTGTCTCAGAATTGATTGCTTAATAAAAAATGTTGGAAATTTTCTGCTAATTTAGGTTTAAAGATCTGCAATCTACTCCCTGGCAAAAATGGAACCTCAACCGGACAAAATACATTACATTCAACCGGCCGTATCTGGACGGTGTTTTCGACTCGCAGCGTAGAATATTTCTCTTACGATTTTCTCTTTACTCAGCCCGTCACCGTAAATTATAATTAGGTCCTCGTTAGGATAATTATTTCCAGCGACCAATCCCTGTCAAGTAAAACATTTTTGATATCGTGATACTCGTTTAATGCATGCAAATTAAAGCAAATCGAGGGACCTGAGGTATGGACACATCTATTGTGTTTCTCATGTTGAACATGTACATAGCGTATAAAGGAATGAAGTTAGTTTAAGACTGCGAGTTAAACCGTTCAGTTTGTTTCTATGTCACTGCTGGTCATCATCAATATTAGTTTTACCAATCAAGAGATCATTTGTGTCTGTTGCTAGGTTATACAGGCTTTGCCTGCACCGACAGTTCGGAGGCCTGGGCGAGGAGTTATTATCTGGTACAAGTACTGTTGTTGACCCTGAGTAACGTTGTGTTCCTGGTGGCTACCATCTTTGCCATCTACAGATATCACTTTGCAGAGTCAGTGTCATATTTTGCCACCACAGTCTTTTCAACGGTGAGTACAGATTGTTCCCGTGACAGGGATTTGAAAGACTTCTCTGGGCTTTTTTCTTCTTTTTTTGGGGTAATGTCTTTTTGTCTTATTTTGAGACGTTGTATGATAATACATGATCTCTGTCGTAAGATTATGCCCTAGACTTATGAGTAATCTTTCTGCTTTGAGGGGTTGACAGCCTGCGTGGTATGCCTTAAGGTCATCAAAGAGTTTTAGTGAAAAATCCAATCCTAGGAAAAGTTTCTATTACCATGTTTTCAACTATATGGCATTCTCCAGGGTTGTGAAATATTCCCCCCACGTCTTTGTGTTCAGGTCAATGACACCATTTGATAAAAAAAAAGCCCCATCTCCACTCAATTCAATCGCAAATGGGATGTAATCTTCACATCTACATATGGTGTATGTCCTTTTCACTTAATGTTGAGTTGTTACATCCTCCCACTCTACGAAACACCGGCAAAATTTCATTCATATCAAAAATGCAACCAGTTGAAACCATTTCCAATTTTAATAAACTTTACTTAAGTCTGCAAACCTTTAAAGGTTCTCACATGAGTAATGTCACATGTTATCATTCGCTAAAAATTGAAAACTGCATGATATGATTGTAAAAACCCAAAAAAGCCTATTGTTATCTCCACTTGCTGGATTTGGTTATATTGTCAATCTTCATGATGCAGCCCTGGGATGAGTGTGTCTGTAGCATTGTTTTGTCTTATCGAGTTCTGATTTTCACGAAAGTGGTAATTTTTTCTTCACTCCTCTCTCACCTCACTCCATTCTACATTCAGAAGAGAGAGGAAGTGGAGATTGACCCTGAATAAAGGTCAATAGGGGCACGGTGCTAACACGTTACCCACTCTTTTAGGCTACATAGATTGGAGTGCATGTGTACAATGGAGACCAAAGTTATTATCATGGTTCGTAAATACCCAAACCAGTTAGTTTTGGGGGGAACCTTTTCAGGTACTCTTGTATTAATGACCAGTTGTTGGAGAACAGCGCGTACACGTAACATCACACGCAGTAAGACCGATCAGTGACCACCCCGCTGGCACCCAACATGTGTATTACAGAGTATTGCAGGCCTGGACCTTATATCACTGGTTGAGCAGGGGGTGAGGGGGGGGGGGAACCCGGGAAAGAATGATCATGTGACACCTGAATTTTGACCATTTGACTTGGGTCGTTTCTTAGGGACTGTTTATAGGGGCAGTATGCTAAAAATGAGTTTGCCAATTAAATTATTTTTCTGTTTTTGCTGTTATCATTTCAGCTGTACCATGCCTGTGACTCTAGCAGGGCCTGCGTGATGGACTATAGCACACTCCAGTTCTGCGATTTCTACTCTTCCTTCATGTCCGTATTCCTCACTCTGATAGCCATGGCGAAGCTGAACCCTACTCTGAAATCTACCGTCCATATGATAGGTATTTACTATACCACAGATCATCAAATTAATTATGAAATATTCATGATGTGATCATCATTGTTTATCAGAGTAGCAATGAACAAGTGGATGGGGGGCACTGCATGAATCAACGAATCCTAAGCGTAGATCGGTTGTGCCTCCGGGCCAATGCTCTTTCGATAAACAAAGCCATCTGGTCGGGGAAGAGAAAACCCAACTTATTCAACATCAAAAGATGATGCATCTCGAGACACATTTGACACATATTGTCCAAAAAAAAGATGATACGGAATGTGTTCCATTTAATCTTCTCTTTATGTCTGAAAGGATTTTTTTTTTATTGGTCTGTATGCTTTCAGAATAAGCTGTCTGTGTATGCAATGTGCATACTCCAGCTATCGAAATGTTAAAATTTATCAGCCTTCAGTTTGTGCCGTAACAGAGGCAAAACATCCTAAGAACTGAACCAAAATGTTAAACATGGAAATGTATCTTTCTTTGAAGTTAACACTGGTTTTCATAAAGTATATATATCCTCGTGAAATCTCACCAGCTGCTTCATTACAACCATACTTTTCATCAGTAAATGTCTGAAAAATTAGTCATTGTGTGAGGAATTGAAAAATAAAATAAACAAAAATAAAAAGACTGCTGGTTAAGTTTCAAGTAAGTAAGTAAGCCAGTCTGAAAATCCTCTACATTCTATATCCAGATAAAGCTTGCAATTGAACAATTTGAAAGAAAATAAGTTACGTTGTCAAAAGTGGACAATTTTCAAACATTTTCGACAGAAACCTTACATTTCCATACTAGTAATGCAAGAAAACAGCTATACTCAACAGTACCAAAGGTCAGGAATTAACTTCTCAGCACTACGTTGATTTTTACTGGGTTTTTTTCTTCTCCCGTTTCCTTTCGCAGGTGCCTTTTTCTGTGCCTTTGCGGCTCAGTACGATCGTTTCAGCCTCTGGGCCATCCTCGTTCCTGTTTTGTCTGGTCTAGCGGTTATGTCAGTCTCGTGGGTAAGATATTATCATACTGCTGTATTGGGGAAAAAACATTTAGCTTTTGACAATATTCCAGCCTTTCTCACTCACTCAAAATATTCATTTAATTTTTTGAATTTTTTTTCTCTGTTTCATGATTTTCTAAGGAAAACAGATGTAAACTATGTATTTTTTTCTTCTTAATATGGTAATTTATATTTTTCAAGCTGATGGTCATTTCCAGTCAGTGGATTACAGAAGTTGATAGGCATTTAATAAGTTTGTACCGAAGCCATTCACCAAAGCTAAGCTGTAGTTACTTTTCGTGGAATCATCGACTTTTGCGTTTTGAGAAGGCGATCATTCATCAGAGAATGAAAATGGTGTTTCTAACCTTAAAAGTGAAATGATGGGAAATTGCAAACAGATTTCTGAAGATTGTCATTACTTGGTTTTTTTTTCATCTTTATTAATTTTTGAAGTCAAACCCTTGGACAAAAAAATGTTGTTCTAAATTAACATAAGGTTGGAGTAGTAAAGGATAAAAAAGGAAAACCAAGGTTTGCCAGATGTGAAGTTACCACTCACAGTGTACCACAGCATGTGAAGGATAAAAGATTAACGAAACTATTAAGTGAAGTAGAAAGAAGCGTAGCTTTACGGTACCAAGATTCAGTGCAAATTTACAGTTCGTGTTGTGTCACCGTGAATACATTTAACCACAAATATTATCAGAAGCTTGTGAACATCTCGAGTAGAGAAAAATGTTCGAGAGTGCTTAAATTGTTTTGTAAGTGTCTGTATTATTTGCCCCTGTAAAACATTGTAGCGGTTCTTCAGAACAAAATGATGGTTCTTTTTTTATTCCTTTTTTATACTCATGCTTTTTTCCCTCTGTTTTGTACTATGATCCCATTTATGTTGTAGATACTGCCTCAGTTGCAGTTTCATGATAGTTTGTGTAATTAAGGAGTATTTTGAAGGGAGAAAAGGAATTGGACTGGTTGTATTTCTGAGATATTAGGATGCTAGGATTGCAGCCACTTTTATCACATCTAGCAATTTTGGTGTTATAGTCCCTGTAAAACATTGTATCGGTTCTTCGGAACAAATTGGATTTTTTTTTAGTTTTTTTTAAAATACTCACGCTCTTTTCCTCTGTTTTGTACTATGATTCCATTCATTTTGTAGATACAGCCTCAGTTGCAGTTTGAGATATTTTGTGTAATTTAGGAGTATTTTGAAAGGAAAAAGGATTGGATTGATTGTGTTTCTGAGATGTTAGACTTGTAGCTATATAAATCAAGGGATTAGAAATTCAACCATTTTTTCCTCATTTTCCAAAAAACAACAAAAAAACTGTCTATGGCATTGTCTTTCTTCGCAGGGACACAAGATGTACCAGCGTAAGCAACTTTACCCCTCCAAAAAACGTTGGATAATCTTCATAATTCCAGGGATAATTCTAGCTCTCATAGGCTTGATATTCACCTCAGCTCTGGAAACCGATGCCAACTATTTTATCATGCATAGCATCTGGCACATCTGCATGGGACTCAGTGCGCTGTTCCTCCTCCCGCCGAAACCGACGCAACTGAAGAGGCAGGACTCGGAAAGGGAGCTGTTGGACGTTAATTTAATACGAGGTCCAAACTCAGAGGAACCGGAACCCTATTCTTTCATGACTGGAGAGTGACTGCCTCAAGTTGGAGGTCATCTCGTCAAAGAAGTTTGTCAGAGAAGTTTGAATTGAAGAGTGACGTAGCTGATCTCTGCTGCAGGTTTTTGTAATATCTTGTGATTGAAAACGTGCATCACCTGTGAGTCCGAGGCGATATCATCTGGAGCACAGCTGGAACATTCACGTCAATTCTGAAAGTCTGTCGGTCCGTAGACACGATAAACTCTTTCATGTGTTCTGTATGTTGCTCGAACTCTCCACAAACAAGACTTGCAGTGTCTGTTAGTAGGGAGCTGGACCCACACCCAGGAATATAAACCTGTACTGGGGGATGGGGGGCAGGGTGGTCACACCCCCCTGTGCCTCAGCCTGGCTACGGGCCTGGAGTTGGGCCATTTGAAAAAATGCCACCTTCTGTAGTTACCAGTAGGAAAATAGAAGATTTAGTCCAGTTTTCTGTGGAGCAGATGACATAAGCAAAGCGAAAACCTTCTCCCTCTTTCAAGAGTTGAAAAAAAAATGTATGATTTTCAGTGTAATATATTAATGTTTACATAAACCCAAACTACGAGCAGTACTGAATATTATGTGGAAGTATGGATAGTGTTAAGTTAATGATTAAGAATTAAAAATGGGAACTTGTGATAAATTTAGAAAAATCCAATATTTTTTGGTCTGACAATGTAATTAAAATACAAGGTTGGATGAATAAATGTATTTTCCAATTTTTTTTTTTTTTTGTTTTTTTGTTTTTTTGTTTTTTTTTTTTGACTGACATACTGAGAGAAAAAATCTTTATCCATCTTCTTCTTCTTTTTTGTTGTTATTTTAATAACTGTGCAATAGCTTGATGAGTTGTACTATGAGAAACCTTATTTGAAGCCACAGTAGAAGTAGGAAGAGAGATCCAATGTTAACATCAATTAGCACTCTTCATTAAATACTATGATAGGATAGGAGTTACTCCCAGCAGGTGAAGGTGGGTTGTTGTTTTTGCTTTTTCTTTCATGGCGATGTTATTGCTGCCAAATATTTGAGAATTTTTCATCAAGGTCACTTTCTTTCAATCCATGCAGTAGCACTATGTGCTGAAATAAGTCATAAAATTGAGTTTATTGGAGTATCATCTAAAGTTAGGAATAGTTACAATTAAAAGACCAAATAGGGTCAAATATGAGGAATATAGTTGCACTTGTTAATGCGATAACATAATAATGCTGTAATAAATAATAGTGAAAATGTAACGTAGGGAGCAGAAAATGTCAAAAATAAGGGAAGTCATCTTTTCACTCGTTCTCTACTGTAGAGTAAGATTTGCTTGGTGTGACTATACGATATACATATATATTTAGCTTACCCTTTTCAAGTATTTTTTCCTTGTCTTTTATCTCAGAGTTAGCTCCAAAACTGCTAGAATGTAAAGAGTATGTTTTATGATAGATTAAGCAATTGTTCTCTCAGCCTTCAAACATAATGCTACACATTGCCATGCACTAGCATTCTTAAGCTAACACTCGACAATTGCATTGTTAGGGTTTTCAGAATTTTCAGGGTCCCACCGGTTCAAAAGTGACAGCAGAGTTTCCTCTGCAATTACTGGATCCAAATTACACTCGACACTGAGCCACAAATGTTTAAAAAAAAGGCAAGGAAGTTCTGTTTGGCTATCTCACTTGACAGGCAGGTAAAATATTGCAAGCAATCTTAAAATGTTTGCATCTATTTGAGGTGCATTTGCAATGAAAATTTATCAACCTATTCCCTGACCAATCGAGATCTTTCTGACCTACTTTCCCAGCGATAAAAGAATAAGTTTCCATATCTCAAATTGTTTTGTAGCTTTTTTGTAACATCTGTTAATTCTGTCAGTTTCAAATGTGGTCAGATGGAAGACCAGAATATTTTTATGATTGAAAGTAGGACCAAATGTGTCCAGTGTCTTGTGTATATATATGGTTAGGATCTCTTGTTTAATAGAAGTTCTTGTTAAAGATGACCATTATTCTCCACGGGTATGCTGGAATAAGTGCAGGCAGTTCTTTTTTTGGTTTGTTTGTTATTGAACAATTCCTTATTGTATAGAATTAAGCATATCAGATCTTTCAGGAATGGCATTTGAAAACTTAAGGCAATGTTTGGGGCCCATGTCGATGGCCTTTCAACTGTTTGTTAATGTTTTGTAGCTTTTCTGCATGTTATTTTTGTTTTTGGAATGACTTAAAAGTAGCAACTTTTTTAATGTCGTTTCTTCAAAAAATATCGTTCAGGAATGTGAGTAGAATCATTAATTTATTACCAGTTTCATAATAATCGAGTTTGGTCAAGTTTTGCATGGGCTTATGTTGTGTTTGTATTCACTAGTTAAATGTAATGTAGCTTTCTCAAATAGCTAACAGTTTTATATTTAACATGCAAAGAGAATTACTTCGCAGTAGCATAAATTTAATCGAGAGATCTTGTAGTTAGTTAGATTTGTCAGTAGTAGTGGACAAGAATTATGATATATTTCATGTAAATAAATAATTTTTAAATGCCTTTGTGAGACAAGGTGGCCAATTTTCATCTGATACCTTGAATTCAATCGAGATTTTAAACCAAGTATTCTATATAATATGGGGATGAATATTCTCCCTGAAAGATATCAATATAATTTATAATTTTATTTTATTTTTGATACTTAATAGTATAACATGGCTCAATGATTAATGGCAATTTTCCAAGTTTCATTTTCTTATGTGGTGGGGGGTATGGGGGGAGAGATGGAAGATTGGGGGTCAAAGTAGAAAGTGAGTTATTTCAGTTTCATTTGGCTTCAAGAATTATGCAAAGAAGCAAAAATACACTTATGTTGTTACAAACACTTACGACAATACAAATATATGTGGTATATATTCTCCACCGGCCCCAGTGCATTTTGCAACAAAAATGTAAAAAATGCAGACAAAATATTACTCCTGTTTACTCATTTCATGTTAACGTGTGTAACAGTTAGGTAGGCTCTTAACTTAAACTCTATTATGGTTCCTGTGTGCAAGTTGCCCTTTGTTGCACAGCATTTAGCAATGTGATACCAGGACAAATCTAATTCCCTGTCAAATGATAATTTATTTTGTTTGCTTATTTATTTATTTCATGGTTCAGCAAGTTAGAAGGGATATTCCAATGACGGGTAGAATTAAACTGATAAAAAAGAATCATTTTACGAAATATTCATTTTGATAGCTTGTTCTGCTTCTCAATGTATGTTTTTTGGTAAAAATTCAAACAATGTATTATCTCTAATTCTTTGATCTATGAGAGGAAGAAGCAGGAAGGGGGGTTATGTTGGTGAGTGGGGGGATGGGTAGGGGGAATGTGTGGGTGGTGTTTGCTAATTATTCATTACTTTTGTTTATTTCATCTTGGTGTGTACATTTTACCCAGTCAAAAGAAGGAAAAGTCAATCATTATAATAACAGAAATCATCGATAGTAAATATGACAACGACGGTAACAATCAATTTTAATTCGCTCTTGTTATTTTATTGACTTGTTCTTCTGTTTATACATAACCTTGTCTTTGATTATTTTCCCTTCCATTAATCAAGGAAAAAAAACACAGAAGCAAACTAGAGAGCTTTCGACAACTTTTCAATAAATTAACCAAACTTTTCTTGTTTCTGTCGTAGGATTGATGACTGACGTCTTCATCAATGAGTGAGGTAGAACAGTTTCCTTTGCATCTAAATGGACACAATAAATAAATGTGATGAATAACAGGCCGACATTTCACACGGAATTGTTAGATTCTTAGTTGGTGCTCAAGTAGATAAAGCATGGTCCTTCAATTGGTCCACATCCCCTTCCCCCACCCCCCCCCCCACCTGACACACTCATTATTCCAATTATTTTCCAAGGTTGTATAATCATTTCAAAACCAAAGGGGTTGTTTGGTGTAGCCCATAAGCGACATCACAGATAACTTCACTCATCCGAATAAAGTGAAATAAACTACAATATTAATATATCTCATCAACACAACAAGCTACGAAGTTGGATCAATGTGCTTTGTTTTTTCTCAAGTTCTCTATTTACATATTTTTGAAATCCAACACTTTGTTATTCCCCTCTTTAATAAGTCATTCACCTTTCCACATGACTTATTTGAGCAATACTTTCAGTTTCACGACACATTCTAATTTCTTCTTCTTTTTTCTTAATGCTAAAATGTCACATCATTTATATAACTTTCCTAAATATTGTTTTTATATACAAAATTCTACAAATAAGAATTATCTTGAAGTAAAATTAAAAACTGAAAACCACATTCACATGCTAACATCACTGTTAAAATAAATAAACCATAACATATTTATAGCCTCATCTTTTGACGATCTGATCATACATGAATGCAAACAGGCCACACACTATAATACTTTTTTTCTCTAGAAATGCTGCAAAGATTAATTACTAAACTAAACTTAGAAGACCAGTAGCGAAAAATTACAACATCTCAGATACAGGTGTCGATTTGTGTGGGACGCTCATGAAATTTGTATATATACTGGCCCCTTGCTATGCTAGTACAGAGGTACTGCTATATAGTGTCTGTCTGTTAGACAAGACAGCAATTCTGTTAAAGCATTCAACTTCAGCCACTGGATCAGCCTTTAACGTTAAAGTCAAATCACATCATACCTTGTTCACGAATGCCATCGAGTCAATCTCATCCATGTTTGATGAGGAAGTTAATAATGAAACCAATCCGGTTTAAGTGATTGATGTGTGTTAATGATATTGCACATCTGTAGAGGGGTCTGGTATAACATTATGCAATCCTCTACTTAACCCTCCCCCTCTTCTCCTCCTCCCAAAATCTAATACTCAGTTTCCTAATGTCTAACTTTAGCAGGGATGAGCCTGAGGTAAAAGATAAATCACGGATATTTGCAATAATTGCGGTATAGGCTCCAGTTTGCGTATGCTACAGTGTGTTAGGATAATAGCTTTTGTCCCCGAGGTAGAAAAGAAATCACGGATATTCCGCGAATTCGCGGAAAAAGCTCATGTCTGCTTTAGGCACCTGTGCTAGCAATTGAACCCTTTTAACTGGTCAACTGTTGTATGATCATGGATTTTCCTTTTGCATTCACCCACTAGAAAGACTTCCAGAGTTAGTCAGACCTACCAATTTAGGGTAGGGTGGAGGAGGGGGAGGGTTAAAGGGAGGAAGATAGTAATGGTCAAAGAGAGGTCATTCTGGTTTGCCAGGTCATGGACAAGAGGTATCCCACCAAATTCACACAGTTACCTAAATATAGAAAAATTTCAAAATTCTAAGGGTGAAAATGAAAGGAAACATCAGTTTACATAAATAATTTAATTAACTGCATACCACTGCAGGAAGATACTATGAAGACATATTAGACTTTAAATAAATTTAGATATACTATGAGGGATGTAGAATTCTAAAGTGATGAACAAACTGGTACAAATTATCATCCATCCGATGATATTAATGTATAAATAACGACACGAGTAATAACCCCAGAGAATTTAAATACCGTGGTCGCAGTCAAACGCTCCAATTCTTTGGCCTCCAGATTCCAATGGAGACATCTCCACCAGCGCTAGCCAGGACGTTATTCTGCATAGCTACGGCCGTCACGTCCGCCGCATGGTGGGCCAACGTCGTCAAGGTGTCTATGGGGTCTGTTGGTGCATGGATCTAGAGAAGAGTAGGGAATAAAATAGGGGGTGGGTATAAAGTTCTTGATAAGAACAAAAGGCTAATATGTTGTGAAAACCCTTACTGCATTAGTGGATGGGTGATGGCGTATGCTAGATTTGATGAAATATGATGATGACATTTCAAAACAAAAATTGACTTGAAATTCAGATTAATTTAAAAAAAAATACTTTAATGCATGAGGTCAGAGAAGAATTTATCAAATTTATTTTTTATTATCAATCTTTCCAGATGTTGTCAAGGTAGAATCTGATAGTTGTGGGATAGGGATCATGTAACAGGTAGCTCAAGCCAGTGGTCAATGTTGTGACTGTGCTGTACTAGTGATTGCTGGCATTCTCTGGCAGGCTGGGTGGATATACACAAACCTGAGGTTATTCTTTTTATATTTTGGTCAAGAAACTCTTTAAAGATCTCTCGGACTTAATGAATTGCATTGTTTCTTGTTTTCTTTTCCTTTGAAGTGAATTATTGTTGCCATCGTTTGTAGCTATTCATGAAATTGACAAACATTTTTCATATTTTCATCTGCTTCACACTCAAATCAGAGAAGGGGATACCAAACCATTCTTAAGAAAGGGAAAGTGTGAGGGGAGGGGGGAGGGGGAAAGGCAGCACCAACCACTCATAGGAAGGCTACACAGTTGTCTAGGAGTGCCAGTGGGAGCACTGTATATTACCTAGGCCAATGTATCAAGTTTTTCAAAAAGTCAATTTTTCATTTTTTTTTTTTTTTTTTTTTTTTTTAAATTCAGCCCAAGGAACCGCTCATGGCGACCCTTGACGCCCTGTCTTGATTCAACCCATATATTTATACACTTGTATTGTGTGTAGGGCTGTCATCACACATTTTACTTGTTCTCAAAGAAAGACCCATCATCTTAAATACCGGGATAGAAACTTCAGGACATTTCCACTCTAAATTCACCTCAGAAAAATTGTGTCAGAGTTACGATGCTTTGAAATCACAAGCGAGCAAAAAATATTGATGCAAATGGGAGTTGTTAAGAAATGAACCGGGTAAACTCACTTTGATTTGTTTATCCGTAGCACAGGTACAGAGCCCTCCCAGATTATGAACCACACCGGTCAGTTTGCCACTGTGCCCCGAGTCATAAGTCTGGAGGAAGAGAAATTTCAAACATGTAATCAGCTTTTAAGGTTGTTACTACACCACTCACAAGCCGAATGGTTTGTAACTTACACTGCACGTTGGGTAACCACCCAATTTAGTTTAAGCTCATTTAGATATTACATTTCAGATGGGAAGACAGTGAATTTCTCCTAGTTGAAATACCCCCCTCGCCCCTTCCCCCTACCCCCTCACTTTGGCTAGCCAATGGTTCAAATGCACGACCTCCTCCCAGATGCAAGGTTCAATTGCTTCAAACTCCACCTCCTTTTATCTACTGAGTCACTAGACCCGTAGCACTGGCAGTTACAGACAGATGAGGATTCAAACTACTCACCTTCACGACATCAAAGAGACCGTCATTTGGATACGTCACCTTCAGCTGTCCACTCTTGTGGCCGGTCCACAATTGGTTATAACCATAGGAGAGAGACATTGGAAAACTTTTGAACTGTTCAATTAAAAAGAGAGGGGGAAAAACATGACTTTAAATAAATATTTGAATTTTTGTGTGAGAAACAGTCAACGTTGGAAAAAGAAAATAATTGAGTAACAGGCTAACAGTACAGTTTGGCTGTCACATTGGTGAGAATTTGATAAATTGCATGGTAAAGGCTCATTGGTCGACAGAAGCAACTAGTTAGCTCCTCAGAAGCAACATTTTAATCAACAAGGACACTACTTTGCTCAAGCATTATAAAGCTGAGGCAAGACAAAAAACAAACTTAAAACATTTTATATAGTTATAACTAATGAATCTTTCTTAGATTTAAAATTAATGTGTAAAAATGTTGTATTACCATTGATTGCCCGCCCAATACTTTTTTTTAAGTTTAATACTTGTATACTATAGTTAGCTATTGTTATATCCCAGCATGCCCTTTGCACTTTCAATCAGTGCTTACCCGATGTTCAATCAACACTTTGTCAGCTCTGCGGTCGAATACTTTGAGAGACTGGTCTTCACTTCCCGAGATCATGTACTTGTCGTCTGCTGCCAGGCAGAGGACAGGGCCGCGATGTAGAAACCACTTGGTGACGCTTCTACAGCTATCTGTTGGTAGCGACAAAGACAGTAATAGCATATAGTAAAACCAAAATAAAATAAAACTGTTAGCAAACTGCTTATCCACTAAAGAGCCTGCGTAGGAGATGGAGAGAAGAAAGAAAGAAACCAACAGGGGAAGAGGAGAGGTAGGAGATACTAAATTTTCTTCTGTTCCCCCTCCTTCTCCCCTTGTCACCCCCCCCCCCCCCTTTCGCTCCTCTTCTCATAGCTCTCTTCCACCCTTTTTTCTCCACACCTTTCTGTCTGTCCTTCTCCAGTTTATTCCCTACCACCTTCCCTTAATCCTCTCTTTGTCCCTCCATTGTTTATCTCCTACCTCTCCTCTTGCTCTGTTGGTTTCTTTCTTTCTTCTCTCCATCCCTTGTCTACTAATCCCCTTACATCTATCTCTTTGTGTTCACCATGCTCATTAACCTGCCTGTTTTCTGTGCATGTTTTTGTCCCTTCTGTTACTGTTACTTGTCATTTAGCCTCTGAAGAAAGATCCTGCTAGGATCGAAACGTAAGGCCAACTTACTTTTACACATATAGTAAAACAACAGAACTGCATGGCAAAAGTGAGGGAGGGAGCATGGGAGGGAGGGAGTGAGCAGGGGAGGGAGGGAGTGAGCAGGGGAGGGAGGGAGTGAGCAGGGGAGGGAGGGAGTGAGCAGGGGAGGGAGGGAGTGAGCAGGGGAGGGAGGGAGTGAGCAGGGGAGGGAGGGAGTGAGCAGGGGAGGGAGGGAGTGAGCAGGGGAGGGAGGGAGTGAGCAGGGGAGGGAGGGAGTGAGCAGGGGAGGGAGGGAGTGAGCAGGGGAGGGAGGGAGTGAGCAGGGGAGGGAGTGAGCAGGGGAGGGAGGGAGTGAGCAGGGGAGGGAGGGAGTGAGCAGGGGAGGGAGGTGCTATAGTTCAGAAGTGAAGGCTCTATACAGATATTGATAATGATTCAACAGACTGACACTGCACAAGAAAAATCAACATGAAATTTGTTAATCGTTTGCGATATTCTCTCTGCGAGCAGTCTCACCCCTTGGATCATATGCATAGATCCTTTTATCATACGAGCCGGCGATGATGAGGTCGTCAAGAAAGACAGAACAGAGGAAAGCAGATGGCCCCCTGATGAAGACGAACGAGAGAGACAAAGATGGAGAATTAAAACTTGTCATATTTATAGACAAAACCTATTCCTCAATAATTTACTTAATATCTCTTAAAAACACTTAAAAGAACAAATCAACAAATCTGTATCATAGCGCTATGGAATGTGGTAACCAGCTGCGAGATTATTATCGAGAGTGTAAAATATATGACTGTTCAAAGATCAACAAAAATGATTGGCTAATCAAATTTGATAAGTTATAAAAGATGTGAATACCAAAGAGTCAGTAGAGTTGAAACCATTTGGGTAACCCTTGTCCTTCTGGCCCCACCCCCGCCTCCACCCCCGACATTCCCCCCTTTCTGTTTTAGTTACAGTGAAATTGGTTCTTGCTGGAAAATATGATGCCGATATCGACGTTGTGACCAGAAAACTGAGCAAGAAAACAGTACCCAGAACATGTGGAGCAGTAAAACTCAGTTAGTAGAGAGGATAGAACTTGTCGACCTGAGGGCGCTGGTAACATCTACACTATTTATAGAAGTTGTCTTTATCCTTTAAAGAAAGTAAGAAAGCAAAAAACATAATCCTCACTTGAGCTTATGGAGTTCCGTTAATTCGGTATTTATGTCCCAGATCTTGAGGTAGCAATCCCAGGAGGATGAGCAGAGTTTGTTTCCATTGGATGATATGTGCCATATCCAACCCTAGAATAGAACCAGAAAGCCAACAGGTTTTAGTGAGTTCCTCGCCAGATTTTATAGGAGAACCTTCAATGGGTAGATGCACGCATGATTTTCAACTTTCGTTGATTTGCTACGAGCAAGGATACGAGCACTGATAAAGAACCTACATGTATCAAAATACAAAGTGCATCCAGATTTTATATTTTAGTGACCATATTTAGAAGGTTTGGGCCCATTATTGACCTCATATGACCTCAGAAAGGGGGTTCTACGTACATAACAAACCTGCAGTTCTTGAAGTTTGATTTCAGAAAACTGCTGCTATGGAGCTCACTAGATGGACTGCTTGTTATTAACCTAATTAGTCCAGTAATTTAGATTAATGAGCCTCAGATGTTAAACAGGTAAATTTGTTTCTAAAGACCTGAAAAAGGATATTACAATGCAATCTGCACTGTTGATAGTTCTTTCATGACTGTCTGCACGGCCATAAAAAAAAATATAAAAAAAAGTGCTCAAAAAAACTACACTCTAGCAAATCATGATTTGATTGTCACACCTTATGAGCTATTGCAGAAGCAACTTTAGATGCATTGATGGACTCCTCCCGGTTTTCTGCATCAAGCTTGGCCAGGTCCCACATCTGGATGGAACGGTCCCTGGAGCCGGAATAACAATACCTTCCACCCTGTAAAGAGCGATACGGAAAAGACATGGCTTCTGAAGCTGATCAAACTTTTATCAAGTACAGGTGCAAATATTACATTATCAATAATCCAATACTTAAATCAGACTTCATCACAGTTAATAGAAAACCAGCAACTTCAAAAACATTCATGTGCATATTTTGAGCAATGTATTGGCTATTCTGAACATAAAGCAATTTTGTCGGTTGCCAAAGAAAATGATTGCCTGCATTCCAAACCAGTAGCACAAAAAAAAAACCACAGCATGTCACATGCGCTTCATTTATTGGACTTTAAGTCAAATGTAAATTATGAGACCATCTCTTTATACAGTCCCTGTGCGACAGAACTGGGGAACCTGTCTGCATTGAAAACCAAAGCGTACACCTAGGAATATGTATCTCAGCAATGGAGGCTCTACGTTATTTATTACAAAATTGATCACCCACATATATGATAGACCCCATTTAGTCAATCAAACCCCTTCAACTGACCTAATTATAAAGGTCAATATATGCCAAAAGAAATTGATGTAATTTTTGTAAATGTTGTTATTGTGCTTCCTGGATTGCAAGTTCTGCTTTTTTCCCAATGTTGTAAATGGTTTTGCATTTTGAAATTCTATTTACGGTCAACAGAAATTCAAAACATTAAGAACACATTCAAAGATCATACAGGCAAAGTCAAACAGGCCAACAGCAAGATATTTTCATGTCATTGTAACTCGGGATGGCATGTATATGCAGTGATTACTGGCACAATGTTCCCTTCTTTTTGATCAGGTAACATTCGTTTTACGTGCCTACTGTATTTCTCCACAACTTTGATTACAATTAGTTCTCACCTCTGTTAAATGTACACAATCCACAGCTGCATAATGAGCTTCAGTCAAGGTGAAATGTTCTACAGTTTCTGTGTTGGTCCATAGATTGTGAAATTCTTCCCTCTGAATGCATGCTAATGGCCAGTCTAGATCTTCATCCTCTGTGAAAAGAAGGAGAAGAAAAGAATATGAAAACTTAAAGAAATTACAACATCTCTTAAAGGAAACAATAAACACTGCAGAGTTCGAGGGTTTCGGAAATTGGGGAAGTTGCAAAATATCTAATACCGACTCAGAATTAACGCACTTCATAGTCATGAATATTCACGAATTCAGTATTTATCCAAAAAGAAAGGCCAAAGCTATTGCACAGTTGTATGAGCTCTTGGGGAAGAAAGAAAAACATTAAGAGTTTTCGACAGAGCTCATTCATACAGGTTTCAATATGAATGAGCTCTGTCGAAAACTCTTAATGTTTTTTGTTAAAACATTTAGTCAAATCTAGATACTGTATTCCCATATTGTCAGAGTGCCTGGTCGAAAATTAATTATTAAATGCCTCAGTGAGGTCGAAAAGTGATGACGGTGACATGCAAGGTGCTGTACAGTCAATATTCAACAAAGGTTTATCCAATTTTGGGGTGTGGTCGTTTAACAGTGTTTATTCTCAGTCCATACTGTCCATAATATTCACCAAAAAAATAAAACCTGCCAAGTAGTAGATGAATTTTTCCTAGTCTCTTACCAGGAAATACTGGGTAACTTTTCTCTGATAGCTTCACAACCCTTAACCTCCATGTGGTGGTATCCTTCAAAAGGTGATAGAATGTTTTACAAACCAGGCTCAAACGGGTCAATACAAATCTTGCGTCTAGATATCCCAGTATGCAATGCACTATTTCTGGTGGTAGGTTGCTGAGCTGTCCTAGGTCGTACTCAAAACTTTCATAGTCGCTATGGTCGGACGAGCTGTTCAGATCCGAACATGTGGATACATCCTTAGAATTGTTGAGATCAATTCCCGCCGTTTTAGACGTAATCGGAGATAGGGAGTCACCAACCGAGGGTTCAGGAAGTTCAGAGGATGGGGATTTGTCGGTTGTTGCCATTTTCCCAGCTTCCTCCATGTTTTAAAAATGAAAAAGTTGTCAAGCCTTCTTAGAAGTTGGTTTTTGTTGAGTGCAGTCTGTTTTTCATAGGCACCATAAGCAATAATTTTTGTATTCCATATGCAGTGTCGCTATGTTGACCTGCTGTATCAGTGTATTGGTCAGATGTCACAGGTTGGGTAACTTTACCATCCCTCTTCCTCTACTGAATTTCAACTCTGAAAGACAAAACAAAAATTCATAGAAGAGCTCCAATCTTTGATTTGGGTTTAAAGGGTGTGAAGACTCGCGCAAAAAGAAACGTCTAATGCCCGTAATTTGACCTAGTTTCGAATGATGTGTTACAGAAGTGTTAGACACCACCATCGATCCCAGAAAATACACACACACAGCTTGCTACCATCCGTAATTAGACACAAGTGTACAGTCAGTACATACAGCTGCGGTCAATACCCACAGCACAGTGTACAAACAATACAGCGATGGACATCTCAGGTCCAGCTAAAGATATCAAGGTACCATTTTGTAGCGACACGAACAAAACGTCACTTGCAAGAAACGGAAAGTTAACTTTTTCAGATGGCCGCACGCGGTTTTGGGCGAGTCTTCAATGCCTTTAAATTTTGTGTGATTTTCAGGCCTCCAAATTTGGGCTAAATATTTACTGGCAACAATGCCAGTGGATTTAATCACTTGCCGGAAGAGAAACGAGGAATTGGACAATTTCTGCTAGTAGACTTGATAAGTTGGTTAACATATCGAGTCAAAGATCAAAGTCATAAATCATAATGAAATTCTAGGCCTGATATTAACCAAAAACATGTAATATTCACACATAATGGGATAACCCTCAACCCTTCAATACAACTAAGAGATTCATGTGGTAATAATAATTCTATTTAGTATTCCAAATGACAGAATTATCTAATACTGTTAAATCCAAGAAAGATTTTTTTTTAATTTAATGCAATGTTTTTGTTTCACTTGCAAACCATTTGAGCATATTTTATCATTGTGTAATTTTGGTGGAAGAAATTAGCCTACAGGTAGGTCTATTTTCAAATGACACTGTCAGCTGGAATTTTTATGATATACTTGTTACCTAGGCCTATCCTTACATCATCGTTTCCCTAGGTTACATAATTTTGCAAGATGATTTCTTTTTGACTGAATATTGTGGAAATCACACCTACTATGCGTTACAATGGTATTCCCTGCAGTCCCTGCATACATACTGTACCTGTATACTACATACCATCCAATTGTAGTATGATAGATAATACTAGTATTACTAGCCTAGTAATAACTAATTCTAAGAAAGGCTTGACGACTAGATATAGGATTAGGAGACGACCAGCTAAGGCTAGGGTAAGGCCTCTACAGTCTTAGTCTCTTACACTAGAGAAGCCTTACGTTAGGCAGTTTCCAAAATCAAAATATCTAGACCAAATTCGTATTCGATGATGCATATCAAATTTGCCTACCACTCACCTTGAATTACGATAGCTTGCTATATCTTCACAATCACCAGCTGATGATGTCCGTGCAGCGAAAGAGTTGTTTACTTGGACAGTTTGATCAGACCGCCAACACAAAGCTAAAAAATAATATGTAATATTGACCAGATACCTATATATATAAACTGTTGGATTATATCGGTCAGAATTTTCAAGAAATGTCATTATGTCGTAACCAATCTGTGTGTCAATTAAACTTCTTTCATCGCTTTAGCAAACCCTCCCTTTCCTTTTCTCAAAGTTCCATCGCTTGAGATATATGGGAGATATTATTTGGACGGCCTTGCATTTGGCTAGCATTCTGCTAGTCTGGTCAGTCCATAAACCATCTAATTGCAGGGCGTCATATGCTATATTTAGTAACGAATATGATTCATAACTGACACGCTGTTTCAATTTTCGTGGAGGTTTACCAGGGTTGACTCTACTGTCATATCAGGGAGTTGTTATGGAACAACTCCCTGGTCATAAACTGTCAGAAGAAAAAAAACGGGGGCAGTAACTCCAGAAAGGGAATTAACTCCTCTGATCAAACATGTCATATGTCCAATACCAATGCAAGCACATATATATTATAGGCCTACTCCGAAATTTGTATTAAATACTTTTATCTGCCACATGTCCGATACCAAATAAGAGAAAATACTATTACTACGAACTGTTATAAATAAGTTTTATTTGCCAGATATCCGGTACCAAATAAAAGAAAAGGCTATTACACCAATATTGTATAAATTACAAACAGAACAACCAACACCAAAGTTAAAAACAACTCTCTCTTAGTAGTGGAATATGCCAACCAGGTATGAGAGAGTCGTTAATTCCTGGCCCAGTTATAATGGGATATTCCGGTTGCTGAAGTTCATTGTTTGTCACATTTTGGGGGAATTTCCTGCATCTTCAGGTCACTACAACATCCTATAATAATGACATATGTTAAATGCATCTGGCAACGGCAGATAAGTGGAGGGGCTCTGTCATGATGACATCACAGACTCGCCTATGCTAGATATAATCCACTGTCTGGGGTAAGGTATAGTTTATAAATACATTCAAACAACCAAATATTGGGAATCGAAGCACGTTAGCTTCCAACTACTAAGATTGCAGGTAGTGTATACCTCGTCCATATACAATACAGTGTGTTATCATTCATACCGGAATGACATTGTAGGACGGATCGTTGTGTGTTCTGGACAGTGGCAAACCTAGGATAGTTAGGGGCCCAAGCGGATCCTTCGTCACCCCGTGCAGGGGATGCCGTTCTGGGGTGGGGTCCATGGGAATTCGACCGGTGTCCCCCTCCTCTTTGATAAATTTTCGTTTATATGTAAAGTGGCTAAGATGCAAAGCAAAAAGCAAAGCTTTGAACTGATTAGTTGTTTAGGAATGGTACACGAGGAGGACTGGACTCCCCCCCCCCCCCGGCCTCCCATTAGTACGCTACTGGTTCTGATTCAAACTACTCTTTTGATACTATACATTGGCCCAGTTGCCAACTTGGGCGAATCTAGACGTGGAAAACCGGTTACCAGCTCCTCGAAAGGTTTCGCACCAAAAATTTAGCCACAAAATAGAATTTCTTCAACAGAAGCATCCATCACCCTGTAAATAAAGTCATTGAAGTTGCAAGAAATGATTTTATTAGAATTGCAAAGAATATATATATAATTGTAGAAAGCTCATCTCCCTTATTCTAATAAGCCAACCGCTATCAGCCTCTTTGCAAGTAACACAAAGAGCCATCTTTAAGACATCCTGCTATACAACCAGTTTCACCTGAATGCTCCTTTTGTTTTTAAATTCATTTTTATAATCGCTGCTTTTTTGTTATCAAATTCGCTGAAGAATTACAATCTTTGTTATGATATTTCTACCGTCCTTTCAATCATTCTCTAGCCGATGTTTCCTCATTTGTTTCTTCTTTTTTAACATTACTAGCAAGGACTTCCGACCTGCTCAATTTTTATATCGATATTAATCGCTTGAATGTATACTGCAATAAACTGAGACAGATTCAAGCAACTCCCTGATAGACGGTATACAAATACATATAGTCGGAAATTTTAGCACTGACTTCTATCGAGCCGCGCGCGGACATATAAGTTCCTTACATTTTCAAAGTTGGAGTTATACGCACCGCCGCTAGAAATTTCCGAGGGCTTCTATAGTAATGATGTCCCAGGCCGCCTTTTCTGTGAAATCCTGGATTCTTCACTGTCTGGCAAACTCGTTTACAACATTCGTAGTGGGCTTTTTTGGGGTATTACCCATATCTCACATCGATATTAATGATAACTCAATACTTAATCCTTACAGAATCAAATGTCAAGTAAAAGTACCTGCTCCTGAAAAAAAATCATTATCATGATGTGTGAAATTGTCACGAAACTAAAATCAATTTTCGTGACAATAATTAGTCCACAGCTATGGTTTGCACCACAGACTTAGCAAGTTTCGGAAGTATACGAGGAGTTTGCATTACCAATTCCTCGTCTCATTTCAACACTGGTGTTACTCCTGAACACCTTAGGTGATTAACTGAGTTTACAATGAACTTGGTCATCTTGAGGGTGAACCAAATTGAAAGATATTCCTGGACCGTCACGATAATCTTCATGTCGGTTTATAATATTGATACTTCTTAAGAAATTAAGTTAATTAACAGTAATCTCCGAAATTGAGCCGTTTAATTAACACGATGTTCATATTAACATGAAGGTCACGATCAGGCTATACCACGTAATACGGTGGATGAGGTTTGCACGAGCAACGAACGTCTCCCACAGGCAGGGGCGGACTCGGTCTTAAAACCGGCTCTGGCATTTTTCATCTAGACCGGCCCATTATTCATTGATGTGTTACTTACATAGTGATCATGCACCGTCCTGTGGGAGGGGTCTAAGGGGGTGTATCCCTCCCTATTGAGATATTTGTGAAGTTGAGGAATGCCTAGATTCAAAATGGTGCTATATTTCTCAGTTTTGTAGGTTACAATAATCCTTTAAAAAAGACCCAAAAATAATTTTCCAGAAGCAACACTTAATTGATTAAACTGAGAAAAGTTAAAAACGTTAACAAAAATAGACAAATATATATGTTTTAGACTGGATTTTATTTAGTTTTTCAAGCATTTTGTGACAACATGAAAACTATGGAAGTGTCAAGTTTGGCCAAGATCATTTTTTTTTCCACATACATCAACATGAACACCTCAAGATGTTCGTCGACGAGTAACATTCGTCTAATTTGATAACCAAACACCCTACTGTATGTGGGTCATTTTTATTCATACATAATCTCTCAAGAATTAGCTTCTGAGTGATATCCAAATAAACTAAAAAGATTTTAATTTTTATACTTCTTTTTCTAGAGGACGAGGTGATACATAAAATCTGTATTCTCTGCCAATCCTATGTATATGTCGGAATGCATTGGTCACCAATCTTGTATACCTTGTCATTAAAATATTAGCACGGACGGGTTGCGAATAGCACGTTCTTTTGTTACGAACTAACCGACTAACTAACATGGTGATTTCATGAGCTGATTCCTACAGTTGAAAATATATTTCTACACAGCCCGTCTGTATTTTATTAACTACTGTGAAAATGGGAAAAATAGAATTTCAGATATCTCGAATTCAATTTCAGATATCTGCAATAGAATTTTAGATATCTCGAATTCAATTTCGGATATCTCGAATTCAATTACAGATATCTGAAATTTACCGATTAAATGTTAAAATGGCTTTCCATACGTGCCATTTTAACATTTAATCGGGAATTTATGCATATGCATTTCAGATATCTCGAATTCAATTTCAGATATCTCGAATTCAATTTCAGATATCTCGAATTCAATTTCAGATATCTGAAATAGAATTTCAGATATCTCGAATGCAATTTCAGATATCTGCAATAGAATTTTAGATATCTCGAATTCAATTTCGGATATCTCGAATTCAATTACAGATATCTGAAATTTACCGATTAAATGTTAAAATGGCTTTCCATACGTGCCATTTTAACATTTAATCGGGAATTTATGCATATGCATTTCAGATATCTCGAATTCAATTGCAGATATCTCGAATTCAATTTCAGATATCTCGAATTAGAATTGCAGATATCTTGAATTCAATTTCAGATATCTCGAATGCAATTTCAGATATCTCGAATTAAATTTAAGATATCTGAAATAGAATTTCAGATATCTCGAATTCAATTTCGGATATCTCGAATTGAATTTCAGATATCTCGAATTGAATTTCAGATATCTGAATTAGAATTTCAGATATCTCGAAATCTATTTTAGATATCTCGAATTCAATTTCAGATATCTCGAATTCAATTTCAGATATCTGAATTAGAATTTCAGATATCTCGAAATCTATTTTAGATATCTCGAATTCAATTTCAGATATCTGAAAAAAAGAAACAATTTCAGATATCTAAAATTCCCGATTAAATGTTAAAATGGCTTTCCATACGATCGTTTGTCCCACCTTGGATTAACTTCAAAATGATTGCAGGAGATTGGGTAAATGATTATAAATTACCCAAGAATCTGAATAATGGCGTTTGGTCGCAATCTAAGTTCTTGAATCAGGCTGTCCGAGTCCTTCACTGCCAGGTCAGAATTTGGGTTGTTGCACACTCGAGTCATAGTCCTTGAAAAACGGACTCGTAAGATACATCACAAATAGAAACCAATGTCTTAACGTGAAGGAAATTTACAGCTTTTTCTAAGTTTGATGTTCAGTCGTAATTTCGTATGTTTTTTCCTGAAACCAGGGAGTTGTTATGGAATAACAACTCCCTGCTGAAATACCAAACAACGTGCGTTATAACCTATCTACCCGCCATTTAGTTTGAACCATTGATGGCGCCCTTCATTTTCGAGTGAAAAATTTGTCATTACATTATAATATGGCTTTCTCGTGGCAGCCAGATCAAGCAGGGCTCCAACAAATTCTGCAATTATTGCGAGAATCTCAAAGTCCAGACACCGAAACTCAGCGTGCAGTACAGCAGGTATATTTTTGACTTAATTTGATAAGTTTTATTGTTATAACTCACCACAAATACGAAATAATATATGTTTCGCCACCACCCTCAATTGATTTAAGCCAACGTAGGATTGCTATCCTAACAGTATGTTCAATGGCAAAGCTTATGTCGTATATAGCGAGACGTTGTCACGCCAATTATCGTCTCGCCTAACCCATAATTACTAGTCACGAAATGTTAATGTTCGTTAACGTTAGGTTCGTTTACTCCTGTACCACTGATATTTTAGTATTACCGTTTGTTTTAAACGTACTGGGCCTAGTCTGTATGGTTTCAGACTGCGGAAAAAAAGCCTTCGGCCTGTACTAAATTTGTAACGTTAATACAGTAGGCTAGGAAAATCAACTATTTCGAACAAGACACATGTAGCCTAGGCCTAACCTAGACTTAATATGATTGAAACCAAGCTAGTGTTAGCATAGGCTAGCTGAATGTTAAGTACGGGCCTCAGAATATATTATGCTATGTTACTAGTTTTGAGTATAGTGTCATGCCTTGGAGAGGTCTTAGGGCCTAGCTCATTTAAAATTCAACTTCTAGTAGGCAAGCTTAGCAAAGGGGGTCAAGTATGACCTTGAGTTAGTGTAACTTATAGTTATACTAGGCCTTAAGTTAGGCTAGGCTTTGGCAGCATTTCCTTGATGGCTTCTAATGTTCGGCCTATAGTTTGGCATATCAAGGTAAAGTTAGGTGCAGGCTATGCTTAACTTTTCCTGAATTTTCGATGAAAATACAAATAGCAACCTTCCTTAAAGCCTTTTTTTTATAGAAAATATTGTCAACGCTGCTGACCTCAAAGAATTGCCTAAAACAATTTATAATCACAAGCCTAGATATTCAATGTAAACCAAGGAACTGCTTAACTAAGTTTGGAGTAATTGCAAACTACCAGGCAACCCGCAAACAACACCTTACGAAATGGTCGCTTCGCTGTCACTTTAGGCTAGGCAAACTTTTGAGCAACATCACTCATTGACAAATTGCTTTTGAGAACAACTCAACATACATGGTTTACAGCTTTCATTTGGCTTCATTGCCAGGGTTAATTTTCGTGTATTGGCATTTTGTACAGGATTTTTTTTAAAATGTTAGCAAGCCCTGTAGCTCTGCTGGCTACGTTATTGGATTTAGCATTTCAGCCAAATATGCTAGATACATGAATCAGAAAAATTATGCAAAGTTTGCAATTTCGTTTGCAAAAACTTTTAGGTAAAATCGTCAGTCCTAGGAAGTTATATTTACTATTATAACTAGACAATTGAAAGCCTAAAGACAAACTATTCAAACTTGCTGTATCTCAGTAATCAGTTCTCTGCCATTAAACTGGTTACCTACCATCAAAGCACATCAATGTTGTTTCATCATGAAAGGTAAATTTCTCATTTGTTGAATGGTAGGGTAATTAAATTAATAGTGAATGATAGATTGAAACAAGGTCTTATGTTGTTTTGGTGGTTTACACATTCATCATAGACATACAAAATACATACACTGTAAAAATTTAAATAACTTAAATACCTAGTACTTTCAGTTGATTATGATTGAAGCTAACTATTTTTTTGTTTGGACGGACATACTGCATATTCTGTAGCTAAAATGTAGGACATTTGCAAATATACCACAAATCCAAAAATAGATATATGAAGAAACATAATGAGAGATATGAACTACCAGAGGCAGTTTGTGTGACAGATACCTGAACCCCTGAATAGGCCTGTAACAATAGGCAAAGCCTTTGGAATGAAATCAGCCGGAAAAATTACCCCAGAGTAAAAACTCTTCGAAATATTTGAATACTTCATGATCCGAAGCAATTCATTTTGCAAATAGAAATGACAATTCATGTGAATTAACAAAATCCATGAGAGCAAACTTCTGCTAAGCATAGTTGGTTGATGGAAATCACATTTTTGTTTTAATTATGGTATGGAAGAGCACGGCACATTTTTAAGAAAATGTTTATGATTGTCCATAGGATTTTTGGTTGTATAAACGAAAGCAAAACTGAGGTATCCCCGCTTTTTAAAGCAACAAAATCTGGGCAATTAGGTGTTTTGGTTTCAATGATGATCATAACATTTGCATTCATGATGGCTTATGTGTTAATGTATAAGTGTGTGCGTTTGTAACACCCAGCTTGTAAACAAAATATCTGAAGAAGTGAAATGTCGGCCCAATTTCATATTTGGTGTGTAGAGATTACCACATTGAGTTAAAGAAGTTTATTGTTTTTGTGGAGGTCAAGGCCTTTGGGGTCAAAACGGGTCAAATTGTAAAAACCTTGTAATCATGATATCTCCAGAAGGTAAGCTTGGGCTGATCTCATATTTGGTGTGTAGAAGTATCACATTGAGTCCAAAGAGCTTTTGATTTTGGTGGAGGTCAAAGGTCATTTGGGGACAACAGGTCAAATTGGTTTTTTTTATTTTTTTTAAAGAATAGATATTTTTCCAAGTTTGGTTTCAAGTGTTGAACACTTACGGCATATTTATAAGCTGTTCGTCCATCAGACAACCTAAGCAGGGTTTTAGGTTGTCCGACATGTCCGACAACTGTTAAATTTGAGCCCCGTAGAGTGAAGTGCTACGTTTATGAGGGTAATGTCGCTTGTAAAGTTTTGTCCAATGCCCGCATTCTTTGGAATGAATTCAGTTTGAATTTATGGTCTGACAGACAAACTTTTTTATTCAGACTATGGTAAAACCCTAAAAGACAGCAAATATGTATAAGGTTACTACACTCACTTGTGTTTGCCAGAGACAAACGCAGGATTCTGCTTCCTATACACAAGATTTTAGCCAGGGAAACAAAATCTTCAAACGACTTTTTCTTTTCGAGAAACAAACCCCTTCTTTTCTTCCAATCCTACAGATATATTGTTTGCAAAATCAAACCAACCAATCGCAAGTTGTTAAGAATTGGTAACAACAGCATATTGCATCTTTTAGCCCACCCTGCCCCTCTTTCATCCGCCCTTGTAGCTCCATGCTTGACCTTACAGCAATTTCACCAATAACCAACTCTTCAAAAGTCCCTGTACCTACAGTGTGCAGATCTCACGCTAAATTCCATGCAGTTCATTACTGCATTTACATAGGCCGGTTTGAGCCACAGTTTCAACTGCACATGCACAAATCGTCAAAACCTGATCCAACATTTACCCGGGGTGTTTTGCAATGTTTTCAAACAACCAGGTCCACGAAAAATTATTGGTAGGTGCGGGGCTGGCCACCCCGCCCCTGTAAATTAGCGAAGCTAGGGCAATGGGCGATCTGCCCTATGTATTGTGTATAACATGCACACAGTATAGGCAAAGATACGATCGCATCTTTACAACTGCACTAGTAAGAGTAGGTCATATCATAAACGCAATTGGTGTTCAATCGGGACGCAAGCTTTTTTTACAGGACGCAAACTTTTTTGGGGACTAACATCCATGGGACGCAAAGTTTTTTCTCTAGTAAAATTACTGCCATTCAGTTAGTTTATGATATAACTTAATATCGAAGACCTTAATCAAATCCATATGGTCTTTTCTATCAATTACATGAGTTTCATAAATTGCAGTCTGTCAGTCTTCGATAAACCTGTAGGCATTATAGAATTTACGAGATACATGAACTCAAATAACAGACATGATCTTATGACTAGTGCCAAAATATTGGGAATCCCCTTTCTAAGTTTGGATCTCATGGGCAGATACCACCATGCATCTACTGTACTAGTGTATGTTTACGTACAGTAGCCCCATTTACATGGGTATCTAGTTTGAATGTAATAGTGTGCGCATAACTAACAGTGTTACTCAATAGAAGATGTCTGCTATGCAGTGTATGCATGCTTGTTGGTTTAGGGTTCTCTGTATATTTGCTACAGAATGTCAGCTCCAGTCAAGTAGCTCTTCTTGAATCGTCCAAGTTGACGTGGAGAATAGGTTAATGTATATATATGCATTTTATCAAATTAATAAACTGCCGAAAGAGACAAGTCATCAGGCAACAGGATTCCTTCATAACGTAATAAACTTATGTGAGAGATTTCAAGTTTAGGCCTACAGGTACATAGAATATCATCCTACTGTATTTGTACAGCACCGGTGTAAAGTCTAAAACAACATTATGTCAACATTAGCCCAGGGAAATCAGCCCTTAATGAATGTCTAGATACAGATGTCTTGTGCAAATAAATGATGTATTCTACCGCACTTACTGTGTTAACTGCTGAGAGAGGAAGTAGTCAATTCTGGCGCCTGGACTTCTCACATCGGTTTAATTTTGTGTCAACATTGGTGGGAGATTCCAAATCAAAGTCTAGTGTTGTCCTACATGCACTTTGTTATTGTCGGTTGACAACTGCATCATCTTGACGTAAGCCCACCGAAATGGGTCTCTTTGAAATCTGGCCAGATGTATTCTATCACCAAACCCCGATGTACTGTACTCTATTACATTTGTTATTGAACGGAACATGTCGTTATGCATACATGTTTTCAATGTTACCAGCACCTACCGTACAGTACCATGTTGTTCACTGCTCTTCTGACAGCACATGAAAAGTATGTCGCAAGAAGAAGATCAAGCTGTAAGGCATTTGAATCATGTCTACTCTCAAATGAAAAATATCAGTTCAAACTCAATTTGGGTTCACTTTGCCTATTGCTTATTCCTGTAGCCTGGATGCTGGCAAGAAATATGAAAGGTATTCCATTCTTCTTGTACATGGGTAAGTTATTATTTGGTAACCTCTGTGATGCAGTTTGGCATATTGGTTTTTAATGCCTGTCCATAAATTGTGGCCATTGTTAAAGTAAAGAACCAACAGATCCAAATCCTGATCTGCATCTATATAGTCCATTTGCATGTTTAAGTTACATGTCAGATGTCATAACATACTTTTTTTTTGTTTTTGTTTCCTGCACTCATTCACAGAAACTTGAAGATCTCAATCAGTTTCCTGACTTCAACAACTACCTTATATTTGTTTTAACAAAGTTAAAAAATGATGGTAAGTGTATACTTTCTATTTTTGAGACGTGTCCTGTATGTCACATTCGGTACAGTACCTAGTAGAAATATCGAAATAGTTTTTTTTTTCTTTTGATGTCCCTTTTAGTATAATTTGACTTTGTAAATGTTATGCAACCAAGTTATCTTAGATACATCGAAGATGTTATTAAGTTGACTGTTGTTGGGAGATAGAAAGGCTTTAGAAGCCCAATGCATAGCTTGAACTTCATAATAATACAAAGAAAGTGTGTTTTGGGGGTTGGCTCATCGTCAGTACAATTTAAATACACATACCGGTTCTGTGGCCGAGTGGATAAAGGCGGTGGCATTTGAAACAATGAGGCTTAGCTATCGGGAGGTTCCCAGTTTGATACCCGGCCGGGTCGTAGTACGGTGGGTTTTTCATCCAAGAGCAATTGATCTACAGTTTTCCCATCTGAAATGGCTTTCTAAAATTGAGAAGATTCCAAATTTGAGTTAAAATGTTGAATTGGAAGCCGACAGACATGTAAGTTGTAATCCATAAGCCCTTTCGGGTTCCTCCCACATTTTAGGTCGCTTAAACGTCCTAAAAATAACTGCTGATTATTATTATTATTAATAATGTTGTTGAAATATGTATTTTTCCTCAGTCATGCCCCCCCTGTGTAGCAGAAATGTACAGTATGCCAAAAGAGGATGGCTTGGCCAGTTGACTGTCCAGCCATAGAGTAGACTGCCAGACAATAGGCAGAATGATTATAAATAAAAAATGAAACTATTTTAGCCAGTGATGAAGTTTTTGACACTTTTTCATGCTTGCTTCTAGGACACTCATAAGGTGCAACAGAAAGGTGATATTTGTTGAGAAAAATGGGGGGAAATCTCCATGCTGTACTGTACATACTCGTCCGCTTAAAAAAACTAACATATTGCCAGCGAATTACATACGTATTCTGTACAGTGGTCTCAGTTAAAGCAGGTTCGCCAGGAGGATGCTAGCATCAGTAACGATCTCTTGGCAAAGTACAGTATATTGTTTGTACAGTATACACTATGTACAGGCTGTACAGTATACAGTCTTAGTTTGATCATGGAGCTATTACCATGGTTTGATTAATTGCACTCTTGTTGTACATTACTTACACTCCATAAGGTTTTTACCAAATCAGCCAGTTGGGGGGTCAGGTTTCCTACTGCTAATACCATCGTGTACTGTCCGCCCATGGCATGCTTCAAAGCACTCAAACTAACAGTATGAACAGTTCCTAACGGTTATTTGAAAGAAACTTGACAGTTATACCGTACTGATGATAGTGTCAGTGCAAGTGCGTTGAAGCAGGACATCAAAAGTGTCCCGAAAGGGTAAAACTGGTCCAGTCCAAATTCTGCTAAAACCTGCACAAAGCCTATAGAATTGTGTGAATAATAAGCATATACACATATACACTTACCCTGTACTATACAGTCTACTGTTTACCGTACATACATGTTGGAGAAGAAATGCTTTTGTCCAAGCAGGTACACATTGTACATACAGTACTACAGTATGTAAGTGTATTTATAACTGTCAATTTACAGTCTCTATAATATACAAACATTGAATTCTAATAGTCAGGAATACCAAGTTTTCTCTTATTTTTTTAAAATTTTCAATGTTACCTCTTCTACACAAAAACATTTTGTATTTAAGTACAGAAATATTGGCTGATAAATCCTATGGTGGAGATATAAATCTGTTATTAAGATTGTACAGTAGTTGGCAGTATAAATTATGCCTGAGCAGTATCACGTCCGCACTACTGTAAAAATTACAGCATTTCCATGCATTCAAGGGAAGTCGATTGGCTGTAATGTTTTTGATATCATCCACAGTATTACAGTACACCTCTAGACATATCAGGAAATAAAAGTTCAAAGTTTGAAATCCTTTATTGATAAGACTCCATGCACAATAGTTTGAGAACATGTCTCCCTGTCTGGCAGATTACATCAAAGATTTATATCAAAAACTTGTTAGGAACGGTGAATGTCATAATCACAAAAAAATACAGATACAGTAGTTTGCATTGTCATCAGGATTGTGATTATTATCAGCTGTGTTGAACATTGCCCTTGTAGACAGTGAATTAACCTTGAAGGATGTTAAAATTCCTAGATTCTTAATGAACCGTTTGAAAAGCTTTTCTGGTCTGCTATGAATAACGTACAGTATACTGTACATTGTGGTGCCAAGCTATTTCTTTATGTATATATTGACAATCAGGCCTTAAAGTTGCAAAAGGAGCTGGATGTGCGAGTTTGGGAAGATTTGTGGTCAAGATTTGACCAGTTGGAAAAATGATCTGTAATATTTTCACGAGCATCGTAATCATAATAAAATTACAATTTTGTAGTATCCTACGATACACCAGACAAGTAGACCGAAACAATTATTAATGAGTTAATGAGTAATTAATTTCAGCTGTGTGTACACAAATGTTTGTTTACTTCCCAAAGAAACTCAGCTGACTCATACTTTGCAAAATGTTAACATTACCTTGGTGTACAATATATTATCTGAACACAGGAATTTAATTTACTGTTCATATCTTGGAGTAGTTTCTCATAGCTCAAGAATAATTGAACAATGTCCACATTTTGTTAGCCCTTTTGTGGTTTGTATGATTGTATCTACATCATTCCTCTTGTACCCGTCTCATATATATACTATTGTGGTCCGATCTACACTTGGTACAATTCTTGCCATACACCCCCCCCCCACACCCCCATTACCCACTTGAGGTCACTGTCCTCTTCCTTCCAAGCCTACCATTTCAAAGTCTACAACATGTTCCCCAGCTTGAATTTTCATATGCTTTTATGGTATTTATTTTGCTAGATTCAATATCATGTAGAATTATTCCCTGTGACAGCAATCTCCTTAAATCTTTTCATTTCATTTTTGTAACCAGCTGATGAGCCAACTCGTTCCTTAAGTGGCCTGATACTCAAGAACAATGTCAAGGCCCACTTTCATAATTTCCCTCCGGAGGTCACCAACTTCATCAAAATGGAGTGTCTTCAGAACGTTGGTGATCCTTCAGCGCTGATCCGGGCCACCATTGGCATCCTCATCACCACCATCGCATCGAAAGGAGAACTTACCAACTGGCCAGAACTCCTGCCATCTCTCTGCCAACTCCTGGACTCTTCGGACTACAACACCTGTGAGGTAGGGTGGTGGTTCATTGGGAGGGCAAATATTTTAATCGTCAGTCTGAGACAACCACATGTCTGTTTGGCCAACCAAAGTCAGCTGTGGAGGGCATCCGGTCGAATGACTAGTTTCTTTTCCCCGTCTCCTAATTTACATCCATTTTAAGCAAAATTATGTCTCCTGCGGGCTGAATTAAGCTCTGTGGAGACAAAACGTAACACGGATCAGGAGCATCACCTCTCTTTCAAAGACAAATCTCCCACTTGTTGTACTTTCAAGTGTCATGACTATACATTGTGCAACAGTCATCCTTAAAATGCCGGAAACGATAAGGCTGACAAGTAACCAAGACATTTTAGATACAGTAGGACAGAAAGTACTTACTCTTTTATAGTTTGACTAAATCCTGTTAGGTCTAATGTCTGTTGTTCCCACCCCTTTTGAAATGCTTGTACTCTAAAGGGTTCATTTTGTAACTTTACTTGCCATGTACCAAAGATTTTAAGATTAACCCTCCTCTTTTTCCATTTCTCTTCCAAAAAGGGTGCTTTTGGTGCTTTGCAAAAGATTTGCGAAGACTCGGCTGATTTTCTGGACAGCGAAGTCCTCAACAGGCCTCTCAATGTCCTCATACCAAAATTTCTTAATTATTTCAAGCATCATAGTCCCAAAATCAGGTCAGTAGCACCATAATAATTTCGTTATGTCTTGCTTGAAGCAATTTTTCATCAGTTTTGTTAAAAAAAAAGTCTTAAATATTAAAGCTGCAGAAGCAATATTCACCATTAAGGTGCCTGACTGATATGATTGAATTCTTACCATATTAAACCGATGCCTACAGTACCGCTTTTAAGTAAATGAGAAAACCGCGCTCTTAATCGCGCTCTGTGCGTTTAAACCGCGCTCTATCTTTTGTTAAAACCTGCATTGAAATGCAGGTAATTGCGGGGAACTGTTTATCAGAGCGCAGATTCCGTCGGAAGGCTTCCCTAATTCTATTCATGCCAGCTAAAAGTGTGAAGTTCATTGTTACCGTCAGACGGTCAATGGCTGTAATCCTACTTAATTCCTTCCAATCCGGTAACAAAAGAATATCGATCGTCGCCGGTAGAAAGAAGACTGAGGGTTTATACTCGGCCAAGGGAAGGGATAGTGTATAAGCACGTATCTTATACTGTTTAAATTCAACGTACAATACAAATGTTCAAGTGGGAGCAAAACAGTTGGTTTGATGAGTGAAACGTTAGCAAACAGAATTCCCGCGATTGCTGCGAACAATAAAAATTGCAGATTAAGTGAAAGCCGAATTGATCATTTCTCGGGGCTAGAACAGTACAGTATAATGTTCTTGCAAGAAATACGGGCTATTCGCGCACATGTTACATTACGGAACTGAGTTGGTACTCAGTTGTATACCGCACTGAGACATTGCACGTTGTCACTGCCCTTGGACTTCTCAAAGTATACAGCTTCACGGGCACTGTTCAAAACAACACTTCAAACGTTTTTGCACGTTCTCATTTAGTATGCATCGGCCGATCCTACCTCTAAGCCTACATCAAAAGTTACGCCGTATACACCTCGCAAGAAAACCACGATAACCTTAAATGAAAAAAACAATATTTTGCACTTGAAGATCTGACTTCCCTCAAAATGCAATGATAAGGTCTACCCCCAGTACTTCTTGATACATTGAGTTTCCAATTACTAGTCAAAAATATTTTCTGAAAAAAGTACGGTATTTTTCACAAAAATTGATGATTAGATAAGTGCTTCCTCACAATCAACGAGCCGCCCCGAATTCGCTCCGCTTACGTATAACTTCTATATATATTGCACGTGGAAAACCCGAGTTTTTACACACAGAATTCCCATTGACATTGGTCACGGAACATAAGTAGGTCATCGACATTCGAACTTGGCAACTTGCCCAAGTTCATTGCACCATGGGAACAACACAACAAATTGTACATTATTGTACATTTTCTGAAAAACGTACGATATTTTTCACAAAAATTGATGATTAGATAAGTGCTTCCTCACAATCAACGAGCCGCCCCGAATTCGTTCCGCTTACGTAAAACTTCTATATATATTGCACGTGGAAAACCCGAGTTTTTACACACAGAATTCCCATTGACATTGGTCACGGAACGTAAGTAGGTCATCGACATTCGAACTTGGCAACTTGCCCAAGTTCATTGCACCATGGGAACAACACAACAAATTGTACATTATTGTACATTTTCTGAAAAACGTACGATATTTTTCACAAAAATTGATGATTAGATAAGTGCTTCCTCACAATCAACGAGCCGCCCCGAATTCGTTCCGCTTACGTAAAACTTCTATATATATTGCACGTGGAAAACCCGAGTTTTTACACACAGAATTCCCATTGACATTGGTCACGGAACGTAAGTAGGTCATCGACATTCGAACTTGGCAACTTGCCCAAGTTCATTGCACCATGGCAACGACACAACAAATTGTACATGATTGTGCATTTTCCCGCCATCTGGACGCCAAGTTATAACTTTTGGTGTAATATGCAAATTATGAATGGTAGTGTACTGCGCGGTTAAAACTTAAACTATTGCGACACACAAATTCTGTGTGTTGTAGAAGTAACTTTTGTTTCAAATGTAAAGTACTGTATGGTAGGCCTACTATAATTTATAAAAGACGGTTTTCCTCAGGCGATAGGGAAAAGGGATGTTTCGGTGAACTCGATCTCTTTAGTACTTGGATACTTAAAATGACCATGTACATGCAGTTTCTATTTCTCTTTAGTAAGCTCTAATCATCATTTTTATCCTTTGCGGATCTTTATTGGAATTAATTCGAAATGTATTGCTTGACGCCAGTATTTAACGGTAAGCATTTCTTAAATTGTCGACTGAGCTTCAAAATCCATTTCAAACAAGTCTGTTAATTTTCATGAAGGTTTTTATAAAAAATCGACATACAGCTAGGGAACAAAAGCTGTTCTATAGTATCCAAATAAAATACATGTTTCTCGTACTGAGATCTGAAAAAACGGGCGGCCATTTTTCTTCTTTTCATGCGCTGCTACTAGTTTGGAATATGTTCCAACCTTTACAAAATAATTTTTAAGGATAGTTTAGATTTCTTGTAATCCGAAAAGAAACTCGGGAATCAGGAAAAAAGGAGGCCCATCAATTGCGCGGACGAGAAACATGTTTTGAATTTAACCGGCCCTGCTTCAAATTTGTTGGGTGGAAGTTCTTTTTTCTTTTCATTCTGCTGGAACCAATGGTAATTTATATAAAAAAATCACACAAGAAACGCTTGGTAACACTTTATTATTTCTTCAAAATGTTGCCAACTATTTAAAGTAAACTTATCCTCCGTCATAACAGAAATAAGACTTGAAGTTGTGCTGTCGTCTCTTTCTGAACAGGGAGATCCATGTGGTCTTGCCAGATATTTAATGCGTAAAATATTTACACCATATGAGCTTTTAAATTGTAATGTTAATGGGATTAAGAAAAATGCACTTAATAAGGATAGGGTATTTGCAATTAGGAAATGTATTATGGAGCAGTTTCATGTACCACTTCACATTCAGAAAAGAGTTTGGGGACAGTGCGTTAAAAAGATGGACACAGCCAACAGAAATGCTAAGAGATACTTAGCAATGGCAGTCAAATCTTGAAGTACAGTATTTTTTGGTATATTCCATTTTCCTTTTTTTTTTTTGTCATCATATATTTAAGTTATTCTTGATGTGAAACCTTTGAAGACTGTAGTCAAAAAGAACTACATGTTAATTTTGATCCCTTTTGCTTTTTTTTTTAAACAAGCATTTGTGCTTAGAATTCTTTTTCATTTTGGTTTCCAGGATATAACTACAATTATTCTCTTTACAACTCCTTTCAGTTAGTGACAACCTTCGCATTCGTAAGCCTATGAACAGAACTCTATAAAAAATAAAATAAAATCAGTGCAACGTTTCCTGGCCTAATGTGCCTAAAGTTCACACAAAACGCGGGGCCTAATGTTACTACTTAAAATGATATGTTACCCCGAAAGGATAAGGCACGAAGTTTCCTTGTTGCTTTTTATTACTTATGGTAACCATAACATATCGGGGAATAAAATAAAAACCTATGAAAAAGGTTTTGCCCTTCAACACGAAACTATTCTCGTTTAAAACTTTCAGTCGAAGTCGTGAACTTCGTACTCGTACACTGGCCTAATGTGCCTAAACTCAACACAAAACGCGAGGCCTAATGTTACTACAAAAAATGGTCCGTTAATATTACGGCGAAAGGATAAGACACAAGAAGTTTCCTTCTTGCTTTTTATTACTTCTGGTTACCAGAACATATCGGGGAATAAAATAAACACGTATTAAAAGGTTTTGCCCTTCAACACGAAACTATTCTCGATTAAAACTTTCTTTCCGTCAAAGTTGGTAAACTTCGTTTAAAATTGTGATGTTTATAACGGGTGTTGGTTACAAGCGATAGGTTTACACTACCTCCACGCTATGAATAGCGTTGTATCGATCGGTTCACTCCCATTATGTCGGTGGTGAATAGCGAGCGAGGGGAATTCGCGTTCCTTTGTTTGGAACGCGGGGAAATCGCGTTCCTTTATTTGGAGCGCGGTTAAGTACAGTTAAGCTGCGTTTTGCGCTGAATCGCGCTAATCTCTTCCAATTTACTTAAAAGCGGTACTGTAGTTTCTCAAGCGTAACTACGCAAGTGCTTACAAATATTACATAATTTTGTGTTTGGTGGTGCAATGTTGCTTTTTATTTGTAATGTATCTGTTAGAATTCTGTTTTTTTCTTCTATATAATTTGTGTTCTTTTCTCCCTCTCAGCCAACTTTTTTTCAAAGTTCAAATATCTTGATTTTGCCAATGCTGATTTTCTTTCTCTGTAGGTCTCATGCAATTGCTTGTGTCAACCAATTTATCATCAGTAAAACCCAAGCTCTTATGCTTCATATCGACCCCTTCTTGGAGGTAAGTACCTGGGCACTGTGACTGTTGTCACCACCTTTCTGGTATCCCCTACTCCTAACTCACTGGTATTCAAAGTGGGTGTCCTGACCAGTTTTAAAGGTCACCCAAAAAATTTGGAAGGTCACCAAGAAAAATAATTGAAAAAGAAGTGGTTGATATCTGTGGATAAAGTGGAAAAATATCTTAATTTAAAATATCACCATTTTGCAAGTAAGCACTCTTACATGTGTAAGTATGTCTCAATGGTGAGGAAGGAAGGGGGGCTGGATATTACCTCCCATAGACTGACATTCCTAGGTCACAACATCTGTCACTGGAGGGTCTCCAAGATGATGCATGTTAGAATTGGAGCCACTAAGCAAAAAGGTTTGATTACCAGGGCACTAAGTAAAGATGACAACATTTCCAAGATCTATTTGACCCAGCAGGTTTGATTTATAACAAACGTCTTTCATCAATAATTCAGAATGTCAGGGGAAAAAAGTAGAATTTTTTTTTTATTCAACTTTCCGTATCGCCTTATTTAGAATCTATTTGCCCTTGCTTCCGACGAGGATTCTGAAGTGAGGAAGAATGTTTGCCGTGCTCTTGTCATGTTGTTGGAAGTTCGAGTAGACAGACTACTGCCGCATATGCAGAACATCATAGAGGTAAGGTGATCATATTTGACGAGAGATCGGAAATTAGATTGAACTGGAAATTTATTGCTTCTAAATAGCTCATGAATTTGGCTGGTTGTAATTTAATACTGTAACCAAACCTACAGCATTTTCAAAGTGCCATCTCATTGGGCAAAAAAAATAAACGAAAATTTTTGCACCCCAGATTCCAACCATGGTTGCGGGCTGAGGTAATTTGTGATATACTCCTTATGTCTGGGGTCTGTGGACACTCTGTCATTGTCCCTGAGAATTCATGGAATGAAAAAAGATTGTTGAGAACTTCATACATAAAACATAGTTGATTAGACTTTGCAGAGGCCTGCACATCATAGTAGTAACTTATTCGGTCTTCACAACTTTGCAGTATATATTACTACGCACGCAAGATCCGGACGAGTCTGTCGCCCTGGAGGCGTGCGAATTCTGGCTCACACTCGCCGAACAGCAGATATGTCGAGAAGTGCTAGGAGCCCATCTTGAAAGGTATGATTTTACCTCCGTCGACGGTCACCTTCTAGAAAACCTGTTGTCATAGATTACTGCGAAATGTGTACTCGCACTCAGTGGGTAAAAATAGTAATATGAAACAAACTGCCAGGGAAGAGGACAAGCAGAGGGATCAAAGATAAACTAGATTAGATTAATTAGTGGAACAAAAGAGCAGAGAAACTCATGGCTGTTAGAACAGGATTTGAATCGGGTGACCTCTCTGGGTTACAATCCCTGTCAGTTTTCCATTATTTATATACATCTATAGATTATGATTAAATAGCTTAGAAAATTCAGATTCATAAAAACTTTTGTCAATTTGCACATTTCCATTGTCCAATGCTCAGAGAGTTTCCTATTAAAGTAGAGAAACGTTGACTTGACAGTCAGCACGATATCGTTCATCGTCATTTATCTTTTGTGGCAATTCGCATCGACTCCATGGAAGGAATCTGATTACCATGAAAATGAAGAAGGAGCTTAAAAGATCAATTTTTCGAAGTCGACAATCTGTCAAGAAACATAAGAGAAAACCATTTAATGAGTTAACTTCAACTGTGACTGATGTTTTGTTTTCACGATAGGTTGATCCCAGTCTTGGTCCATGGCATGAAATACTCGGAGATTGATATCATCCTCCTGAAAGGCGACATCGAGGAGGACGATATGATCCCGGATAACGTTCAAGATATCAAACCAAGATTCCACAAATCAAAGTCTCACACTCAACAACATTCTATAGAAGAAGATGTAAGCCATTCTCATTTGAAATTTTTCCCTCGTTGCTCACTCACTTTACCCTGTCCCTGTACATACGTGCATTCTTATCTACCTAGCTTACATTTGCTCAACACCCTTGTCGACCCCCCTTCAGGTCATTTCACTCTCTCCTTCAAGATGTTCCGTTTTAAAATATACGACACGATTCTTGCCATGGATTTTTGGTTCCTTGCTTTAGCAAAAGGAACCTATGCAGTCAGGTTGGCGTGTGTGTGTATGTATGTATGTATGTATGTGTGTATGTGTGTGTGTGTGTCTGTGACACTTGCTTGGGTACGCTCTATCTCAATAAGGGAATGTTAGATTGAGGCCAAACTTGGACTATAGATCCGCCATATGGAGAAGGTGTGCCCTATTGTTTTTGGTGCCCACAAAGGTCACCAAAGGTCAGTTATGGTCCAAAAACCGAAAATATTAAAACTGCAATAACTCTCAGTGCCAATGTGCGACAAGATTGATATTTTGGGACAAGTTGTGAACTGGTTAGGGGAGCATTTTCAAACTTAACGGTCATGTGATCCGAGGTCACCAAAGGTCAATTAATGATAAAAAACTAGTATTTTTGCAATAACTTGAGAACGAAATGTCTGTTAGGGTTGGGAGTTGCCTCAATGTAATCCAATTGTCGACCTGCATCTGGGTGACCCTTGACCTCAATTTGACCTCTGGTGACCTTTTCGTGTTTTTGGGATTTTTACAGTTTCGATGCTATTTTCAGACGTCAAAGGTACCTTCTGATCATAAATGTCAATAGGTTGACCCCGTGTGACCTTTATGTGCGAAGTTATATGGGGTCAAAGTTTTTCGGTCAGAGTTAGGATGGTTGTACAGACTTTTCGTTTTGTTTTTTGGAATCAGGAGATTAAACTACATCTGAAACCAAGGTCAAAAGGTCAAAGGTCACATTAGAAAAAATGTGCTTATTTTGGGAGGAAACGAGCAAAAAAGAAAATGTTTGGTTTTGATGCTAGATTTGGATATCAAAGGTACCTTCCGATCAAAAATGTCAATTGGTTGACACCCGTGTGACCTTCGTGTGCGAAGTTATACGAGGTCAAAGTTAATTTTCAGACATTTAATGCAACAACTCCCAGTTCCAAGGTGTGACATGGTTGATATTTTTGGACAAGTTGCAAATGGTATAGGGGAATATTTTCAAAGTTAACGGTCATGTGATCCGAGGTCACCAAAGGTCAATTAATGTCAAAAAACTAGTATTTTGGGGGTAGAAAATGGGCAAGGAAAAAAATGTTTGAATTTTTATAGTTTGATGCTCTAATTTAGGTCTCATCAATCAAAAATGTCAATAAGTTGACCCAAGGTGACCTTTGTATGTTAAGTTATATGAGGTCAAAGTTAATTTTCAGACATTTAGTGTAATAACTCCAAGTGCCAAGGTGTTACACAGTTGATATTTTGAGACAAGTTGCAAATGGTATAGGGGAATATTTTCAAACTTAACGGTCATGTGATCCGAGGTCACCAAAGGTCAATTAATGATAAAAAACTAGTATTTTTTGCGATAACTTGAGAACAAATTGTCCGTTAGGGTTGGGAGTTGCTTCAATGTAATCCAATTGTCGACCCGCATCTGGGTGACCCTTGACCTCAATTTGACCTCTGGTGACCTCTGGTGACCTTTTTAGTGTTTTAGGGATTTTTACAGTTTTGATGCTATTTTCAGATGTCAAAGGTACCTTCTGATCATAAATGTCAATGGGTTGACCACTTGACCCCCATTTGACCTTCGTGTGCGAAGTTATTTGAGGTCAAAGTTAATTTTCACACATTTAATGCAATAACTCCCAGTGCCAAGGTGTGACAAGGTTGATTTTTTTTGGACAAGTTGCAAATGGTATAGGGGAATATTTTCAAACTTAACGGTCATGTGATCCAAGGTCACCAAAGGTCAGCTAATGTTAAAAAAGTAATATTATGGGGGAGAAAATGGGCAAAGACAAATTGTTTGAATTTTTTACAGTCATGCTCTATTTAGGTCTCACCGATCAAAAATTTCAATTGGTTGACCTCCGGGTGACCTTTGTGTGTGAAGTTACATACAAGTTCAAAGTTAATATTTTGACATTTAATGCAATTAAATCTCAATGCCAAGGTGTGACATGGTTGATATTTTGAGACAAGTTGTGAATGGGGTGGTGGAACATTTTGAAACTTAAAGGTCATGTCATCTGAGGTCACCATTGTTATCATATCTGTTGACACGCTTGTAGGTCTCTTATATTTCTTACATTTGCGACGCCATATTTAGATCTCAAAAGTGCCTTTTGATAAAAAATCCGGTCACATTTTGTGATCACAAAAGTGTTGGCTATAGTGTTGGTTACTTTATGGGAACATGTAGGACCACAATTACTTGGACTATTTCAGCCCAGTCTTGCTCGATAATATTATGTGTATTGTCATATACCCCAAGCAAGGAACCACAGTGCCCTTGGGCTCTTGTTACAATGTTTGAATCTGGTTCTGAACTTATTTAGTCACATTCGCTAACTTTTTCTTACTAACTTAATTAATGGCCTATTTACATATAATCTTCTCTTGAGTAAGTTATTGATCACATCACACAGTCCTAACTTGTCCCTGTTTGTTTGTGTTTGGATCTTATGCTGTGAGATAGAAAGCATACATAGTACATGTACAGTCTTATTTGCACTCTTTCCACCGTGTCCAATGACGTCCATAATCGTGCACCCTCTGCATTTGAAGTTCAAAATTTTCTATATGTCTGTCTTATCTGCCGCTCTCATATATTCTTATTCAGTAACTCTGATGTAGTGAAATATATCAAATGTTTCCTTGTTCACATTTCTCCAATTTCATGAAGAATCCCTGCTGTTTACTTTTCAGAAATGTTGCATGAGGATTGTGCATTATGTTGGCAAGGTGTTGCTTATTGTACCTACTTTTTTGCTCTTTTAAAGTCACACTTGCTGGCAAGTTCTGATGTTTTTTGTCTGTTTTAATATTATTATTTTTTTCCCATCTTTTTAAGGGTGAGGATTCTGACAGTGACTACGGACTAGACGATGATGATGCATTGTCCGACTGGAATTTACGTAAGTGTTTATTTACCGATGCTAAGAATTAAAGGTGAGGGATCGTGGCATGTTCTGACAACTAGAAACTAAGGACCTAGATGAGGCATTAGAAGCTTGGATGTAAATCTTAATCTAACAATTAAGATAGAATCAAACCACATCGGCCAACTTTTTGAAGGTATAATTTCGCCAGTATTCTGTGGTTGCTCTATCTTTTCAGCATTCATACAAGAACAAAAAATGAGTATTACCACAAAATTAGTCAACCTTTCCCCTTTGTTATTATTTTCAACAACTGTTTATGAAAATAGGGAAAATCTAATGGTCCAAGGTGGACTTGAGTCAGTGTATGTATATAAACTATGCCGTTTTAAGTATTCAAGGTGTTCAAGGTTCAAGGTATTCAACAGAAGTATCTGTGTTCTTAACTTCCATGGATCGGGTATTACAGGGACATCAGTGGTGCCGTACAAAGTTGATTCATTCCAGGGTTTGCCATTCATACAGGTTTTGTTGCACATTCAAGACTGTCAAAATTGTGGTATTGTGAATGAGATTGATTTCCGAAATCTTATAGTAGTAACCTCTTCTCATACTCCAGTAAGAATAATGCATGTATTTGGTGTAACAAGGTAAATACATGTCCATCTGAAAGGATGGTTAATGAAGGCAAAACTGGACTTTGTTTTTTCTTTTTTCTGGCTTTAGGTAAATTTTAATTTAATTTATTTTATTTTATTTTATTTTATTTTATTTTTTTATTATTTTTTTTATTTTTTTTTATTTTATTTTTTTATTTTTTTTTTTATTTTTTTTTATTTATTTTTATTTTATTTTATTTTATTTTATTTTATTTTATTTTATTTTATTTTATTTTTGTTTATTTTATTTTATTTTATTTTACTTGAGTTTATTTTATTTTATTTTTTATTATATTTTTTTGTTTAGTTTATTTATTTTATTTTATTTGACTTTAGGTAAATGTTCTGCAGCTGCTCTGGATGTCCTAGCCAATGTGTTTCATGACGATCTGATGCCAGTCCTCTTGCCCATCCTGAAGGAAACTCTAGAGAGTACTGAATGGGAGGTCAAAGAATCTGGTATTTTAGTCTTGGGTGCAATAGCGGAAGGTATGGCCATCCTCATTTACCCTTCTATGCTCCCTCATGTCCACCTCCTGTTCCCCTCTCCCTCCCCCAACCCTCCTCTAGCCTACTCTACCCACTACTCTGGTATCCCACATTCCTATTGCCAATATATATATAGATGTAAATACAAGCTGAATGTTTGCTAAAAGCTGCTAGTGTACTCTGAATTCAAGGGAAAGATTTTTTATGGTTAAAATATTATTTTCTTCCAGGGATAATTGCTTTGAACACTTTTCATCTCCTCTTCCATGATGTTGCTACTCACTAGACTCTTACCAGACACATTCATTAAAATTTCCCCCTACCTTTACTCTTAATTGCTACTATCAGGATGTGGCTCGCAACTTTGTATTACAGCATTTTGTTCAGAACAGTAAGCTGGCACAACTAGCATTAACTTTCAAAATTGCAAATTCTAGGCAGTAAGTGTTCGCTAGTTCAAGAAAGTAATCTTCTGTTTCATATATTTATGATTATGATTATATTTTTTCTTATTCCTCCTCATAGGATGTGCAAATGCCATGGTCCCCCACCTGCCTAGGTTAATCCCTTTCTTAATTAGTTGCTTGTCTGAGAAGAAAGCTCTCGTTCGTTCCATCACCTGCTGGACTCTGAGTAGATACTCTCACTGGATAGTTAACCAACCCCACGAGGAGTATCTCAAACCCCTCATGACAGAGGTTCGTCAGTAATTTTTGTAATTTTTTAACCGAAAACAAGTTTCATTTGATGTCTTAGAATGCTGCACTGTTGTTTCTTAGGAGAGGATTGAATGGTGTTTGTTAGTTTATTTTATGTCCTGGAATGCTCCACAGTTGTTTCTCAGGGGAGGGTTAAATGGTCTTTGTGTGATTAACTTTGGTTTAATAGTTTGAGCACGTCAATATCAACTGGAATTTTTTTTTTTTTGGCGGGGGGGGGGGCCTCTACATTGTCTAGTTGAGATGGTTTGTCATTTTGTAAACAACATTTCATTAAAGTTGGTGGATGCATGAAATAAAATCTGTCTTGAAAAGCCAACTACAGTTTGAAATGCCTACAGTAACCTAGGTGAGACTTCAAAAAAGGCAGTAGAAGTATGAATGTTTGATAGAAATTTGATCCTCTCAGCCTCATGTTTGATTGAAATTCAAATGACCAAATATTGGGTATTGCAGTGCAGATGTCAAGCCCTGCTTTCTTTAACTTATAACCTATTTTATTCTTCACCTCTTGCCCACAGCTACTACAGAGAATTCTTGATAGCAACAAGAGAGTCCAAGAGGCTGCTTGCAGGTGAGATAAACTTTTTGTAACATTTTGCCAGTAGTTTGCCCTTGTCTCTGTTATTTGACAATAAAGGGATGTCATGATACTCGGTCTCATCAATGAAACCACTTTGTGGAGGTCTCTATTGCGGGGATGGAGAAAAAAAAAACCTCACCCCCAAACGCACTTGAGTCGTCTGCAACTAGTTCAGCTTTCTTTACGCCTTACGTATAACAATTTGTTATTTTGTTCATTTTGATGTGTTTGACTGTCAAGGCACGCTAGTCAGAGACAGGTTAATGAGAGATAGAACAATGTGGTAACTTCTCTAACATACTGTGAATCCTGTGAGGGTTAAATAGCCGGCATTATCCTATCATTATGTAGTGACTGCTTGGACAAACTCTTTAATTTACATGGAGGGTGAGTAATCTCTGTGATGACAGCGTCATAGAAAAACTCCAACGAGGTTCAGGAGTTCATTGAATTACTGATGTGACAGACCTGTGTCAAACAATGCAGCTTTATTATAATAAAAAACATTGGTGAACCGCTTAGTGAGATGTAACTTTATTTTGTGGCTACTTCGATACTCAGAGACAGAAATCTTAAATGTTTTTTTCTGTTAACTGTTCAATAACATATGTGTTATTGCAATTTGCTCAATCAGTGCCTTTGCAACCTTGGAGGAAGAGGCCTGCACTGAACTGGTGCCTTACCTGGACACCATTTTGAAGACGCTGGTCTTCGCATTTGGTAAATACCAGCACAAGAACCTACTAATACTGTATGATGCCATTGGAACCCTGGCAGACTCTGTGGGACATTACCTGAACCAGCAGGTAAGGTATTACAAAAGTGCCTGCCTGTACGACTTACAGTGGGCACTAGAAAAGTGATTGCAATGTATTTCCTATCTTAGCATTTTAAGATTGACCATATCCGTATCCTTCCTTGTGTTGTGACAAAGCAGCAGCCTTGTTCAAAAACATTAGTCATTACAACATTTATTCAATCAGTGCATTTTGTAGGTCATTTTTGATGAGCATACAAGAACTTGAATGAGAATTTTTATCTTAACTTCAAATCGAAATGACAGGCAATTAAAAAAAAGGAGAAGCAAACAATGGTTGCCCAAATGTACCTGTGTTACTCTTACAAAATGGGAACCATCAGCTCTGAAATGAGAAGAGTAGTTAAAAGAATGTGCTGGCCAGACTATTCAGACCGAAATTATATAAAACTAATAATCTGTCGTTTGCTATCTTCAGAATTACATCGAGCTGCTAATGCCTCCCCTGATAGAAAAGTGGAACACCCTGAAAGACGAAGACAAGGACCTGTTTCCTCTCTTGGAATGCCTGTCCTCGGTGGCCACCGCACTCCAGTCCGGCTTTTTGCCTTACAGCAAACCGGTCTACGAGCGATGCGTCTTACTCACCGAGAAAACCCTGGAGCAGATAAATGTAAGTGCTATGGGACAAAGGTCCCTTGTGGTCAGCAGTAGGGGATGTAGCACCATTACAGTGCGAGTGTTCTGACTTTCTTTACATTACAAATGTGAACAGCACAGTGTTATTCTGTTCTCACTCACTCACTCTCTCTCTCTCTCCCCAAATGAAGCTGGCATGCTGTTATCCATCCATCTCATTTTCAGCACTTTTTGAGTATTTTTAGTCACTTTTTGTCAATTCTTACTCTTCTCTTTTTGTCCTCACAGAGAGCTTCAGTTGATCCTGAAGTGGAGCAGCCAGACAAGGATTTCATGATTGTAGCTCTGGATCTCTTGAGCGGACTAGCAGAGGGATTGGAAGGACATATAGAAGTCTTTGTTGCCAACAGCAACATCATGTCCCTGCTCTTTCAATGTATGCAGGTATGTGTACCGGAAAAAAGCCATCAACACCGCTGGTTTTAAACTGAACCGTCTTTTTTGGCAGTTCAATCTGTGTTGTCAAATAAATGCTTTTCTGGTTTTATTTGAAATCCCTAGATATTCTTTAAGGTTGTTTGAACAGCAAAATCTGGCAATGTTGATGCATTAAAATATGCATTAGCATATGTCTGTATGTCCTCGTGCGTATGTCTATCTGTCTGTCTGTGTGTGTACTATAAAGGAACTGGTTGTCAATCTAACGACCTCATGAGGTTGGACAAGATATTTTAAGTAGCCTTGTCATTTGATGTTGTCATTTGATGTTGATGCTATTTGATGGTAAGTTAACAGTGTAAGCTTACTTTTTATATCCCATCTTTTTTGGATCCCTTTGTTCATTGGATGGAAAAAAACTCTTCACAGGTGTATAGGGTTGATCAATTGCCATCTCTTTTAGGAAGCTCTTGGTAGATTTTGTGAAACTTAAAAGATGAAAAGTGATAGGATTTAAGGCTGCCTTAAGGCTTTTAAAAAGACAAAGATTTGTTCAGGTTCCACAAAATGAAATGTGAAAAAGAGCAAGGCAATTATTTTTGCTGGAATAGGGTTCTAACCGGTGACCTCAGGTCTATAAGCTCCATGCTCTACCAACTCAGCTATGTAGTCCCTTGGGTGGTGACGATCCCTGCATGTACAGCCAAGTAAAACTTTGCTGTAGCACGTCATCGTTAAGAGTTTCCTAGTTCGTTTCATCCAACATTGCAGCGTTCTTAGGATTGTAAAACGCTTTTGACCATGTGACCACGTCACTCATTTGCAGACCATCATAGCTCCATTGTTTCCTTAATTCTAGAAAAATAACAGATAGATACGTAACGTGTGACAGTCACTGAATGGTAGAGTTTCCTAAGATGAATTGGGGTTTTGACAAGATGCTGGTACTAGCAGCACCATAGGTCTCTTTGTTCATTTGTATTGAAGAGGTTTTCTTACACTGAAGCAGGGCAGGAAGTATTCCATTTCAAAACATGTATCTTGATATTGTGCTTGTATGTTTGTGGATTGGATTGTGTTTTTTTAAACGAGAGAAGGTTCATTCACAAAGAAGTATAGCATTGAACCTGTGATCTACAGAGAGCAATGGGTTCTAGTTGTATCAGATATATTAAACATGATATATTAAACATTAATTATTTTGTAGTGTGTTTGCCAATTTGCATTTGCAATGAATCTCTCTTGCAGTTCCCCCCCTCCCCCAAAAAATTGGTCCTAAAGTGTCTTAAAAGTCTTTCAAATGTTTGAGACTGTCCCTCACACTTGTTTATTCAGTTAGTGATTTTTTTTCTGAATTTTTTTGTTTCCTCTGCCTTTCAGGACAAGATGCCAGAGGTCCGCCAGAGTTCCTTTGCTCTGCTTGGAGATCTCACCAAGGCTTGCTTTCAGCATGTTAAGCCTCACATCAGTAAGTCTTTGAGACTGAAATCTTATAAAGTTAAATGAGGATGATTGGTTTGGTAAAATATTGGAGCGGGAGTTGGGGGGGGGGGGAGGGGAGTCAAGGTAAAGTAATTTGACTGTACTTTTGACAGTTCTATTTTCCTTTGGTCAGAAGTAATGATAGTTGCTCAATTAATCATTTCTGCTATTTTATATGTATCCAAGACTTTGTAAGTCAGAGAGCTTCACAAATATCTTTCAATCCCAGCTTAAGGGTGAGGAATCTAATATATAGAAAATGTTTTCTGGCACATTCAGCAGGGTCTAAGTCGAGACTCATTCCATCCTTTTTTTAATTCTAAAACCTAGATGACTTCATCCCAATTCTGGGCCAGAATCTGAACCCAGAATTCATCTCTGTGTGTAACAATGCTACCTGGGCTATTGGAGAAGTCTCTATACAAATGAGTAAGTGTTGCTGCTTCTCTCAACAGGTGAAGAACTGGCTGTGGGTGCAGTCTAGTCTTGCCAGCTCCATAGGCACTGGGTAGTCTGGTTTTGTTACTTTGTAGGTTTAAAGTCAAAAACAGTCAACCCGCCATATTTTACTTCTTTTGTAAGCTCTTCCTCCTCATTCGTAGCAGATGAATCAGAAAAGTGTTGGTTAGCTCTCTGTGGGGAGTTTTTCCATCAGAATTAATGCAAAATTTGTCGAGGATTAGAAACCAACATTATGTTTACTTATAAAAAAAATTAAAAAACATGCAGTGAGCAGTGGACTAGCTTGAGAAAGACTATCGAATGAACAAGGTCGTATCAGTTAAAAGTATTTAAATACAACCAGATGCATTATGGGAATGTCATGTCACTTTCATGAAGAGCCTTTGTCAGTAATTGGCCCTTGTTAATTCCAAATAGGTTAATTCTGTATTTGATTGGTATTTTAATTAAAGGGAGAACATTTAAGACATAATCATGGCATTTGAAACTGATAGTACAGCATTCAGGTTTGACCGACACAACTGGAGAGTGTATGTGACGTTATCTGGGTATCAACCAGTGTAAATTTGATGAGGCATTTCACTATTGAAGAAATAAAGGCTGTGATTTCGAAGAGATGATGGCTGCCTTTGCAATAATGTAATTACTGCAAAGAGTTTACTTCCAATAATTTCTGCACTATTTTAATTTCTATTTGTTTAAAAAATATATATATTTGGACTGTCTTTGCAATGTTCAGTAATGTGTAAGTGTAATTCCGATGTAGAGTTTTCTTCAAATGATGCTGTTCTTTTGATAATTCTTAAATATTTTAAACCGTCTCTGATGAGTGTGGATGGACCACTGCAGATCTCTCAGCTGCATTTACTATGCATCACGTCCTCTTCTTGCTTCATCCACAGAGGGCGACATGACACCGTACATCGGACTGGTTTTGACTCAGCTTGTGGAAATCATCAATCGACCCAACACTCCCAAGACACTGTTGGAGAATACAGGTTAGCATTTTGACACAATATATTTTTTTTCAAAGGCCCAAACGAAGAAAAAAGTTTAGAAAAAAAATAAATGTTTGAAAGTCTGGCAGAATCAATTTGCTATTCTCAATACCAAGTATAGATGTGGTCCTCTTTAAAAGAAAAAATTGACCCGTTTGATATTTGTGTTATAAATTTCTTCTAGCCCCCACACCACCCTCCATGTCTACTATAAAGTAAAGGAATTACTAAAACTGAACTCTGTGGTGTGTCTTACATGAAAAATGTGCTCAAATTTTTTATATTTTTTTTCTTAAAATCAGACGAGAATGGATGTGTGTGTCATTATGACATAAATGTTTTTCCATGACTTGACGTTTATTTATTTAGTTTTTTTTGGTGATTTTATGTTTGTCTACAAACCTCCTCCATTTGCCATCCATGTGGTCAGTGTGCTCATAGTTTTTTAGTTTTTTAATATAAGTCCCCATTTCTAGTTCCCTTCCACCTTTCCCATATTGCCCTCCGCTGAATTGGTCGTACCCATGATTAGTATCAGTCAATTTATTAGTACTATGATGGACATGGTTGAACCACCATTGTGATGTCGTCATCATCATCATGTTATTCTTCATATTGTTCAGTAGGCCGGTCATGTGAATGTTTCGATTTCATGTGATTGTGATCATGCCATGCATCCAGACTTTATCCTGAAATTTTGAATATAACAAAACAATGCGCCCGTTCCAGGGTAGATGCAAAAGAAGATTACCGTTTGTTGGTGGTTGTCGGGTGTAACGTCCAAAGACAGAAGCATGCTAATGAAAGCTGTAACTTTTCTCTTCAAGATTAGAAAGCCATTCTGTGAGAGAAACAAACCCAAAATAAAGTTGTTAAAGTAATTCAAAACAATTTGATATCCAACGTAGTAAATGCAACTCTCGATTTTGAATTCGGTACTATTTTTAGCTGTGTGCTTCTGTAAAGAAATCAGGTTATTTTTGGGGGCGGGGGGCTTCACATACAATCTGCAGACTCTGGACGTATAAATTTCTCATAAATCGAAGGATTATGTTTGCATGTCATTTTCACAATCTTCAGAAAACTTGAAAAATGTTATCAAAAAGGAAATATATAATTGTTGATTTATTATAATCATTTTGTTTTAGAAATAATCTTCACAGTATATATGGCATTGGTTGTACTCCTGTGAATATTCATAGTTTTACTTCTGTGAATATTCATGATATGTATTTGTTAGTGTTGTATGAATATTCATGATATGTATATGTTAGTGTTGTATGATTATTCATGAGATGTATCTGTTGGTGACTGCAAGAAACCTGGGACATTTTGAATGCGGGTTGAATTTGTGTGATTGTGGTTGGTTTTTCAGCTGCTGCCAATCAATTACCACTTGTGTTGTGAATGTTGCCATGGCACTCATGTGGATATATTATATATATATATATATATATGTTTATAATTTTTATATTTCTCTCATGAATTGTTACCAACAGTGAAAACCCTCTTTGGAATGGTTGTGGTAGTAGGGAGAGGGTGGGGGGGGGGGGGGTTGATAACATAACTCCTTTATGACATTATGGCAGGTGATCTGTTTAAACCTTGCAAGTCTTGGGAAAAGCAGCAATTGTTCACAATAGTTTTGGTAGCCTATCACACACGCTGTATGTGAAAGTGGAACCAGGATTAGGATGTCTTCAAAGCCATTGATGAAACAAAAATTGTGCTCGTAGAAGCAAAAAAGGGGAAACATTGTGAAAAGTGTTGCAGAAACCATACCCCTGTCTTTCTTCAACACCTATTGAAATTATGCTTTCTAGCTTGTATCAAAACCTCAAAGTCTCTTCCTGAAAAATTGCTTTGAAAAAAAAAATGCAGAGATGCTCTTCTTGGAGGACGCTTGGTGGAAAAAGGAGAGAGGGGAGGAGGGGGTGGAAGATGAGTATGATGGAGGATAGAATCAAATTTGTACCCCTTATTGTTATCAGATGAGGGGATTGCAAAGTTTTGAATGTGAATAGTACAGTATTTAGTAGAGAATATTTTATAACTGCATTTCAGTAAATTGCATTTTAACATTGGTTTGCAACACTTTACTAAGTTCAAGGGTCAGTTTTTGAAACAACAAAATAAAAAAAACACTTGTCCCCATACACATATTGATGAGGATCTGTGTTCAACGATAAAGTACTTAGGGTAGATATTTACTCTGCAACAGATCACCGCTTAATTTCGCACCCTTGGTAGTCTTTACTCTCTGCTCTCACCTTCCAACACTGAGTTGTGTGGGTGGTGATGTGGGTGGGGGGGTCGGGGAAGAGGAGGGGGTGTAACCTTGACTTGCAGCAGTGCATGCTCTCTCTGTGTGTACTTGGGTTTGATATCTTGTGTATTTTTCCTCTTTTCTTTGGTTTTTTTTTATTGTAGCTATCACTATTGGTCGTCTTGGTTTAGTTTGCCCGGACATGGTGGCACCCATGCTTCCTCAGTTTATTCGACAGTGGTGTGTATCTATTTGTCATTCTTTTACAAAAACTATTTCAGGAAGCATGAAAGAGTCCAGATGAGTGCGAAAAAAATTGCAAAAACCCAAGAAAGCAAACATTTGCTTAGCATTTTATGACCTCTGTTCTGGAAAGATTTGTAGATATCTTGCTGGTCACGTAATGTGATTTTAGGGGTTGCCCCACACCGTGACTCAGTCTAACACCATAAAAATGTGAAAAGAGGCAGGCCTGCAACCCCATGCCGGTGGTATACGCCTTCGCCGATAGACTCCACTATATACGTCCCTTTTTTTTCTTACATCAAGACTCTTTCATGTTCCATATTTATATGTAAACATACATTTTCTCTTCATGTTCTTCAAACCCTTCTTTATGGTACAATTGTTATGTAAATGGTATTCGTAAATATTTAATATTTAAAAATCTCATGCAGGGATGGGATGGTGGGAGGGCGGAGAAGGAACGATCGCATCAAATGGCAAGATTTTAGAAAAAATGCAAGAGAAAGAGAGTACAAGTCTGCATGTGCACTGTCGACTACAAATTTGTAAATGTTCTGTGTTGTGAAAACGGTTGGATCTCTGTGACCTCTTGCTTGATCGGACTAGAATATAGAATTGTTTGTTTTTTTATATTTTTTTCGGAGTCTCGCATGTAAGTATGATGTCATCAGTGGGTGACATTTAAATTGATATTATAGCTATATATGTCATCTTGAGTTTGGGAGTCTCGTTCCCCTCTTGTCAGAGACACAATGCGGACCCTTTGGAGACCCTACCCTAACCTAGTAGTCATCATTTTCTAAACAATAAATTTTTTCTTTTTAAGATTTTTGCTTAACAATTTCACTACTGTGATTGTTTAAGATATTCCTCCCTGTTTACTTTGAATTTTCCAAGTTTAATTCATTATAAAGTTTATTTCGTATGCATAGACACAATGAGCTGTTACTACTGGAATGAGAACAGAAAAGTAATATAATGTGTTGGACTTTAAGGGTCGATTTGAAATTAAGGAAACCAAACAGGTCTTTGCAAAAAAGAAAAGGAATGATGTTAGCCCTACATATAGATTCAACATATATAAAAAGCAGAAAAATAAGTCCCTGTTAAGAACTTACGAATTGGTCCCTAATTTTCTGAGCAGTGAGAGCAAGCATTTGAATCTGAACGAACACAGATTTTAAGGATTTCTTATAGTTTTTTGACAGTTTTGATTAGTGATTTGAAACTTAATTTATGGATGACAAAAGTGGCAAAGAAAGAATTGTGGCATACATATTTTTGGCAAATTGCTATAAACCCGAACCGAATGACATTTTAACTTTAACTGCAACAATTTTCAGAGGTTACAAACAAGATTTTATTTCTCTTTTTATTATAAGTTTTTTTTTTTTTTTCAAACCTAAAATTTGTGGCAAACCCTTTCTTTCAAAAAAATGCCAAAATATTTCTTTCTTCTAAAATGGTCATAAGAGCAAATTTTAACCCATTTACTCAGTGGTTAGGATAGGTTCTGTGATGAAATAAACACAAATTCTAACTTCTTCTAATTCTTCTAATAATGATTGTTGGCAGTAATTTTGGACATTGGAAGCCTTATTCTTGTTTGTTGTAAGCAGGTGTCATGTGAATATGATCATGTTCATGACACCTCCCAGTGATGTGCTTTGGCTTATTGAAAGGCGGCGGTGTCATCAAAATTCGGAGAAATTGCCACTCTGTTCTAAATATTTTATGCAGCTTTAGTCTTCTTTCTCTGTCTCTACGACGATTTCTGTCGCCGTCTCCTTTCAGACAAAAAAAAAAAAAACCGTTTCGGTTTAAGTCTTTGGATATTCGATAGAGTTTGTTGCAGGTTAGAAAGGAAGCTATCTTAGGGTTTCCCAAAAAATTGTTTTTAATGCATCAAAACAAAAATCACACAAAGTCTGAAATAAAATTGATCGGAAAGACTCCGAATCTGAAATCGATATGACTGAAGGATAGATGTGATGTTTTTCTCTCGTAATCAGTTGTAAACAGGGTTTGTACACCACAGATAAGAACTAGCAGTTTTTCAATTCTAAACTCAATGCTACATAAACAGACTGTCGTGAGTCGTCAAGTTTCGACCCGTAACGCATGTGCGCCATTCGCTACAGCAGTGTAATGAATTTTGATTCGAAAATTAATTTTTCAGAGTTGATTATTTTGTGATTATTAATGATTTCAAGAGGGTTTTATTGATATGTCATGAGAATAGTGCAATTCGGCAACTCTTTCAAAATTAAAAAAAAAATTAAAAAATATGTGAAGCATCCCCCCCCCCCCCAAAGAAAAATATTTGAATTTTGACTCTGACACATTATGATAGCTCTTTAGACGGTTTACCTTCAGTACGCGATGACTTGTCGATATTTTTTTATATTCATAGACAGAGTCATCTTTTACCTTGAAAATAGTCTAAATGTAGGCGGCGGTGATGGACGCTATTGGCTTATAATATTTCATCAAAATTATATGATTACATTGATGAGCAAGCAGATGGATGATATATTATGTATTTGGCGAATTAATAATGGCTTACTATACAGATAGAGTTAGCAAGGGTCAGGCTAGTTTCAGCACCTGCTGCTGTGTATATGTTTTTCTGACGGCTGTTCCATTAATGATTACCAGGGTAAGTACTCTGATTTCTGTTCATACCTCTTCCACCACCAGGTGTACCTCTCTTCGGAACATCCGTGACAACGAAGAGAAGGACTCTGCTTTCCGAGGGGTCTGTGCCATGATCGCAGCTAATCCCTTGGGAGTCGTGCAGGTGATTAAGTCATTTCATTGGTTGTTAAATCCTTCTCAGTCGTACGGCTCTTCTGAGCGGCGTGTATTGCCTGTAGGGCCACTGATCTGATTCTGATATGTTCTACTAGTGATCGACAGAATGGTTAGGGTTATGGGGAGTGGAGAGGGGAATGGGAGAAGGGGAGGTGTATGGGGAGGAGAGTGGGAGCGGTATGGTTACAGCGTGTTCAAGGGTAAGGGCTACGGTAACACTGTTGGTCGATGGTAACACTGTTGGTCGATATTTGTTTTTCGTTGGAATAAGGGAAAAGGGTACGATAACATTGTTTCTCAAATATGTCAGTTGAGATGGGGGAACAAGGTACTTAACAAAGATACTCAGAGGAGATCTCGGTTGGGACGAAGGTTTTATTTGGAGATAGTATTTAAATTTAACCTCACAGAATAATGGCGGATCTTGCGAACTGATAAACAGCTGTGGACAGTTATTAACTGGATTACAGAGCATTGTAACATTGTATTGTGGTGTTAGAGAATGTGGGAAAAAAAATGATTGTAGCTGGTTAGAAGTGTACTTTTGATCCGCTGGGTAAACGTATAAATCAGTGCCGTTATGAACGAGTACCCTGTGCTAAACTTTGGTGTTTTAGTTTGTGACCAACACTCGAGGGTAACACCAACAAAAGTCACACTAAGCCATCTCAAGTTCTTTACATGATAAGTTAGCTATCAGTCATAGCTCATAATTACAGGAACATATCAGATGTTTGTTGGTTGTTGCTGCCTGCAAATATTTCCATTGCAGAACAGAAAAAGTTGACAGTTTTTTTTCTTCTTCTGCTTCTCTCTATTCAACAGGATTTTATTTTCTTCTGTGATGCTGTGGCTTCCTGGCAAAATCCTAAACCAGACCTGAAGGAAATGTTCTTTAAGGTATGCCTTTAAAATCGTCTTAAAAATAATTTTTTCAAGAGCACGACCTGTTTGTAATTGAGACCAGAAGGTTCTGTGGTTGGTTGGTTGGTTCATTCTGTTATACATAAAGCACTGTCGGTTTTGTATATGCTGTAATCATTTCTATTGTCACTCAAATTTCAGTGGTATAAAATTGTATTTTTTAGCAGCAATTGCTGTGCTTTGTCAGTGAGGTAGGCTTGAATTGTTATCTCAGCATTTCTAGTTTCTGAAATTTAATGTATCGAGTTGTGAATTGTTTCGTTATTTTTCTTTAGACCGCTCGTCTTCTGTTAGCCTTTATTTTGAAAGATTGAACGGAAACACTGAGGGCTGGCTAGCCCAGTCAGTAAAATCCAGGGCTTGTAAACCCTGCTGTGTCATTAGCTTGAAATCTTTATTCCAGCCAAAACTTTAAAAGTTTGCATCGACAAATCAAGATGTATCTTGTACTGCAACAGTAAAAGTTGTGGGGATTATTGTTTCTTTGGTTCCATATTAGAGGGGGACAGGTGGGGAGGGAGGGGGCTAAGGAGGAGTTAGGTGGGCCGAAAGGAATCCGTCGTTTGGCAATGGTTCTGTCTGCATCTGCCTGTACTAGTAGAAGTGGATTATGTTCTGCTGGGTTGTTGTCCCTCTAAGTAAGTGGCTTTGTAAGATCGCATCAAGCACTCATTTATATGCTGAGCGTTTGTAACACCTCAATCTCTACAGATACTCCACGGTTTCAAGACGCAGGTCGGGGAAGAAAACTGGAACCAGTTTTCCAACCAGTTTCCACTACCACTGCGAGAGAGACTCGCTGCTAGTTACAGTCTGTAATGTGTGAGGTACGTAGAAAAAAGAATCAACTCTCTAACGATCAAGTCTTTTTAAAAGTCTAGAAATATTTTGTCAGTAAGGCACCATGTCAAAAATATGAATGTTGCACGAAAAATGTATCAAAAACCAAAGCATGAGCTTCTGTTGAGATGTGATAGATTCTGAATAAACAATTAACTTCCGGAAGAGAAGAAAAGAAGAAACAGAAAAAAAAGAAAGGACGCACTTTTCAGTTTTCTTTTTAAATCAACCGACCCAAATTGTTTTTCTTCGACAGTTTACTAGGAAGAGGTCTGATGCTGTGAGGTTCTTACAACAGGGTGTGCATTTGTCAACAAGGTGGAAGAGGAGGGACAGTGTGTTTTTAGGATGAGTTCATTTTTTTGTTTTTTTTTAGTGTTTGCAATGATCTGCAATAAAATTGTATATAATTATGAAGTATGAAAATATGAAGAGCAACTCTAAGCAATGAAATAAGTGTCTATCAGAATAATGTTTAGGCGAAAAGGTGACGTGTGAGAGAGAGATAGCGGTAACAGAATCTAGGAAACTAGGTATCACTTAGTAGTTTAAAATTTTGTTGTATCGTACCCAATTCGAAACAAAAAATAGTAAGATGTGGCATCAGGAGCGAAGAATCTTGACATTTGTGGAATAAATGCACAGTCTTAGGGAAAACATAAGATGTAAACATTTCATCCTAGGCGAACGGTGGTGGTCACGGTTCTCTCCCTGCGAAGACTGAACACATCGTAGCGTAGGGGCAGAGAACAACAATGCACAACCGCCATCATCCGGTTTAAGACCGTCTAAAGGTTGACAAGTACAGCTGCGGCTCTTTGTCCATAACTAAGGCTAGCGAGGCGATTGGCCACCTCCATGTGAACAAACATGGTGTAGTTGTGATTATGTAGTTTGCATGCAGACACAAAACAGCGGTATGGTTTGACAAAACCTGTGTTTGCTAACCGCTGGTGTAGTCTGTACCGTGTTTGACCAACATGAAATAGTAGGAAAAGGCTTTGAGAAGTTGGAAAGTCGCTGCCGGTCTAGACGAAGACCCGCGGATATATATATATATCGAGATAGAATTCCAGAAAGTTGTTTTCATCTCACCGAGCCAGGGCGCAGCGTCTGGTGATGCAGTTATTATGCTAATGTCCTACAGATCTAGACAAAATGTCTAGACTTCCCCGGCAGGCAGATAGAGCCTCTGGGCAAGGCACTTCCTGGTGGATGCTATCCATTGCGATATCCGCTTGGTGTTTACATTTCACGTTGTTCATCCTCAAGGAAATCCAATCTCCCCTCTCTGAAATCCTTCTCTAAGACCAAGTAGGACTCATGCATAAACAGAAGACAACCCTCGTGCAAAGTCTGAATGTTCAAGACTTTTGCTTTTTTACCGTAGGCAAGATTCAAAGTTCGCAGAAGAAAAGTTAAGCGTATCATATTATTTAACGCAGTCGTCAGGGTTTATAAGTTGGATATTAATATGTTTGAACTAAACGGTAACACAGACGAGTAGAAGCAAAAAGGGGAGAAAAAATATGTGGATGAAAACGAAGAAAAAAAAAGATAAAACAATAGCAGAAAAGACAAAAAAATTAAATAAGTTTTGGAAATGCTACTTACAAAATAGCCTAACATAATACTAACTTTTAAGTTCCTAACCTAAGTTAATCAAGAAAGTTTCACAAAAGTTTTTTTTTTAATATAGAAGAATCTTTCCTTGGGTGTAAACTCGAAGAGACAAAAAGTAGTTTTTTTCGGTTTCTCACGTTTGTTTCTGACTATGGTATAGAAAGTAAAGAACAAAAATGGTTTGATGAAGTTTGGTTACAAAATCAGCTTATCATGTCACTAAGCAGATAAAAAATTGTGTTTTTGAATTGTGAAAAGGTATATAACAAAGTTAAGTGTTGGGCTCAGTCAAAAGCCATTTCAACTGCCGCTTCTATGAATGGTCTAAGTAAGATAAGAGCGAGGATCCGTGGTAATAGTGTTTTTAAGATGGATGGACGTGTTTTGGGTTCCGTCGTGAATATAGTGCACTAAGAAAGTAACCTTTTTTGTAACTCTGTAGCAATTTTGTCAAACTCTTTAGGGATGATATGCCTGTGCATTTCATTCTTCTTATTCTTCTTTCTTTCAACAAATAACGATCATCTTTTCGTCAAGCATTGTCAGTTATTCATGTCACATTAAGGACTACCTGTCTAGCGTTTGAAACAACCGTTGGGGTACTCTGTAAGCTACATAATTAGTATACAGCCGTAACTTTTTTTTCTTTCTTTAGTAGCGATAACGATTTTTCTTTTCGAAACGGACGGGCAGGAGGTGCCCTACACACGTTGCGACGATTTTGTTTATATCTGCACTGTGGGTTATTTAGTATGAATGGGGGGGGGGGGTGTGGGCTGTAGAGGGAGAGGAAGATACGTTTAGAGCTTTTCCCTCGAGAACGAAAGAGACATAAGTTGTGATTGTTTGTTTGGTTAACTTTGTGATTGACTGTGATATCCTTTGTGATTCAGTACACGATTGTCATCCTGTCCTCATTGTCATGTCGTACGAAGTTGCTGTGAATTCGATCGCAGAGCCCCTAAAGATAACGGGGTTCTGTGACAACTGCTTAGGAGAAAAAAAGCTTTTCTTTAATTTAGTATCAATCATTTTAAGCCTGCCTGCACCAGATAAATTTATTTAATATATGATAATTGTTAACGGATATTTGTGAGTGTGATAAAGGCGTGGAGAATGTGTTTTTTGGAGGTGCTAGTGAGGGCATGTAATGTATGGTTATGATGTAGTTATTGTGTACGGTTTAAAGTTAAAGGAATGTTATATCGTTACCAGCGTTGTTCAAACAGTGTAGATTGCTTGTGATAAGGGTTTTAAAGTAACCAACATTAATCTTTCTCTTTTGAGCTCATGTTTGGTATCATATATCAATATTATTCATTATGTGTAACTGTCATAAAAACAATGAGGTTAAAGAGGTAACCCTCGCTGCCCTCTACACAGAAGGTTATGGTCTGAAACATCAGGTAGCGTGTGTTAGTCCGCCAGTGCTACCAATAAGTTTTATGAATATTCATAATATAAATATTATTCATAACGCCTTCGTAACTCATCTTTAGTTCTCACGAAACATCTTTTCTCAAGTACCAACTTTCTTTACACGTTTAAAGACAATGTTATGTAGTGTGTCCAGTCCACTACTACTACCATATAAGCTTTATGCATATTCATATAACAGTGTTACTACCAATTAAGCGTCTTGCATATTCATATAACAGTGTCGTTTATGCCTTCACTACATATCTGCAGTGTGTTAACTTACAAGTTTAATGTCCTTACGTAAAGGAATGCGTATAAATATGTATGAGTAACAGGTCAACTTAAATGTTCCTTTTGTATCGACACTTGTTGGGATCCATCATTAGGAGTTTCTAATGATGCATATAAATGGTATTCAATCTTCCTTAAATGGAAGTTTGCACAGGTCTCTGGGTGTGAATATCTTCCGTTTATAGGTCTTTGAAGTTTTCTTGTGAGACTGGTTATGCCTGTGGTTGTGCATCTGATGATGTGGTCCATCGGTGACGATATTAACAGGACACTACCCTTTGGATGCCTCTTGCATAGAAAACCGCGCTCCATCTTTCAAAGCTGCTTGAATTTTCACCAAATTTCCATGCATGCATGATATTCCCTCTACTGCAGGGTTTTGAAAAGTGAACTTCACTGGTTGTGGATGTTTTGGCATGGCAATTCTCAAATAAATGGTGTGATTTTCCCCCAAGATTGGGGGAGGGGGGGGTGTGATTTGTAACACCTACAGTATGTCAGGAATTTGATGAGAATGTCTTAGACACATGTTACAAGTGACATTTACATTACTTATATTACATTATTCAATGGAATTATATTAAAGTGACTGAATTGTGGTTTGTGTACTCTGTTCAAAATAGGCTTCATATATGTTATGAGTTTTAATATTAGTAAACACACTTAGTAAAACAAACATTAATAACAGAAAAAAACATTAAAAAAAAATATTGAAAAAAAAAGAGAGGAAAAAATCTTGGAAAAAAAAGAAGAAAAGAAAGTAACACAATTCTAATACTAGTTTTTGCTTTAAAAGATATCTCTTTCAATGCACATCATGGATATAACTTATAAGGATTATTGACACGTCACAATATTTAAAATTCATTGGTGGCCCATTGGTTGCACTGCAGATATTTGCAATATTTAAGAACCAGGTACTGCACTACTTTAAGAAGATAAGCTTAATGTTCACTATTCAGATAATTGAAGTTAAACTAGACGTTAAGTGCTAAAGCAAGCCAACGATAGAGTATTTATTACAGTAAAACGAGAGACTTGGCACTTTGATGCAAGTCTGAAATGTAACTAGGCTGAGGGTTAAAGGCAAAAACAGGTGAAGACTTCTTCATCTCACTTAGGACAGTTTTGTTTTGTATCTCTTGGTATAATTCAGTCATGTTTTCAGGGCCTGAGCTCAAAAAGAGGTTTCGAAAAAGTGGCGTTTGGGGTGAGGGAGAGGGTGGGGAGGGGGGAATTGCCCACTCAGCAGAATAGATGTTCGATGTACAGACAATAGGCACGTACATCAGCCAGTTTCCGACGTGAACAGTCGGCCGAATCTAAATGGTCCAAACTCTGTAACATTCTGTAAAAGTACATTTATGATTTCAAAGGGTGAACAACCTCTCCCCCCATCCTAACCCCTCTTTACCCACCCTACTCATGTGCCCTGAATTTGTGATGTTAGATAATAGGTTAGTTTTAAGCTTTGTTTCTTATTTGAACTTATTTCATTAGTGGTGTATATTATCAAAAATGTATCACTGATTGCTTTTTTGAGTTATCATATTTTTTTTCTCTCTCCCTGTTCATTCTAATTTAACATTCCATGCAATTGCATCAGCTACTGGGCATAATCCCTTCGAGTATGTAAGTTTTATGTGTATTCTATTTTTTTTTTTATTATAAAGTCAAGGAATTGTTTTTGTTTTAAACTACTGCCCTTTTCTTAACGATATTACAAGACTAAAGTATAAGTGATATTAAGGAGGAAAACTTTGAAAAGAAGCAAAAATTGCATCTCGCCACGTGGTCATATTCAATTAACATTCTAGGAGTAGAACTTTATTAGATTGCTCTCTTGGAATTGGAAGTTCTGATCATCACAGTAGCCTGGTTATATTTGTGTAATCATATTTAATAGTACTAGGGTAACAATGGAGGTTAAACTTGTGCTAGGTGGGGGGGGGAGGGGGGAGGTGACCATGCACCACTGCCAGAGTGCCCTCACCTGGTATAAACTATAACAGGGTATTTCGTCTACAGTTTGGCACTCCTGAAATCAACTCTTCCATCACCTAAACAAGATTAGTTTTCAAGTTATATTTTTTTCATGTGACGATTAACTTTTCCTGTCAAAATGAATCAAAATTTCATAGACAAGAATGAAAATGCAATGGAAAGCATAAAATGACCAATAAAGAGAGAGTAAAACTAAAAGACCTTACAGAAACAAAATCCAGGGAAAGGGTAAAGGGGGGCGGGGGAGGATTGCTGCAATGTAACAAGTAGTCTATAGGGACAATGGTGTGGGGCTTGGCATCACACAGCTAGAGGGGCTCGAAAAATTTCCATATTTAGAGCAGAAGTCTCTTGCAGAAAACATCAATTTATTTTATAATTTGGGTTGTGAATTCCTCCTGCATCCAGGAAGCTGTCCTACCTGTTATAGTCAATACTTGAATTTTGTGTATAAGATTGGTCTTATGGACTTTGTGAAGCAGGGTGCACTGGGGGAGAATATGGAATTTAAAAAGCATTGGACTGAATTTGTTTAAACCTCATCTTCTAAGGTTCTGATTTAATAATTAAAATTCAATTTATTTGTAAAATCTTGATATTTATCGATTAAGTATAAAGAAAGCGGCAGTTCCATGACAGAGTATCAGTAAAAAGTAAAAAATAAAGAAAAGATAACATAGTTTTACTATTTTATTGTTAGCCGATGTCAGTTTTTAATTTAGTCTAAAATTAGACAGTTTGTGTATCAAAGCTTTCATGAGTAGCCCTTGTGTGATGAAGAAGTTTGAGGTCACTTCAAAGGTTATAAAACCTTCAGTGATACTAACTCTTCTTACGAAAAGAAAACTTGTTAAGAAAACTCAAGCATCATGGCATTTATCTGTTTTAAGATATTCTAAGCATCTTTAGATACATTTTGTGTAAGTTGCCAGTTCTCATGCATTCTTTCTGCACGTAGTATATTTTTCCTTATGTGAAGTAATTATGCAGCAAAATGCATTTTATACTTTTGGTAATCTGGTTGCTTAAAGTTTTGTTGCTGTCTAGTTTTGTTCTAAAGGTTAAATGTAGACAGTCGGGGGGGGGGGGGGGAGTGGAGGGATAAGGTGGCCGTGGGAGGTTAATCTAATATATAGTTTAATTTAGGAAGCATTTTTTCTCTGTTCTTTTTTTGCCTTTACTATATTTGTTTTAATTTTTTCTTTTTTTGGAATATGCATATTAGTTTATACTTTCATTGCAATTTTTGCTCAATTTATTTCTTAATTATAGGCAATATTAAATTAATTACCAGTTACTTAGCAACTCTTTGAGAATAAATAAGAAAATGGCACATAGTATAAAACTCTTAAATATGAACATAAAGCTTAAGTATGAATGGTATATACTATATAGTTATGTTTAAATCTCTCATTTTCTTTGAGAACCCCCCTTCCCCCTTTTTTTTAAAAGAGGGTTGAGGACATATTGTTTGCCATAGGATATAAAGTGCATCAGTATAAACTGTAAATGTCCTAAGCAATGCTCGTAGGTATTTAAGGAGGTGTAAGCGTACATTGAAAGAGGAAGCTATGCTGGGTTCATTCAGCACATCATAGGGTTTCCAAGACATTAACCTGTATGTGATAAATCTAAACATTGCAATTTTATAGTAAGTACAGCGTAACAACCAGCTCAGCAATAGGCTGTCATTTTACAATGCTACTGGACAGCCCCACATGCTCTTTGGTGTAGCTAAATTGCTCGTAGCCGAGGGTTGGTTGGCAAAAAGCCCAAAATAGATTGTAGCACTCAGTCATGCCATGCCACGGTCCAGTGAATAGGTTAGCCCGAGTTATGGCCGTAGGATATAATTTAGAATGGTATAACAAAATGGATAAACACATACACACACATACATATATATATGCATATATATATGTATGTTTATATATATATATATATCTATATATATGTATACATATATATATATGTATACATATATAAATATATATAAATTTCTTCCTGGACCTAGCCCCAAAAAGGTTAGAAAAGACCATTCTAGACATCTGGAAAAAAAAAATGGTTTTTTGGTGATAAAAATACCCGACGATTACGATTGATTATAGCTTTCAGTTTACCTCAGACAATAGTGCATTGACTTGGTCACTGTGGCTTGCCAGGGTATGAGTCGACGCAAGCATCATTAAACAATGATATCTCATTCTCTCAATATCACAAAAATGTGCAAACTTCACAATGTGTACTGAAATACCTCTAACAACAGGGTATCTTTGTGTGATTTGATACGCCCCCCCCCCACCATCATCTTTTTCCCTCTCTTAAATTTTGTGGCAATTCTTCAACAGAACAAGAACCAAAGAATTATTAGTAACATATCATACAGTCTTACATGATTTTGATTTAGCAGGTAGTATAGTCGACGATGACTTTGCCAATGTGTCATATCATATTATCATTATGATTATTATAAGCTGTATGTATATTCTAGTGCAAAGTATGCTGCGTGACATAGTAACAGATAGTTATTTTAAGGAGCAGCGTAAAGATTTGTTGGACGTATAGCACTGTTAGCTTTCATGTGAATAGTCTGCTATTATTATAGCTTGTGAATTTTCCTTTCTATCAATCTCTCAGAAGTATTATCTATTTTGAAACTACAAAGTATTATAATGTACTCTACCAAAGACTTTTTTTGTTTTAAGTGTCCCACATCGTCGTCGATTGACATACGACAGATTTTCCAGTCCAACCCACCTCATATCCAGCGAGTCTGGAACTAGGCAGTAGACGTAATCGGTGTTTGCTGCCGAAGTAGAAAATTCACCAATTGATTAGATTTATAGATACTGTGTTGTGAACTGGTTTAGTGTTACGGACAAGAAGGTCCCGGGTTCGATCCCTAGCTTTGCCAGATGAGTCCCAAAAGGACAAAACCGGCCGTGAAGTAGAATTTTTCTGGTGTTTTGATCTTTAAAAATGTATGTACATATATATATATATTTAGATATATATATGTATATATATAGATATATATATTTAAATATATATATTCATTCATGACCCATTGAACAGAAGGACTCACTTAAGAAGTCACACTCTTCCTTTGTTTTCTTTGTCATTGGAAGGCGAGGGTATGTGTGTGAAAGACATATATAGACCTTTGAGAGAAGAGCAAAATTCATTGATTAAATTAGGTTGTAAAGGTATGCTTAGATAACACCACGAAACAAGAACTAACACTCTTGCCTTTTACAGAAACAGAAAACAAGGCCGAGGCATAAAATTAGCATACTTTAGTAGGAGTCGCTCTCAGTTTTAAACAAGCACCTTTTTAGACAAGAGCGAGATACAGGAACAAGTTAAATTAATTGAAGTTATGCAATAGTCTTAGTGTTCTCCGAAATATTCCCTGCAGTGTTTTAATTTCTGTGTGCATGTGTGTGTGTGAGGGAGGGAGGCAAGGTGTTTGATTCATCTGTTAATATGCTTCAAAGAGTACAGTAAAAGCCATGTGTTCATTAGATTAACAGATGCTGTGATGTGATATAAGAAGTAATCCCACCATATTTGTTGAAACTAGACTTTGGGAACCAAACCTGGGAACCTCTTTTGCCAACTGCCAATAGTTTGTGCCCCCTCTCATTCTTTCCCCCTGTCCAGATGGATTAGAACTGATTAACTCTGCCAGTGTGTCTAAGGTAAAAGTGCAGGGTACATTTATAAGTTTTCTTCAAATTAAGTTCCGTTTGTATTTCTGTAATGGCGTCAACGGACATACATAAGCATAAGAAGTAATATGGTTGATAAAGTTAAAAAGAAAGGGTTTTTATTTCCCCCCATGTAGCTGCAATCATGAACATAATGTTTCGGAGGTTGCCATTAAAATATGCCCCTGTGCGGCTCTCAATGCCAGCAAACTCTGATAGGAGATCAGTACAATAAAGACTGCAATTTTAGCTGATTTGTGATGTAAATTAATACTTGCTTTAGTAACTGTAGTCAAGGTGACTCTTCTGCCTTTGGTGGAACTAACTAATGTTCTTATTTTACTGATGGCGAACAGGTTTCAAAGAACAGTTTTCCAAACATGTTTTGTACTCTTATGAATACAGGATAGGCGTACACACATAATACTAGTCAGATCTTGCAAATTTGAATATTCATAAAATCTGATGAATTATAATATTCATACATGGTCTCAATACCTATGAAGTGTCATAAATAGTCAACATCATAATGATTATTCAGTATATCATAAATATTTATGAAATATCTGGAATAGTCAGTCAAAATGAAAGTTCAAAATTCATGAATAGTCAAATCATAATGAATACTCATGATTTCATGAATATTTAATCATGCTATGAATATTGATGAATTATCTCATGAATAGTCAACTTGTATTTTTATCATGACTCGTTATGAATGCTTCTGACGATGAATTCTTGAGCCATGCATATGCACTCATCATCTCTGGTGAAACTGTGAATTCTCATAAAATCATCATAACTGCTCAAAATACTATGACAAAAGGACAGAATCCATTTGGAAGTACTGGTTAATGGCAGCCACTTGTCTAAGCTACAGTACTTGTTTTGATATAAAGTAGTTTTTGGACAGAAAAGAAGAAAAGTCTCAGAATTGTTTGTTGCATCATCATCGTCAATCATACATTGCTAAAACAATTTGTTCACTTTTAAGTAGAAGAGGTTAAATTTATGTGAGTGAAAATGGGTGAATTTAATTGCTCCAGAATAATTGAAAAAAACATATTCCTTCCGTTCTAGATTAAGAGGTGGCATACATGAAGTAAGAAAAAGTAAGCCCTAAGGGTATATGCAGCTGTTGAAACAGAAAATAAGAGAAAAAAAAATAGCCCAAAAAAATGGTAGATGGTGTAAGTAAGCAAAGTCTTGGTAGAGATGTAAGAAAGAAGTGTAATAATAATAATAATGTCCAGCGAGGCTGGACTTTGTAAGTTAGTACTTAATAAAGTGATATGATCAAATTAAAGTAGCCTTGCCAATTTGAAAAGTGTGTATAATTAAACATAGGGTGCCTTTTTTTTTTTTTTTTCTTTAATACTGAAAGTTCCCAGTATAAGTCAAGTTTTATGTATAGAATATTTTTTTGTTATTATTATTATCATTATTATTGTTACAATTGTTATTATTATTATAATTATGCTAATCTTTTTTTTTCCTTTTTTTTTTGAATATAGCAATTAATTACATAGGTGCCCTCCTCCAAGTTTTCAGTCCATCCTTATTGTTCTTTCCTCGGTTTTTTTTTTTTTGCCATGAAGAAGAATGAAAAACTCACAAAGGCAACGAAGTGTATAGGATTATGTGGCTGGTACCATTAAGATTTCTATTTTGTTAAGAAAAAAACAAGGCAACAACAATGTTCAATAAAAAATGTCTTTTTGTACATGTTTGAGAGATAAGCAACAGTTTTTTTTTTGGTTTTTTTTTTTGTATATGTATTCAGTGCCATAAGTTAAAGTATACTTTATAAGTTTAAAGTATACTTTATAAGTAAGTATGTAAGACGAGTTGTAAACACTCCTGTAATTAAGGAAACTATTGTAAGTATTGTAAGTAATGTACGTAAGTTAAACCTTTGTAGTATTTTACAATGTAAGATTTTAATAGTGGGGTATATGCAATGTACCTGTGTGTTAGGAAACAAGGAGAATCATCAATCGTGTATAAGTTATGTAAGATACGGTTATAAGTTGGCTTGGACATGTAAGATTAATCTGTAATATTAAATAAAAGTAATATAAAATTAATTTTTCGCACTTTTTGGCTTTTCTTTTGTTGTTCTCTTCCCCCACCCCCCCCCCCTTTACTTCTAAAAGTGTCTCAATAGTATTTATAAGTCCTCTCACTTCCCCCCCTTCCTCTCCTCACCTCTTCCCCTCACAACCCCGCCCATCCTATCCCTTCCCCAATAAGAATAGAAAAGAAGATGAAGTTAATTCAAACCATTGTTTTCATTAGTATGTATATTATCAGTTTTTTTCTTCTGTTACCCACAAGAGGAGGGTTTGGTTCACCCCCGTCCGAGTGGTGGGTCCATCGCAGAGTGGTGGGTCCACCCTCAGAATCGACATCGTCCTTCGATTGTTACTATTGCTTCCAAGCCATAATAGGGTCCAATACATAGATATTCTTCTAGTTGCATATTGTGCATCACTCCCCCTTTAATATGTCTATTGTGACCCTTCCTGACCCAATAGCTTCCTGTTTGAATTTACCAACTACACCAACACCTTTTGAAGGATCTTTCAGAAAGTACGATTAGCTTCGCCCTTTATGGTTTTTGCTGAATATTTCAAGTGGGTGATGCATATTATTAATTAGTTTCCAAGAAACCCGCTGGCGTACTCATTAATTACTTTCCGTTTATTTGATGCCAGAATAACATATGAAACCAGTGACTGGATACACCCACCCCATGGAGCCGTTAGAACAAAAAATATGCTTCCGTCTTCCTCCCCCCCCCCCCCTTTTTAAAGGTTTGCAGGCACATTTCCACAGGGTAAAATATACAAAAGTACAAGTTTTTTGCAAGGTTGTGGAGGGCTGAAGCAGCAGAGCTTTTACGAGCAGTCTCCCTTTACAATGGATAAAAACAGAACAACAAAAGGAACAATGAAATAGAAAGGTCAAAACTTACCTAGAAAACAATAATCACAAATTAAGCAAAATGATTTTTCAGTTTAGATTTAAAGGAGAGGATAGTTTTGGCATCTTTAATGGTACTATCGAAATAATTCAAAGTAGGTTCGTCTTGTCTGGAATTGTTCTCGGAGACCCAATGACGAGGGGATGGGATTCGTCTTAGGGCACCTAAGTACTTGTGTCATTTACAACCCCGCCTAGCCCCACTCCACCCGTCCCCCTTTGAGCAAATCACAGGGCACAATCCATGGATGGAAAGATTATTGCATGTTTGAAGCAAAATTCTTGTGAACTCTTTTTAATTCTACCCGAATACTGTTTGAACCACCTGTTAATTAATAATCCCCCTACATAACCTCTCCGTACTGTTAAATAAGCACATGCAACGAAGATACGAAGACTCGCAAATTCCCCCTTTAGCTATCCTAGCCCCTAATCATTTGAATCATATAGCCCTAATTCTAATTTCAGAACCATTGCATTACGTTCCCTCGCTTAATAGTAGTGCAATTTTTTTTTTTTTTTTTTTTTTTTGGTTTCCGACTGTACGTATAATGATAGTCCATTCTGTGTGGATATCAGACTCAATTAATATTTTCATTGTCCGTAATACCCTCACTTGAAACAATCATGTCACTTGTAATAAGATGCACAAATCCAGAGAGAGAACGAAAGATATAGAGACGTGAGAGAGGAGAACTATACGAAATCTGTCATATGGCTGACGCGAAGATCGACGAAGAAGTTTCATTAAGAGACGCGTCATCCACACAAAAAACTTAATACCGCGCCAACGCGTAGATACAAGTCCGTTTTAAATTATCTCCCGAAGAACATAAGGCGTACACAATAGTCTGCAAGCTTCTTTTTTTTTTGCAGTGCTTGTCGATTTTGCAATCAGACGGGTTATAGCCGTACGTGATATTGTTGAAATTATTACATCTGTGAGCAATTTGGTGGGCACAATGTGTGTACACTTCGCTAAGCGACGGTTGTAAAAGTGGGAGGTGTTTGTTTCTCGTGTAGCTAAACGGAAGTCAAGATATATATATTACATTGTTTCTCAAAATGGCGCCTGGACGACCAGCGTTGAAGCCAGTTGTGTAAGGAGCAGACAACTCTTGGTGCTTGATATAGTAACCGCATTGCTCATGCTTTGATAAGTATAGTCATTCCTTGTATTAAATGTTTAGACGGTTCTCCACTCGAGGAAGGCGCGGTCACTCTCCGTATATACCACGAGTTATTCTTTAGCTCAATCTCTGTTATAGAATTTAATCGGCATTAGCATTCCCTGGATTTGAGTCGAGATATATTGGAGTCTGTAGAGTGGATATTTTGCTCTTTTATGGTTTGGTACATGATACTCATGGCCTGTGCGTATCTCTCACGTGTTAATTTATCATTCTCTTGAGACAAGGAAAATATATTCTTGATGTAAACTATCTCTATCTGATGAAAATAATTTCATAGTTGGATAACAACTCGGTAGGGAAAACGGCCTAACCACACCGTCACGTTGTCGTCCTTTTGAGGGGGGCACTCGAAAGTAAAGAAAAGAAAAGAAAAAAGGGAAGACGGAATATCACTCTGAATGATAAGATCATCTTGACTTAAACAAAAATGTCTGCTAATCAGCAGAGGAAGAAGAAGAGTCTACAGGTTCCAGGTTCAGCGAATGCCAGACAAGAGCTCGGTGTTGACGTTTGGCAACCGCGAGAAAAGGTAAAAAATCAGTTCATAATAATTTATTTATTTTTCTGTTGAAATGTTTCCTTCTAATTTCCCTAACACCACGGAGCCCTGTTTTACTCTTATAAATTCTCATTGCTCTATTTGTTCTTTAATTATTTACAGAGAGCATCAAAGGAATATATTGCTTTATACTTTAATTAAAAAAGTAGCACTCATTAAGTCAAACTCTCTATATATATATATATATCTATATATATCTATATATATATATATATAAATAAATATATATATATATATATATATATTTATATATATATATATGTATATATATGTGCCAATATGCGTATATGATGAAAACCACCATGGCATGCATCCCCTCTGGAAAGGCACAAGGCGCGCCTCATTGCACCGACAATTGATATAACAGAAATATCAACGCTGTGCCGGACGGAAATAAGCCCACATACTTAGCTTTCAATATAACTTTATACTACAGTAATCTCTGGTTCTATATTAGGCTCGGTTTGTTTTGTCTTAGGTGTTCGTGTACCGCAGCCAAAGTTTTCAGTTTGATCTTGGATGTTATTTAGACCCTGCGCTGATCTTTCGAGGGTGAAGCAATTTTTCTTCTGCTCTCTCTCTCTCTCCACCTCCCGCTCTTTCTCTCCTACAAGTCTAGATAGCAACTGATATAGAATAATGAAAGAAACTGTGTGATGTAATAAGGCTGCAAATGACCAACTCGAGCGTATCATTTATAAACATTGAAATAATCTGCAGAGTAAAGTAATATACGTCTGTACAGTACATACTGGATGGTTGGTTGGGGATATCACGCTAGGATATGTGGGTTACACAATATATGGTGGGTTAACGTTTGGGATAGTGGGTAAGTCTGGGGGTTGGGGTTAGTATTGAGATTGTGGGACAGTGTGGGATAACCGGGAGGATTGTATAGTGAGCCTGGGTATGGTGGATTAGCGTAGATATTATATGGGTTAGCATGGAGGTTGGGATTGTGGGACAGTGTAGGACAGCCTGCACGATTGTACTGTGAGCCTGGGTATGGTGGATTAGCGTAGATATTATAAATGTGTTAGCCTAGAGGTTGGGATTGTGGGACAGTGTGGGATAACCTGCAAGATTGTAAAGTGAGCCTGGGTATGGTGGATTAGCGTAGATATCATATGGGTTAGCCTGTAGGTTGGGATTGTGGGACAGTGTGAGACAACCTGCACGATTTTATAGTGAGCCTGGGTATGGTGGATTAGCGTAGATATTATATGGGTTAGTCTGGAGGTTGGTATTGGGATTGTGGGAACAGTGTGGGACAACCTGTAAGATTGTAAAGTGAGCCTGGGTATGGTGGATTAACGTAGATATTATATGGGTTAGCCTGGAGGTTGGGATTGGGATTGTGGGACAGTGTGGGACAACCTGCACGATTGTATAGTGAGCCTGGGTATGGTGGATTAGCGTAGATATTATATGGGTTAGTCTGGAGGTTGGTATTGGGATTGTGTGACAGTGAAGGACATGTAGGACAACTGCAAGATTGTATAGTGAGCCTGGGTATGGTGGATTAAAGTAAATATGACATGGGTTGGCCTGGAGGTTGGTAGTGGGATTGTGGGACAACATGTAAGATTGTATAGTGAGCCTGGGTATGTTGCATTAGCGTAGAGATTATATGGGTGAGCCTGTGGCATTGATATTGGGATTGTGGGTAAAGTTGGTTGCCCTGTGTGGTTGAGCTTGGAGATTTTGGATAATGCTGGTAAGTGATGAGTTGTAAATGAGGAAGTTTTGATTCTGGATTTGCTGATAGAGTTGTTACTTCGATCTACTACGTAGCAAGTTTTGAAATTTAACGAGGGACGGCTTCTTAGTGTAATTAGTCCGTTTTAAAATATAATCTGAGTACAGAACTCCCTCAACGTTATCAATACCTTGCAAGAACAAATAAAATAAATAAATAAATAAATGAAAATAAAAATACGATAAAATATCGCAAATAAATAGTCACAGCGTAATGTGAATACTTGTTGATCAGGATTCGCAAATATAGCTTATATGTAGCTTTATTATTATCCTCCTATAAAAATATGAACAAGCAAACGTTCTTTCTTTTGGCGCTATTTGAATGTCATGTCGCTACCGAGGGGCAGGGGCATCAATTTATGTTCTGAATTCGTATTTATATCAATGTGACCTTGATATCAGGCAAAATTCCCCTGTTGTCAAATACCTCTTGTCTTTCACATGTCGATTCTATTTCTGGTTTTCTTTTTACTCATGTAAAGAAACTTATCATCATTGTCGTAATCGATACGTATCCTTACAATTCATCATCATCATCATTGTAGAAGCTCTGACCTAATTTCATGACGTATACAATTTCCTAAAACGGTTAGCCATTTTTTGCTACGTTATTTGCCGCCCTCGGAAGTTTGGTTGCTATGGAACGCCAATACAGACTCATATAATAATTATAACGATCCTATTAATAACTTGTACCGTGAACATATATATATCTAATGAACGCACGTCATATTAATTACACGTCATTTTCCATCAACAGTACATATTTATTCAAGACAACATTAACATTACAGCCTCGGTACTTATATTGATGAATGTTGAACGGATGTCGATCATCCCCGTTTACGTTATACGTTGTCTTCTATAGGTCATCAGTATTAACAGTCACTTTGATATCCCAGCATGTCAAATAATGGTCATTCATTTTCAAAACGTCAACAATTATTTTAATTTCCGCTATCAATATAGCGTGTTACCTCTCCTATATCTTTACGATATTATTGGCCCTTTTTCCATTTCTAGGAATAATTTGGAGGTTCAGAGAGCCCACAAAACATTCAATGATTTTGGGCTCACTAAAATCAACAGCTATATGCAAACATCTATATCAAAAGCATGTATAACCTATTTACATTCGCCAACCTCAACATTACAACATCGGCACACATACTGATGAAAGGTGAATGATGGCTTACAGCACGTGATCACATATTGCTTAATGACAACTCACATCAGTATTGATAAGGGGCGTGGAGATTCAGGTGGCGCCCTAATTGATCCCAGGGGCCCGAGGCTGTATAGAAGCTCTGAAACCCGCCCTCTCTTCAGACTTGGGTATTGATGACAAATATGCCAACAAGCCAAGAAATGGTCACTATCTATCAAAGGATAATCATAATATACTCCCAAGTCCCACCTAAATAGTATTTGTCCTTTGTTATACATCTTATTACATCATTTGCCTAGGAATAGTTTTGAAAGGTCAGAACTTCCACGAAAATGCAATTCTGAAAGTTTTCACCGATGTTATAGCTTACTAAATACCCTAAAACCATATAGATTATATAACGCATATAGATTATATACCGGTGTTTGTTAAAGATATTAATCGCATATATATGTCTTGATATTGTTTTAAATATTTTAAGGACATCCTCGTGTATTAATCAAATGCCAACACCTGGATACAAGTGGTATCTTCTTCGAAGAAGTATATACCCGGGTACAGAAGGCGTAGGCGTCTTGTTGAATGGCGTTCTACTCGTGGGGGAGGTTATTTACGGGGGTGTTTATATATTTGCAGACTATGCAAGTAACAAATGAGATGATTAAAACATCTTTAATATTCAAAATAGAAAGACTAAACATATATATATATATATATATATATATATATATATATATATATATATATATATATATATATATATAAACGTATATTTGTCTGTCGTGTTTCTTTCAAATTGTCCATAATTAAATTATACGGTTGCTAACAGTCTCACGTGGGCATCATACCTCACCCTACCAAAGCTATACCGTATAATATGACACTAATTTGTATGCACATACGATATATAGGTGCCATTAGAAAACCACGTCACCTGTAGGAACCAAATTACGTGTAGGCCGCCTAATACGTCTGATTCTACTTCGCGATATGTCGAAAGTGAAACGAGTCGAATAAGTTTTTCTTCCCCCTATAGTGATAAAGTGACTCGAGTTACTGAGTCGACTGGAGTCACGAAAAATGACCTGTGACTTGACTTGAACTGTAATGACTACTATGTAGATTGCTCAAGGTTTGGAAATGAAATTCGAAATGTCAACTTTCCTAACCTATAGTTGTGAATGCAATGTATATGGTTAAACGTTGATTAAAAAATAAACTATTTCCCCGAACAGGTTTCCAAAAGCGGAGCGCTTTACATCAGCGGTGTAACTGCGTGTACCCCCTCAAAACAGAAGTGGCTCAATCACCCCCCCTCCCTCACTCCCCCCTCCCCTCTACCTTCCTATCCACTGGAGGCATAGCATACATTGTAGTGTATAATCAGAGCGTTGCACGGACATCACGCCGTGTATTTAAAGTCTTACGGAAGTCCAACAAGTCTTAATAATAGTTATTCAACGCTTATTCGATGCCCATCATAACCACTTTGCACAATTTCAGCTCAATATGAATTCCATTAGTTGTTGTATTGTATGACGGAGACTAAATTCTTCCAAAAATTGTTACAAAATTTGCTTAAAATCTGATAGGGAGTGCTACATAGTTTACGAAATTAAGAAACGAAAATCTTGAACAGCTGCTTTAAATTTGCGAATTGTTTTCAATCATTTCTACAATTTCCTACGATTTTCTGCCCAAATTTCGTTTTAAAGGGAGACGGTGTTCTCGTTATAAGAGAGCTCGAATATACAGACAATTTACTATAGCTTATAATCCATGTACAGTACACATAACTAACTCTCTATTGAAACACATATACACCACACATTGTAAGACGAATGGACGGGCAATCTAATTGGGTACCGTACAAGCAACGTGACGTCATTCACCGCGGTGATAATATATGCACCTTTTAAGTGGTCATTATGACGTCACCGTATAGTTTGATATCGATTTCATTGTTGTTACAAGTACGATTCAGGGAATTGTATATATATACTTTGGCTATTTCGGCTATGAAAATGTCAGTCTTATCTTCACTGATAGACTGCAATACGCAGTGATTTAATGGCATCATTTGACACAAGATCATGTTAAGCACTGCAGTATCTATTCACTTACCTATAGGGATTCTGGATACAAGTTCAGTTGACTTATAACACCTTCATGATCACGTGGTTACAGTAACACGTGTAAGAGAACTCGGGTCGAGAGATGGATTAAGTTTTTTTCATTTTCGTTCTCTAAACTTTTGTTAAAAAGTAATGTTTTTCAATTTGTTATGAAATGGTGCGACGCCTTTAGTATAGATACTTTTTGTTTTGAAATGTAGTTTTCATATCACATCTGTGTGAAATATTGCAAACCCCACCCCCACCCCCCACCCCCCACCCCCATCGCATCCTTTATATTACGCACATCTACCGATATTTGACCAAGAGTGGTAAAGGCTTCGCTTCAATATTTTGCATTTTTTTTTTCATTTAGACAATAATATACACAAATACTCATGAAGAACTAATAAAGTTTACCGAAACACAAAATTGGGGTCTATATTAAAATCCCATTCAGTTTGAATCAACGGCTTGATGAAATAAACATTACCATATAATGTTGGCATATATGGTGGCTCATGTATTGGTCACAGTGAATATATTCCGTTCTTAGACTACAAAAAAATATAATAGGGTACTGCAGTTAGTGTATATATTATAGCAACATCCCCTCTGTAAATGAACAGCGGGAGTTGTTGAAAGATGGACGGGGTTGGTGGGACGGAGGTGTGGGAGAACTAAGAAATTTGTCGGAATCGGAATTCTGTATACTCTTGCATAAAACTACTAATTTTGGTCCCTAATTCAAAAAAGAAAATAATAACTCAACTTTTATGGGTTTTTTCTTTCCGTGACGTACTAAATTAAACTTGAAGTTCCTATAGCTGGAACCACCAATGCATAATCATGGGGTGCCACCGCTGTGCGGGTTGAGACTAGTAGGCCTATCTAACTATCGTCATCGGAGTTTAAGAAGCACGCAAGCATGCAAATGAAATTCTAAATCACGAAGAGCTATCAGTGAAGTTAAATACTGATAGTGGGTATTCCGTGATTTCGATTCTTTTATAATGTAAGTATATAGGTCACGGTATATTTAGACAGCCCATTATCGATCTTTTATGACTCTTGATGGAAAGTTACTAACGGTGTGTGACGTCATTGGTCGTTCAGTCGATGGTAGACATTATGGTTCAGCAATTTTGCGATAATAACCTTCTGTTTAATGGTACATATACGTATTACCACTATACATAATTAAGTACCGGCGTTTAAAGAACCATCGGCGAAAAACGGAAAATAATTGTATTTCCTGGCGTCTTCTAACTAGGCCTATACATTTTATCGGTCTAGTTTCGGCGAGAAATAAAGGGGGGGGGGGGGAAGGTGCACTGGAGACCGGGTAAGCTGGGCGGGGTAATGTTGGTCAATGGGAAGGTATAGGGAGTCACGATGGATTACCCTAGTAAAACAAATGACAATTTTCGTCTAGTAATTATAAACATATACAACATTATGATATAGGCACTATTCACAGTCGGTTATTGAAGGTTAACCCTTCAGCACCGGGAGAAGATGTTCAAACGCAGCATGGGACAAATTTCTCAGGAGCAGGCTCTGGTTGAAATTATTTTAATTTATATCTGGTCCAAAAATGTGCAGAAAAAAAATCTCACAATTTTACCCAAATATTTAAAAAATACACGTAAATCGAATGGTTTACCTAGAATCAGTGTAAATTTGTAGCCTAAGCAATTGGAGGAAGGTCGGCGAAATGTTGGACATATATACGGTCTATTTAACGGCCTTCCATAGTTTCTACATGACGTCACAGCTCAAAGACCATTGAGAATGAGATACAGTAACATCTCAGTGATTGGTCCACCCCACCTCCCCCTCCCGGAGGTTCCGCCTCCTCTATTCTCCGATTACCGGTATACCGGTCCAGCTTCTGTATTCCCTATCATCAATTACATCATCCTTATCTATATAGCCAGTATATGTCTAAGGGGAATGTTATAACATATATCCACCAAGCGTATAAATGAACTATCTTCCAGTGCCTGCATTCACGTATTCCATTCAACGAAATGCGCTCACTTTGTAAAGGTAATCATGCAGTCGCTATACATTCGATATTCCTAAGAGTGTTTTTTTTTTAAGAGAAAGTGGATGTTTTAACCCAACTGCAAAGACAAGCAACCTTGGCAGGATACAACGTCAGGTTACATAAGCCTACACAACAAAATGAAAAGTACCCGGTTTCCTAATTGTACGCTCGATTATTGCTCCGTGGTCAGTCAAATTCATACTATCCTAACTGAAGCTGTGTTTTGTTTGCTTGCCTTCTGCTTTTCCATGTAGTGTTCTTAGTACTCGCTGTTGGTCAAATAGATGGTGGCGTCCTTTCTCTCCATTGATTTCCAAGTCATATATATTTGCGGGCGTTTTTTTTCGGCGATCGCCCACCTATTCCTGATTCAACTGGATTCTTTAGTGATGATGTTTTTCTTTGGTTTGTTATTGTGTATATATCAATCCGCCTACATGCTATGCTTCGCCAAAACAAAGAAAGACTCAATTAAACCTACGCAGTTTCAAGAAGTTTCACGACAGTTCTTTTCAAGAGGGTTATTTTTTTAATATTTATTTATATATTTATCTTTTTTATTGAATTCTCTATGAATCTTTCCTTTATGATATAAGCCTTTAATGGTATTGATTATTTCCTATAGACATGTTGGTAATGTTTGTCCTGTTTTAGTCTCAAGTATATAAATAAAACAAAATGATTTAAATCAATTTTTTTGGCTGTCTTCTGAGATATAGTACTTATAAAGTTGATGGTGACCTTTCCCAAAGTGTGTGTTTTTCATTGATTTGAGACACCCTTCCTTCGTTTATTTTTGCCATGGATTTCTCTGTGATGTTGGTACAATAAAAACCAGATTTTCTTATTAATTCATTTTGATCGTTTCGAGTTTAGAGACAAAGTAAACAAGGCATGCAACACGTTTCGATGTTATATTCGAAGTATACGTTATATTATTATTATCAGAGTTTATACAGTTGATATGTTTGACATCACGGATAAACATTGGGATATTATGTTCGTAAGATGACCTTTGACACCGACTTATTTTATGACGTCAGTAATTCCGATGAGTACGTAAAACCATGGCCTTATTAACGAAAACAGAACCTTCATATTAAGCCTGCGTATTAACTATAATGACAAAACAAAATATACAATCATTGGTTTACGGCAATTAAAAAAGGCGGGGGAGGGGAAGGGGGCGGGTAAGGATGAGGGAGGTGAAAATAGGTCTAAAGGAACGCCAATATATATACACATGTATATGTTATATATATTTGAAATTGTAATGAGTTGGAAAGTCGAGATTAGTGAAAACACTTCCCACAGCTTCATGCATGGACGCTGATACCGCACTGTGAACACACTTCAACGACCAAGTCATCCATTTTAATTCTCATAAGCAATTTAAATATCAAAATTTTGAGACAAAACGTCCACAAAGTTTGTTTTGAAAAGTCTATAGTTATAGTGGTTATACTGCAGACATGACTACATATTTCTTTCATATGCATCCCCTCATTTGCATAAGTTCAATTATCATATTAATTGACGTGGAAAGTGACCTTGCGTTATCTATATAGCAGGTGCACGTACATCGATAATGAACGTCATAACGCCCCAGCCTGTCAGAACTTAATCACAAATTTAAAAAAAAAAAATACTGTCCATGGAAATGGCTTACGACGTATTTATAGACTATAGTAGCGTATCGTAAAGCCTTTAAGTATATATCAAATCAACCGATTATTAACCATTTGTAAAGCATACACCTTCTCATGTCCGAGAATATACCCTAGGGGAGGTATAGCAAAATGCCTTATAATCCTATTTGGAAAAAAGAGATGATATAAATGTTCCCGCGCATTCAGCAAACTAAGATATACATAACTGCTCGGATATTTATCGAAGATAATCTGTTTACACGATCAAATTTAAATTGTAACTTACGTGATTGGGGTAATCCATAAGGTCAAATTCCTTTTGTCTTATAATATGACGTTATTAGGCTTCACTGTGACTCCTTGTTTCGAGAAAACACAATACTAGAAATCTAATCATGGAATTATACCATATCAGTTCAGAAAGATAAGTTTACTTAAGAATGCATTATCAATACACCACATGCCAAGTTGGTTCAAATGATAATATATGGTTAAGATGAGCACGTAGTTGAAATCGGGTACTCGTTAGAATGATGCACTATATAGGCAAGTTTTTGTGAGATACAAGTGACCGATAAATAGGTTCCATTTTCAAGTGAGTCCAGTTCCGTCCTAAAAAAGTCTATAATTGTCTGTTTTTCTCAGCCATTCACCTCTCACCTCCTCAACTTTATCTGTGACCCCCCCCCCCCCGCCCCGCTGTTTATCTGGTCCTCCATGACACCCTCTCCTCATTTTCCTAAATCCTTCTCTCTTTTTGCTTCTTCTTTCTCTGTTAAGTTAAAAGTTTGTCTCTTACGTATACATACGACAAAATATAAGTCAACAGCCAAAAAATATATAAAAATAAAATATCAACTAAAATATAAAAAACATTAAATAAAATGAAATGAAATGAAATGGAATGGAACATGTGAGTAACAGTTGCTCCCTTCTTACAGAAACATTCTATTCTAAGACATTAAACATCAAGCTTTTTCTGTCTTATCCTTTCTCTGTTAAGTTAAAAGTTGGTCTCTTACGTAATATAACGACAAAATACGAGCCAACACCGAAAAAACATTAAATAAATAAATTTAAAAAAAAATAAATAAAGAAGAAACATAAGAAGGAAAAGAACAGGTGAGTAACAGTGGCTCCCTAATTATTCAAAACATTCTATTCTAAACCATGAACCGTGCACTCCTGCAATATATTTCAATACCGGCCACTTTACTTTCCCGGAACGACCTTCGAAAACCTAGAAGGTCGAACTGGGTCAATCCACTTCGTATTCGAATCCATCTACATGTTGTGGCATTTTTCATATATTAACATATATTTTATCTTCTTTTATTGTGATTAATTTTTGCCAAAATCCAATCATGTTTGCATTTCATAAGCTTCACTAAAGTGAAGTCTAATTTCGAATAATAAGAAATAATTTAAAAGATTTGTAAAACTAAGCTACCTAAACCGTTGGTTAATTATTGTTAGTTATCTTTCGTTTAGGCTATATAAAAAAACACTGTTCCCCCCCAATTGACGCTTGAGTCGGGGAGGCCATGTACCCCCCTCCCCCACATCCTTTGCGCCCTCTACTGGGACACGGGCAAGGATGTTTAGATCCATTTATTCCTTTCCACAATACGGATTTGTGTATATTAAAATTCATTCGCTAACATGTATTCTTTAAAGGATTATTGAGTAATTTACCCTTGAATGATCACTGACTGATACGATCAATATTTTTTACTTATATATATATCACAAGATGTATAGCTGATATAAGGGGGACATCCTTGTATATAATTAGTAATATAATGTAAGGGGAAGGTCGGTGTTTACTTTCGATTTAATCAATGTTTGTTGCCATGCTATGACTGTATCGTATACACTCAGTGTCAGTTTTAGTTTACGACACCGTATATATCATAACAGAAGCACGCCACCAAATATGACATGATTTTTTTTCTTTCTGAACAGCTTCGAAACTTACAAGCACTGAAAACGTATACATATATATGCATATGTCTACACAGCGTTTGCGAGGGCAACCAGGGGCGGCGGGCTGGCGGATTTTTCTAAAGGAGGGTTAGTGTGGCCCTGTAGGAGTGGATGCAATTGGGCTTACTTGAATTTGATTGTTGGCCAGTTGGATAAATTAAGATGGTGATGGACCCATCTCTTAGAGATAACTAATTACTGAAACCTAACATTCTGTTAAACAAACGTCTTTATGACGTAACGTTATGAATCATGTCCTTGCAAAAGGTCAGCGTTACATACACAATTCTTCATTGGTTTGCAATCCGGGTGCACTGTGCGGCATAATGCAGAAGCCAGCATTCAACGCCCCCTCCCTCCCCTCCTCCCCTCCCTCCAGCCCTCCCCCACCACCTTTCCAGAAAGTTATGTAAAAGGCTGTACAGTATAATACTACTCGAAGCGGAACAGAAATTGAACTCGAAAATTTAGGTCAAAGTTTCGGGACCACCGTTGTATATTTGGCCGTGGGCCAATTAACATATGAGACGTTGAATAATATGTTAATTTTACGCTTGATATTTCAAGGTTTTGCCCCGACGATTTTCATAACAGAGTTTTCGATCATTTTAGTGGCATGCTCCTTCAATTTATACAAATATATATAGTCATGCATGCATGTTTAAGCTGAAGAGTATTAATACTCATCAACTTTGTTCTTAATTAGTGAAATGAACGATTAGCCATTATTCATTCTATTCATTAAATGTCAACGCAGTTCATTAATCTAAATCATGTTATTCGCACAGAAATCGTTCCAACGGTATAAACCGCTCCTCACTGACTTTTTGAGGATATAAGACCTTGTTTTTAATACTTGTTTTCTTTCAATGAAAATACTCATGTCGTTTTTTACAGTAATGTATGTATGTGTGTGTATAGGCGATATGTAAGAAATAACCAAAGTAATAAACAAGCAAATTGCGTCGTAATACTGCACTCAACCCTACACAATCCCCATCAACCCCCTCCCTCACTCCCACTCCGCTTCCCAACCACTGAAAGACAAGATTAATATAACAACTACAATTCTAGTGTACAGTATATAAATATATATAAAATAATGTGCAGTACAACCTAAACAGTTGAAAATTCTGCAGGCAACATTTGCAACCTGCATTATACATTTTACCCCTTCCCCTCAGCGATATAAAATCTTAACCACCCACCCACCCCCCCCCACCCACACCACCCTACCGTCCGCCCCGTACGAAATTTGTGGTTGCGCATCTGCCTCGTTATAAGGAGGACATGCACATGGGGTCGAGAAAGTATCACCTCGGTGAAATAACATTTTTCCCTCCTGCCTTAATACAAGTACATATTGCAGGAGGGCGAGTAAGACAACTGTATACATGCACACGGTATCACATGTAAAATTGTCATCAATACTAATCTTTATAAGCCTAACGCCGGTAACATATAGTTTTGTCTTCTAATTCCAAGATGCCAAATTATTCCCAGATTTTATTTTATCTTAACTTAGACAATTAAAGCGCTTGTAACATGTTGTTAAACTAATTAGAGGGGGTAGCATTTAAACTGTAAAGTTGGTATTGCATATATGTGTTTGACAGGCTCTTTCAGTTTATTTTAAGGTTAGTACAGCTATACTCTGCATTAAACAGAGTAGTTTTGGTTTCTTGCGAAATCAGCCATCAAAGGTTTTAGCGAGTATTTTGTAGGCGAAAAAGGGGGGCGCGTGAAAAGGTGCCACACTTGCTTTATATCATTTACTGGAATTTCTTCCTTTTTAATCAAAGGAAATAAAAAAAAAGTCGTAATATACAGTACCACCGCTGCTCCATCGAGATCCATTAGTCATCCCACGCGAAGTCAATTACATTACGGGCTGTCTTAAATTGATCGTCAACGCCACCTAGTACAAGAGGTCGACATTTATGACGTCATAACGTCACGTTGTCCGGTCGCATGCAAATGGCAGCTAAGATAAATGAGTTTGTCGCTTTGCAAAAGGACAGCTAAAAACGCTAAATAGGTATCAGGACTGTCGATGCGATATAATGCTTTTTTTTTTATTTCCTCTCAGGGAAAACACTGTACTGAAAATGTTGACATGTAAAGGTAATGGGAATTGTAACTATGAAACGTTAATTTTTGATTGGTTCACGATGACGTCATGAATATAGTCTTTGTCATAGCTTATCTCAAGATGCTCGTCATTTCTGTTGGTTTAACTTGACATGACAGATTCAGGTCAAGGGGAATGGCATTTTTTTTATGACAACTTGATATTGCAGATTTTGGATTTCAATCAACAGAGTTCTAAATTTTAATCAATTCTGTTTTGCATATTAGCACATCACGAGTTCAACCTGGTTAGCTTTCGCTTGGTTTATACCCGGGGAAAAAACGGCGATTTTTTCCCGGGTAAAACGTGATCTACAAAGTACTTTAATCTGTCTTCCTTATCTTAGCTAAGAAAGCAGCAGCAGCAGCAGCAGGAAATAGAGCTTGATAAGAAAGGTAAGGATGATAGCTTTGTTTACTTTGTAGATCACGTGATACCTCGGAAAAGTGCGGGTTTTTTTTCCCGGATATAAACCAAGCGAGGGCTAACCAGGTTGAAGTCGTATAATGTAAAACGAATGTATACAAATTCACCTTATACATCTCTCCTCATCACGCATGCGCATCGATTACCGCTCACACGTGATGATATCACGTGGGCAGGGTTCACTGATCTGTCGATACTCCAGAGATAGGTGTGATCCATTTACTATATACGAACTTTAATGATAAGCTGTGCCGTGGATTGGCTTGCCTCCTGATTGATTGCTGAGGGTGGCCAAATGACGGTGAATAAGTATTGCTACATATACAGCGTTCTCGTAACCGACATCAGTTACTCACGGACAGTGTTGTTACGACGATGTTTACACATTATTTCTTGGAACTGTATTGCTTTTGCTTTGTTGTTGAACGATAAAGATAAAAGGTCTTCTAACGGTTGAAGTTCATGTAAAGGTAACGTATGTATAATTATAGCCTATATCCTACAAAGCCTACTTTGTATAATAATAACTTATATAAAATTGAATATTAAGTTATTGCAAATCAATAAACCATAATTTTGTTATCGGGTTACCGCTTTTTAGTTCGTTACAACGTTTGTTTAGTTTTAAATACGTTAAAAACTGAATATAGGCCTAGTAGCCTATCGAGATGATACATGAAACTAAGAAACAGCAAATGAGCTAAACCTACTTACGCCATCGTCCATTATATATATATATATATCCACTAAACCACAGTAGTTTTACCGGATTGAGTGTGTATTTTAGGCTTTCTACAACTGTAAACACGTGTAAAGATTGCACCCCTCTGACAATATACACAGAATTACCAATTTTGGAGGCAAACCAAGCCGTCATTATGAAATGAAAGTGTAGCAAGTAAAGTATGACAGATATTACAAATTATTATAGATCAACACACAAGAAGACTTACTTGATGACGATGTACTTGCTTTTGTCTTTGATCGTAAACCGACACGCGATGACATCATATTTGAACTTCAATGGACAGTTTGACACAGACCGCACCCGGTTGTATAGCGTCTATACGTCACATTAAGGCTATTACGTCAACTGTGATTATGTTCGTTAACATTACTGAAGGTAAAATCCTTGAGATTTGAGAACACATTACAAGGTAGTTAGACAGCCAAACTGTTGGTGTTTTATAGCTGGTCAGGTTGACGACCAATGCATTTGATCATTGTAATCTGTAACTTAATCTGAAAGACTTTGAAAAGTTTACTTATCTATTGTGACGTCAGAGAGAAACCTCCAAGTAAAATGAAAGTATTCCATTTTGTTTGATGTGAATTACGTGTAAGTAGATCCTATATGCATTCTGTAGCACAAAGTCCAGTATTTGCAACAACAAAAAAGGAAAAGAAAAATTAAGCAACGACACTTTAATTTACATTGTTTACTTAATTGCTCAATAACAGTGCAAGTTTTTAAACATTTGTGTTTTATTCTTTCAAAGAAAAGGACACTTTAATTACCAAGTATAACGTCTCCCACCATGTAGTGTAACGTCTCCCACCATGTAGTGTAACGTCTCCCACCTCATACTGTAAAGTCTCTCGCATATAGTGTAACGTCTCCCACCATGTAGTGTAAAGTCTCCCACGTATAGTGTAACGTCTCCCCCATGTAGTGTAAAGTCTTCCACGTATAGTGTAACGTCTCCCACCATGTAGTGTAAAGTCTCCCACGTATAGTGTAACGTCTCCCATCATGTAGTGTAACGTCTCCCACCATGTAGCGTAACGTCTCCCACCATGTAGTGTAGCGTCTCCCACCACGTAGTGTAACCTCTCCCCCACCCCCACCCCCCCCCCCCCCCACCCCCAATATCTCCCACCATACAGCTGAACTACATACTTGTGGTAATTATCAATGTTCAATGCTTCCGTTGGTCAATAACTTTTTATTGCAAATATCAACACTTTAGTCTATAAGCCTATATACGTTACTTGTCAAGCTTCAGATTGCGCAAATTTGTGGGTCGAGAAGAAAATAGTTCACAACGTTTAGTCTGGGTTGTTTACCTTTAGTAATGAAATTAAATTTCTACGATATCAATATTCCTAATTTCTTCAATGTTTTCTGCAGTCACGGTTCGCTCAATCGTTTCCACTCTCCTCATCTCTCTCTCCAAATATAGAAAATGTTATTCAAAACTATATTGCTTCACTTTCATAACGGTGACAATTAAATTGATGTCCCTATTAATCATTTCCGTTTGCTCGAAAGTAAGGAATGGCCTATACCTAATAAATTAGATCCAATTTACTTAACAGCTCGCTTGACATATTTTTCTAACATATTTGGCAAATTATGTGGCACACGTATCTAAGAAACAAACAAGAAACCTTTGTCAATAATATTCCTGAGAATATTGCCATATTGCTATTGCTCTTCTTGTGTTTATAGACTCTTGACTAGCATCGACTGATTTGGCCTTTTTTTTTGGGTGGGGGGGGTGGGGTGGGTAGGTGGTTGCTAGTAAAATGTCATAGAATACGATAATGGTGCAACTTTGATCGATTCATCAAATTGTGTCGTCCAAACGTTGTTTTCACATTCGCTTTAATCATATTCAAAAGGGGGAAGTGGAATGTTCAGACTTGTGGACATTTCTTAATTCTTTAAAATAAGATGAAATTTTAGTTATAGAATAGCCTGACAGTTTGCCAAAATCGAAGTCGAAAGGCTACTTTAAGACATTGCCTAACTTTCTATTGTGTGAAAATGAAATGGAGATCATCTAGAATTTTGATGAAGATCAATCATATATCAAGTTCACCGCTCAATTAATATTTACTTCATAAACTAGAATAGACGCCCATGATAAATTAATGGGTATCATTTATATTTAACTCACTTCACATCTGTCTCGACAAATATTTAAACGTGTGACAGTACGGAAGCTTCTAAGTACCATCACAACTTATCACATGGTTTTTATCACATGCTTTTCCATTGATCAACTCCACCAAACTGCCGAGGAAACAAGAGCAGCAATGCGGCAGAAGCTCAGCTAAGCTTTTATATGAGATATTTGTTTTGATTGGCAACATTTCCGAGCAGTTTATCCATTTGTTTTTCCGAAAAATCTAAGACATAGACGAGATAAAGGTGTCATTTCCTTTCCTCCCATCTCCGTTTCTCCTTGCTTTATGTTCCTTCTAAGCAGACATATAGTTTGTTACAATGTTAGAAAGTTGTATTCCTTCAAAGTGGAAACACTGTCACGAACTTATTTTATGCAATAGATCGTTGTACTTATAACTAAGGATAAACTACGCCCCCATTACAAAAAAAAAAAAAAAAAAAAAAAAAACCAACAGTTTATGCACTTAGTAGTTTTCATGCATGCAATAATAGAAAGAAAAGGTAAAAAAAGGTATCCATCTGCTACATCTGCTAAAGTGATGTGGATATCACGTTTGAATTGTGCTGATCCGAAATTGTCCACGAAAATTGCACAAATACAATAATCGAACGACCTGCAACTTGTTTACAATTCGACGTACCACAGAGAAACGTTAAAGATCAGAAATCGTTACCAACTATACAGGTCACTCTCACATGTCGTATATTACTCACACAAACTGTTTGTGACAAACTGTGGAAAATTCAATCTGCAAAGTATAGTCCTTTTACAGAGAATGATATCGAACTAGATAGGAAGCCTGAATAACAGGTCAATATTTGACTTGATCAAACCTCCCACGGGTGGAATTTTCCCACGACGGGAAGATTAAGACGGAAGACATTTTGCTACTCACATCAAACCTCACATACTGGTCATGAATACTAAAGGGTTGAAAAACATATTTAATGATCATTGCATATATCTGTGGCCTACATTTCATCATAACTGTAAACTCTACAGAAGGCCCTGTGTTTGTACCCTCACATGACGACGGACAAAAATATTTTTCCTGAGCAACTTTGGTTCACCACAACTCAAACGTTTAAATCCACAACATTTTAGCAGATTTGGACAAACGCACCAGGGGGAGTAGCATTTTTTCACGTTTTCAGTAAATGACCTCAAATGACCATCAAATATATAAAATACGATCGCATGTATGTAAACTGAACTCACACAAAACACCGATGAAATTTCAGCCAAATTGAACGAAAAATGACGAAATGGCAGTCATTCAAACACGGTGGCCAAAAGTGACAGAAATATCAACAGAACCCGCACGATCGCTACAACTCGGCTGAAAAGCTTTCAGCCGAGCTCAAAACTAGCTCCGTTTGGGAGAAATCCTATTTTAAACCTCAATATCTGTGGAGCTGACATTATGTAAATCTGTGATTTCATAAAATGCCACTTGAATCTGAAGCCTTCTACTTTCTCTCAGTTGTGTTTTCTGACCACGCCTCCTATAGAGTATAGATGAACTCTGAAACCAATGTCATTATTAGGTCATTTTAAGAGCTTCAATAAACATTGGGGAAAATAAAACAAAGAGAATACAATAGGAAGCACATGTGTGGCTCGATTGTGTTATATTTTTAGATTTGATCAAAACATTCAGTCTTGCGTGTGAAGAAACATTAAATTTATAATCTCTTCCAACTTGAACAATTTTCTTATTTGTTTGGAGAAGTTGTTCGTCACAGTTGTCTCTATCACATAGATCAGCGACGATGGATCGAGTTAGTCTCTTTTATCGGTTTCGCCTAATTTTCCAGATAGTTTTCAAACTAAAGAAGACAATCAGCAATTCGTAACCTTTATTTACAAAATAATTAATTGTCAAGATAAAGAAAGTATCGGTAAAGCACTTCATCAAATTTCTTTATTGCACGTTGAATGCTCATGTCAATATTATATTTCCATAACGTTTAAAACTTGCTAGCTTATATAGTTCCTTATATTACATCTTTATAAGTTAAGATGGCGCTTAAACGTCTTCTTACGACAGTTAGACGTTCAACGTTCTTGACATTATCTCGGTCGTTATTTTCGTGACGTTATTTTCGGTTCTATTTATTATAAGATAAAGGTCAAAACAGGGTTCAAAAGACACTTAGAGTGTTTTCTATATCTATCATTTTCTATTTATATAGTCCCAGTTTAGCGACAAGAGAAGAGTTTTTATACACTGGAGTGTTATTTTCGAATATATGGTTGCCGACAGAAATATGTTCTTTACCTATTCATGCGGGGGCGATTTTATTTTTAACCAAAACTCTTTCAATTTTAGCTGAAACCTTGCTGGTTGTTTATCAAAAAGGGATCTGAAATCCATATACCAGAAAGATTAGAAGAGGTTTAAGAAACCTGGAAACAGGTTGGAATGTGTATGGCACCCGTCTTATTTAATCATATATATATATATATATATATATATATATATATATATGTAATAAATTATGTTAGATCGTCTTTACAGTATGCCGTGTGTCCTGTGCCTGCTTCATTGGGGGGGGGGTGGGGGTGGGGGAAATTGGTAAACAACTTTGCCCTCATGATAGGCAAACCTATCACAGTACAGTACACCGACCAGTGTCCTTATTATAAGCCTATACTTTCTCCACATATGTTTACTGTACAATCATTTCGATCCTACGAGTTTATTTTTTATGATGAACATATATGCTTAAAACTGTTATTCATAATCCGATACTTTGCATACGGTACGCCGTTTCCACGCAGTCCAGTACTTTCTTCAGCCCTGTTGCCAAATGATAAATATTCTTCCTTCCTGTTAGTCACTTTTCCTGCTGATGACATTTCGTCACCAAGATCAAAGAATTTCGTCAGTAATCTCTTTTTTTTTTATCTTAGCAGTTAACCATTTTCCACTTCTTCTTCTTCTTTTGTAACAGTGGTCTCCCACACATTTTTAATTGAGTTCATAAAAAGTTGAATGAGTAAACTGGAAATACCATCAATCTTCTAAGTTTGTTTGATGCGGACAAGTACTGCCATAGCGACAGCGTAAACTAGAAAGTGTACGGTAAATATATATATATATAAAAAATATATATAAACAAACATCAGAAGTCAATTCGAAATAAGTTTCCCTCGTCACGGTTGACAAGGCAATGTAATTCAACGTTGTTCGCAAATAGTGCGTCTTCTTCTATATTGACAATGCACTGTAGCGTATACAATGAAAGCAAGCACGAGTGGTTCCATATATTTCAAGTTTGTTCAAGGAACGCCAAATGTGCAATATTATGTGTACATAGTCATTTTCGCAAATATATCATTGATACGGTATACGTCGATACCTTTTCAGATGTTTCGTAAATGCTATATAATATACTATACACTGCTATTTGCCATTTGAACTAATTAACACTTTCAAATAAGATGCATTACTTTGTGTGTGTGTGTGGGAAGTGGGGGGGGGGGGGGAGGGTGCAGAGGCGGAATGAGACAAGAAACACATGTTTATTTAGCTATGTTCTCATAACATAGGCTCACCGTTGCCATGGCTCCCTTTCCTGCCAAATAGCTTTGTCGCTATTGCTTGATATGGCGGTTGGCGCCACTTATGTACGACTATCGAGACAAAGGCAGGGGGGGGGGCACGGGAGGGTTGTATGGGGTTAAAAGCCTGCAAATATGTTGGGAGCTATACATTGATATTCTACTATAGTTACCAACACAGGATGTATTCAAGAAATTACATAACTATATACAGATAATTTAATAAATATATGAAATAGGTTGTATAAATGGTAGCAGGATGAAGGGGTGGGTGTAAGGGGTACGCGGATGAGGCGTTGGGTGCAACCTGTTCCCACCAGGCAATCTCCATTGTTGATATGATCAAAGCAGTTGGTTGTACTTTCAACGGTCTCGCCAAAGAAGGAAATGAGCGATATATATTTAAATACCTTGGTTATATATTATTTTAACAACAAGTTGCCAGATGCCTAATTTGCAGTATGTGGCAGATTACTTCGCGTGTCAGCTTACTTTTATGTATGTGTGTGCGTAAAAGGCTGTAACGTTATTGCTGCTGTACCTAATGTCTATAGCCTTCTAATTTGCTTATAAAGCCTCGCGATGAAAGTTGTTATCGTCATCGATTGATTAAGATAATTTCTAGTTGAATGCACCTTCTCCGGCGAGATGAAATAATATATGTCTCCATAATGTCCGTATATACGGAACAATGAATATGGTTATTCGAGTGAAAGACAGAATAGTATACGGTACAGCTGTGTGATATTTACAATGGAACGAACCATGCAACTTTACCTTTTAATAATAGATGAAGCCAAAAATTTAGCTTTTCGCTTTTCTTGTTTTTATTGAAGGAAACCTTTCGCTATTTTATATGTAAGTGTTCTCATGCAAACTAAAAAGATTCGACTTTGAAAGACTTGCGTGCCAATATAAACTACCTGATAATTATCTAATGGGGAGATGTGTGCAATTGTCTTTATCAGTACAGCCTTGAAATTTCAAACAAAAATATACTTCTTTTTTATTATTTATAATTTTATCTATTGTTTTCTTAATTATTTATTGATTTTAGCGGTATTAATTTTTACATAACCAAAAAAAAATGTGGTATTTTTTTTTAAAGTATATTTTGTATTTATAATTGTACGCCAAATGCAATGCATTAATGCAAATGATTTCAAAAACAAAAAACAAAGATTTATAATACCCTCTAACATAATCATAATAATTCTTCACAATGAGTTACTGATTCCAACCAATTTACGATATTATATGTAATTTATCCACCGCCATATATATTCTGTTACAAATATTAGTAACGATGCGCGGTCAGATGACGTCACCGTCACGCGCCGATAAGCCACTTAAAGCCATAACAAGCCCCAGCTACAATACTAAATTGCACTCTAGTGAAATATGACTGCGCTATAAAGCCGTTAATCAAATCGCATCTCGCGGTATCTCGCGGCAACAAAAAAAAAGGCCGTATCGATTATTTCTCTTTGTGTTTCCGGTCCGAGTTACAGCTAGTTTTTTCCGGATAGTAATCGCTCTGTAATCAGTTTTAAGCGTACAGCAATTTCTAATATACATATAGGATGTCTTTAGCGGTGAAGTCGAAGTTAGCAAGTAGATTACAACATCTAATTCAGAAGTATTAGTATATACATACCTGAAGTCTAAGTGAATTCAAACTTCGAGTCAGCACACGCTTGCACGTGCAAGTACATGCATGCAAGCATCACTGAGAGATTGGAAATTTGGACACGTTTTGGAAGTATTTTAATCAAATTTCTGGAACGTTCGGAGTCTATTTGCTGTTTGGTTTGGTCCTGTTCGTGAGGGATATTTTTTTCTTCTCAGCATTCGTGACGGTGGAATGCTCCAAGTAGTTTGAAGCTAGCGGTTTGACTTGCATTGACATTTCTTATAATATCAAGTTCATGAGATGAATCACTTTATTCATCGATGGTATAAGCAGGTAGTGTTGACATCAGAATAGTAAAGTCGTGACTATAGCCAAAAAAATTCTTTGAGATTTTCTGTTATTCTGGTTCTGAAAAGGAAGGATTTTCATTATATATAAATCAGATTGTTGATTCAAGTTACGCCAAAACGGAAAATATTGGCAGTCTGAAAATTCTTGCTTTGGAGAAGAAAAACAACAATTTTTCTCAATAATTCAGAGGTCGTCGTCTTGTGTAAAGATCTTAGCTGGTGTATAATATAGGTGAGTTTTTTCTTGCTTGGTTTCATTGTTTGCTTTGGTATATTGGATTTGTATTGAATTGAAAGGTTGCAATCATTAAAGGTTTCTCGACCATAATTCGGTAAAAACAAAACAATTAAAACAAGGCCAGGACCCACCCTTTTTTTGGGACTACAAGAGAAATATACGTGGCACAATTCTTTCTCGTATAGAGTTTCGTAAGCCTGGTTGTATAATCAAGAGTTGAGAATGTGATCACAGAGTGGGGGAGGGGTGGGGAGGGGTGGGGAGGGGTGGGGGAGGGGTGTTAAATTTCTGTCACAAGTACTCACATATTGTACAGTCTTGATGAATTGGGTTTCTTGTAAAATTAGTGTTCACATTATACTGTACCCATAGCTCGGACCATAGATATCTCTAAATTTATAATATAACACATAATTAAGACAATACACGTACTGCACAATCAGGCTCTTGTTAATTAGCTATATCGCATGTATGGGAAGTAGGATGCATGTTATTGCCTTCTTTTGAAAACGGTACAACAACAAAAACTTCAGCCGTTTTGACAACATCGATCATAAAAGGACTAAATAAAACTTGCTGTCACACGCATTCCCTATGTATTCCCTCGACACGTCTTTATACAAAGGACATTTTATTAATGAGCATGATTGATTTAAGCTTTCGTCCAACAGCTCATGCAGTATGATTCAAATGAAGCGTATTTTGTAAAAACACGACTTCAGTAGAGAGGAAAAAATTACTGAAAATAAATTGTATTCTGTTGCTTTAATAATTCCTCCGCCTATATATATCATAACCACAAAAATTGATCAAGGGCGCAAACGCACATAACTGCTGCGGGGGGATTCAAATGTCGCGCTTGTTTTGCAAACAATTAATGCAAAACTTACCTATGAAGTGAGTGCAATGAGGCCTCGTGTTCAAAAGTCAAAAACAATAACAACTAAAAGCATAAATTCACCGAATATTATCTTTATCAGCTCCGCTACGGTTTCCTCCCATCAATGGCCCCATGATTATGACGGATTTTGATGAACCCCCCCCCCCCCCCCAGATTTGTTGTGTGACCTCATGTGTACCTTAATAATATCACTTCATCTATATATCGGCATGCATGGTACATCAATAATGTATAAAATGCATCCGACATTTTTGCTGTCATTTAAACAAAAGTTTGGTCGAACACCCATTTTCTAAAGAAACAGAAGTTTTTTTTCCCCAAAAATTGTCGTTTGATTGTTTGGCGAACAAATGCATAAAAAGGTGTCCATCTAAGTTAGATCAATGAAAAAGAATATTTGTTTTATTTTGAGGACGCCAGATGTAAAAAAATTGTCACCGAAAATAACCTTCAGATTTTGTTTTTATGCTTCATCTGTTGATATCATTAGGTTATTTTCTGGGGCCTCAGGTATTATTCAAACACCTGCATATTTCGACATCCCCATGGGTGCTTTATACAGACCGTCCATCGTTCAATTGGTACACTAAGATTACCATATATTTTTACGTTTTGTGTGTGTGTGTGTGTGAGTGTGTGTTTTTTTTCATATCTGTCTTTGCTTAAACTTTAAAGTTAATGTTATTCGCTGTTTTTGTGGTTTTTTTCTTTCGTTTTTGTTTTGTCATTTTTGTTTTGATATAGGCTATAGGCATAGGCTATAGTTCTAGCCGAAGTAAGCCATCCAAAACGCTATATAGCAGGTCATATATAGCCATCTAATACATAACACCTTATCAATTTTGGAGTGTGCGTGAACTTGTCTTCATGCAATCACGATCCTAGGGATATTATTAAACAAATAACAAATATTCTCTGTTTTTGTTGTTGGTTTTTCTCCCCCCCCCCCCTCCCCTCACCCCCTCTCGTCGTTACTTCAAAGGAATTGTTTTGCTTATCTGGGACGGCAGGTCGTTTCTGATGTTTAAACCGAACTGTACCGTTTTCTTTACGTTTATGTCCCAGAAATGTCCTTTCCTTTTCTAGATTTGTCTGTCCAAGAATCGTTTTGGTCAATATGACAATAACACGTAAATTCTCAATCGAATAATTTGGGAGATTGAAGTGATTTGCATTATCAGGTTGGTTGACCTTTTTGGTTTGCAACTTATACAATACGATTGGAGAGTCGAAAAACACTCTAAGAATGACTCGACGGTGAAAACAATAAGGGGTTAATCAACGGTCTAGCGTGCGTTACTCACAGGATTAATGCACGATCGGGGGATAATGCAAGCGATACACGAGGGCGGAGCCCGAGTGCATCCAGCGATAGCATTAACACCCGGAGTGCATTAATCATGTGAGTAACGCACGCTACACCGTTGATTAACCCCGTTCATTCATACACTACCATTTGTGTGGGGGAAAAATCATAAAACAAAACATTTTTGGTTACATATAACCAAAGATTTATTAAAGTGATGCCCCGTAATTTTACCGTGCGTTACTCACAGGATTAACCACGGTCAGCTGACCTGAATGGACCAATAGGATTTAGGTATCTTTACTAAGTATGAATGAATAAAAGATCAACCAGTGTGTGAGATGTTTATCTATTTGATGCTAAAATTAGAATTTAATTAGTATTTGACCTCCAAATGTTGCCTGGCATGCTAAATAATTGCTCAACCTCCAAGGAGATCCCTTACCCGACTTAATGATTGTTAGCTATGCATCATTATAACGCATTGGAAATTAAATGTCTTCATGAGAAAAACAAAAAGGTTTTTTTAACCTTATAAGAGATGAAATCCTGAATGGTGGCTTTGAGTATGAGAGAATATGTTTTTGAAATGGATTTGTAGAAGCAATACTTTTATACTCTAAACAGAACTTGTTATGCAATTGCCTATAAGTGGGTACGTACGTGTGTGTCCATGTGGTGGTGCACATGCATGAACACACGCGCTTACACGTGTCTAACAAACTAGTACAAGTTTTTGAAGCACGACACGTGCGTAAAATTATAAACAAAAAATCAATATATATTCAAGAAATCATCGTTTATATGTAAACAAGTTGCATACCGTTCAACTGTATAAGGCTGCCCAAAACTTGCAAATAAGACTAATTACCAATTGTCGAATATGTCACTTCTTGCTAATTACCTATTGTTTGACAGTTTGGGCATTTAAGCCACCTGCGCTATAGGCCTATGTGCCAAACCCGTGCATGTAAACGTGTATATGTGTGTTTTGTTATGTTCTGTGTATGTGGTATACGTCATAATCAAATGTCGTAGAAAGAGAAAAAAATACATTTGAATTACCTGAAGAAGAGGAAGGAAACGGAATCAAGATGGTGTAAGATTGGCACCTTATGTTGGATAAATGTTTAGGTTCTGTATCAGGGACGGATCTAGGATTTTATAAAGGGCGGGTGGACCGTTTATAGGTCGTTGAAGCCATCCCCCCCCCCAGTGAAAATGTAGATTTTAGACGTGAAATGGTGTATTGTGGTGCATGTTAAGGCTATATGTATATCTACGCCAGTCTGACCTGAGAAGAGTTTACAGAATAGGTAAATTTGAAGGCAGGCAGAGGGGGGGGGGGGGGAATGGGTAGATAAATTGGGTAGAGACTTTCTCACTAATCCGACCAAAGTTCATCTCTTTCCCTGAACAAATATAAAAGGCTTAAAACCCGTAACCAGTATAATCCCCAAGAGAATCGGATGAGTTGATAAAAACATCTATATATCCTATACGGTGTTAGTCGTAATTCCATGATCAAACCTAATTCCTATCAAGCATAAAGGCAAACGTTACTTTTTACGTTTCTCGTCGCTCACATCATATCCGAATTGGATTTGTCTATATACCAGCTCGCAGGCGTCTCATTCAATAACAGGTCGATAAATCAACACGGAGCAAATAACAAAAGAAAAGGAAAATTCCGGAATTCGATGCATACACAGGATCTACAAGCAATGTGTCTCCAAATGGAAACGTGGCTTTCCTTTTTCAGTTTTATATTCTTGCTTCTCAAGGACGAAACTTATGAATAGAAAAAAAAAGTTATATAAACAAAAAAATAATAATATCTTCGGTTACTAACCTATACCCACAATGCCATGCGATGTTGATGACGCCATCATATGATCAATCAACTATATATAGCTCGGTTAGGTTTGTTGTTTGAGAATTGAGATTGGTCTAGCTCAAATTTGAACGAAAGAAATTAAACTCTGCACTTTTGCCTGATTTTAAAAACAGGTCGTCGATCTGAGGAGAAACGAGATGGTGGAGGGTGGGGGAGGAGTGATAGGAGGAGGGGGCATCATCAGCCACGAGAAAACTCTTCTCCATGCACGTGACGCTGTTAGTTGTAAAATGTTAACCTTGTATACTGCAGTTTTCTGTACTCGTTAGGGAACTTAGTAATGGGAAGCAATTAGAATCATATCTTGATGATACCGAACTTCAATTGTTTTTTGTTTTTTTGTTTTTTTGAGAGAGAGAAAGAGAGAGGTGGGTGGAGAGAGAGAGGTGGGTGGAGATTTACTCAAGTATATCAAGGATAGGCTATTTCAAGAGGTTTATCGACGTTTTGGCTATAATATCACAGATTGGTTTCTGGAGAATCGTGACACTGCTGTCGTCTGCACTATATATATATATATATATATATATATATATATATATATATATATATATATATATATATATATATATATATATATATAGCTACACCGTGCGCATTGATCGCATGATTGTAAGCCCTTGATGTGTATACGACAGAGACTGATGGGCTTGTGGTCATGTTAGGCGACAAAAACTATCTCTGCATCTCTTGTTTTGCTCAAACAAAAACCTCAATGGTTTTAATTAGTAATTGCCTAGATAAATTTTTTAAATATTTTCAGATCTCTAGAGTCATTAACTCTAAAGACTCCAGTTAACAAATTACAGTTAAAGGGGATTACAGAATCTTTCACTACAGTAATAATCCCCACACCCCCACCCTCACCCCCACCCCAAAGGGCAAAACAAAACAAACAATAGAAATAAATCAAACCTAAACTAGTTTACAAAGGGTAAACACATATGAAAAAAGTGTCGTGTTCGAGTAGAAAGGAAGCTCTCTGGTTTGATACGTGGCTAAATGTCTTTCCAGCAGCCTAATAGGAATTTTCTACCGAGAAATTAACCCTACGTATAACATACAATGAAATTCCACGACATTTATTACGACACCTGAGCCATGGCTATTTAATTATTTCTCCGACACATAACACTCGATAATATATGTCTTTGTTTCATTTGTATATCACAATTTGCAATTGAAGTATAACCATATATCACTAAGGTTTACATTTTCCCTTAGCAATCTCCCTTGGTGAGCGATAATTACCATAAGTTTTTCTTCAATTTTGATCTTCATGTTCAAGCTGAGGAGGCGGGGCGAGCGGAAGAGGGGGGGGGGGTGGGGGATTGGGGAGAGGAATTAAGACGAGTAGGTATAAAGGAACTGTCGTACACCCTTTAATCAGTCCCGTTCTATTTGTATCAAGTAATTTCACTCCACCAAGAAGCTTGGACAAAGCACTGTTCTACTGCTTTGTAATATTATCGACACGTCTGGAAAGTCTTGATTTTTTTTTCTTTTCTTCAAATCTGTTTTGGATGTCTTTCACTTCATCATTGTATACATATTTTAAAATATTAATGAAGACTCGAAAGTATCTTGCCCTGCTGTTGATATACAATAGCAAGAGTGTACTTAACCTTCATTTATATTCTTTCAACGGTGTGAATGGAGAGGCTATTTTCCACACAAAAAAAAAATACTGCCCAACAAGACTCGTCTGATTATCAAGATAGATTTAGCAACCATCCTATATATCATGTGCATTAGTTTGTATCATATATGCTTAGACGCCTATCATTATATCCACTTATTTTATGATCGATAAGACATAGGTCCCTGGGCATTGTGTTGCCATGGGTAACATAGATCGTGACGTCACTACGAACTAAAAGGTATAATAAGAACGAACGGAAAAACACAGTCAAAACAAAGCATTTGGGATTAGCATATTCTAAACAATGTTTATAATAGCCCGTATCTCATTAGAGTGCGCTAGCATAGTAAATCGAAAACTTAACATGTTCGATGCATTACTTGTAGTGCTTATATTCAGGAAGGGAGAGGGGAAGTGGGAAGGGAGATGGGTAGGGGGTATACAGAGGGGAGAGGAGAACGTGAAACAGCGAAGATAACGTGAACTTTGACTGTTGGATTTGAATTACGCCGTGGTCTGTTTTAGATACAATGCAGTAATACCTTTCTGCAATACCTTATTATGCAAAGAAAAAGGAAAAAATTTCATCATATTGAGTAAAATGTAAACCAAGTTCTTGGATATGTTACCCACACCCCCCCCCCCATTTTTTTTTTAAGATTTTCGTTTTATGGATTCATATGAATTTGCATGCATAAAGTCAACGGAGACATTTTCTTGAAAAGTGGTAAAGCTATATAAAAAACATAACATGCACTCACTACAGTGGAATGACGACCTTCCTTACTGGTTTCGAACATCTGGACGTACATTCAGCGTCCATGTCCTAGTTGGTTAGGGTGTCCGCATATAAAGCGGGAGGCCCAGGTTCGAATCCCAGTAGAGGCTGGAAGATTTCTTCACAGTTCGGGTTTTTCCAAATCATTGCCATTTCAAATATATATATATATATATAAATATATATATATATAATACATATATAATATATGTATATGTATATATATATATATATATATCATTCAAAGTGAGCTAAAATATGAAGAAATAACCCTGTTTCATTTCTTGTCTTTCACCTTCCAATCCTGATGATCCTGATGACAAAATATCGTCAAACCATCGCCCACCTGATATATTCTTTAAGCATTTATTCTTTTTCCTAGTTTTTTTCTCCTTCTTCTTCTTTTCTTTCTCAAGTAACCGTCTATACACTATGAGACTCCTTTTCACTTTCTTGACAAGTATATAGACCTATACTACAAAGTCTTAAGATGAAAATTTACGGGATCGTAAAAGCTGTCGTAAAATTTTCTTGCTAGTTAAGATGTTCCGGCAAATGACAACTTTCATAATTACTACTGGTGCAAAGTCTACGTTTTCTCTTACATCTTAATAATCACCACGGCAACACCAGTCCTCATTATTTATTCTAATTAGGTAGTCCGAGTCGCCCAAAAACAAAGAAACACATACACCCACAAAAAAAAATGCAGAATATAATGGTTCTTTCCTAGTAAGTTAATAGCAGACATCGCGAAGACTTGTAATGTGCGGGTACACGGAAACAATATTGAGACAGAAGTCGACAGAGATTTAAGAAAATATATTATATTTGTTAGTTTGAAAACCTTCTTTTAACGGAGCTGGAATCACGATAATTTTAGGGTCAGTATTTATTATTTATCCACCTATATAAATATAATTGTTTTATAAATTTAAAGTGTTGTTAATAAAATTCATTTTAAGTTATAGAAAGTTTTTGGAATATGTATATTTATATTCTAAAATATAGATCCACGTGCCATTCCGATTGAAAATAAGAAAAACACAAGTGAGACATGTGGACTCATATAGTTGAGAAAAGCAGGAATATAGTTTCAGCAATAATTATTGTAAAATCATAGTTTGCTCCTTATTTATATATAAATGTATATTTATATATATATATTTATTGTTAGTCTTGAGTTCCGCTATGGAATGGTAACATGGGGTTGACACGTTCCCCTCGCAGTGGAGAGGAACCTCTACTGGGGATATAAAACGATTGCATTTTATATCGTCTGAATTTTGAATGGGAGGGATTGATCGCCATTAATAACCAAAACAATGAAAATTGATAATTATGGTGCATTACAATGGCCAGTTTGCTTAATTGATGTAGAAATATTCGAAGGAAACCTTTTTTTTTTTTTTTTTTGCTTTTTTTTATCAGTCTTCTACGTTATTTACACAAGCTATATCACGATACAAACATAATTATGAGACGCAGGACCATGTTAATATATCAATACTATAAAAGCACCGTTAATTTTGAACATAATGTATGGCTTGTCCTTTCGTGACAACGAAATTAAGACAACCTTATTGCGTTACCATCGTCCATTTCACACCAGACCTAACAAATATTTCTCAATTTCTCAAAATAAATTTGCAATTGATCATATTATAAGTTAAATCCTCTAAGAATATCTTTTTGTTGTACCCTCTCTTTTTTTTTGTTGCCAAAATGGAGTACTGGTGAGTTTGAGGCCGTCAGCATATTTCGTCGCCCAGACACTTTTCATAACAGTAATACCGAAATGTATACCAAATAATTGTTATATTATCAAACCCTTATCGACTTCAAATTCATTTATTTGAGAAAAAAAAACTTGATTAGTTGACAGTCTCACTATATAGAAAAGAATAATGAAATAAAATTGCTACGATTTCCATTGACTTCATGACGAGATTGAATTAAACAGTTTTCTGCGAAATGTTATCCAATTTATTCTCTTTACTCAGAACTTTTGACAATTGAAATTTAACGAGTTTTCATTGTCTAATGTAGTCGATGAAGTTCATCAAAACATATTCTTGGGTGGGGGTAGTGGTGGCATCATTAAACGGAAATTTCGAGTTAAAAATGTGCATATTTGAAATTATGTCCCTGAAGGCAATGCCATTTCTAAATTTTCAATAAGTGAATAATTTCAACAATTTCCTGTGAACTCTGGAATTGTCGTTGACATGTCTTATAAATAAGCACATGTGTGGATCAGTGTCAGTACCATAGTTTGGCGATGGGAACAACTGTATGGAAGCCTGACCCCCCCCCCCCCCTCACACACACACCACCACCACCAACCTCGGTTAAAAAATAGGCTTATTATTCTTCAAATCTTTAGCTTTTATATGGTTTTCTTAGTGAAAAAGACAAAGAACTAACAGAAACAGCATTTTGTTCATATATATATATATATATATATATATATATATATATATATATATATATATATATCTATATATATATATATATATATATATATATATATATATATATATATACATACAAACAAATCGCTATATAATGCCGAATTTCTATCCTCAACAAACTGTCTGTTCGTACATTAGCCCCTGATGACTTGTGTAATTGCCGGATTCCGTCTCAAAAGTCCTCCTTCAAATTAACGATAAGAGGTTTAGCTCTTTCTCTTGGCTGTTCCGTGTCGGTGGGAATATAATTTACATATACGAAGCGAGTGTACAAGATATTAAGCTATCAAGTGTATTGTATACTCAGGCTGTATCCAAGAAATGACCCAATTAAGATTTACAATGTATTATGTACATAATTATCTCTCGCGCCTCATCGCATATGTATATCCGAAAGAAAGAAAAAATGGCGGGACGGACTAATGAAGGTTTAGTAGAGGAGGCGCTAAATATATATATATATATATATATATATATATATATATATATATATATATATATATATATATATATATATATATATATATATATATATATATATAGACATACAATCAGCGTCCATAGCCTATTGGTTAGGGTCAGTGTCCGCATATAAAGCGGGAGGCCCGGGTATCGAATCCCGGTGGAGGCTGGAAGTTTTTTCACAGTTCGGGATTTTCGAACTCATTGCCATTTCAAAGACCCAATATCCTTCCCATGAGGAAGAACCGATGCCCATAATGTATAAATGCTATAGCTGGACTATGACCTTGATGTTAAAAACAATACTTTTCATCACCATCCGCTAACCAGCTCCGCAGAATGTAAATTTTCTGACTTCTAGAATAAAAAACCAGCGACCCCCCCACCCCACCCCCGTTATTTTTATAGAACCGTGAACAGTACATAAAGTGTTTTTATTTCCAAAATGAAAGGGGATGAGTGGGGGAGGAGCGGGGAATAGAAAAGAAAAACCCATAACAAAACCAGAGAAAGAAGCCAAATAAAGCGAAAAATAATAGGACTTCTTGTCGTGAAATTTTAGATACCAAAGCTGTTTTTTGCAATAAATCGTAGGTCTATACATATTATGCAGAAGTAAGTTGAAAATTTCATTTAAAAAAAACAAATAGGACTTTTTGACGTGAAATGTTAGACACCAACGTTATTTGTTGCAACAAATCGTTTAAGCCTATACATATTATAATGCAGATTGTTAGTTGAAATGGCATGATAGTCTCGAATCAACCCTTACTGAATCCGTCATATATAACGACGCATAGTGCCAAAAAAAAAGGCAACCTGCTGCAAATTATTCCTGCCCATACAATACATGCAGTACACATCATGCACTTAATGAATGTTTAAAAATAAAATAAGACTTGGAACCAATTTGGGTTGAAATGCCAGTGGACTATTTCGTTGACATTCCAAGCAGGTCATATCGTTGTCAGCAGAAACAGCTTCTCTCAACTCTACCGACAGGCTGTCTTTATTTTGTTCCCTTTCTTCTTAGTTCTATTTTCACTGCCTCTCTCTCTCTCGCTCTAGCACGAGTGAGCAGATACAGTACGGCTTTAATTATACCAAATATGAGCGTGTGTCACTTCCAGTTACCTTTATTGTCGCTTGCCAATTTAGCGCAAGGACTGCCAGATAGTAATTTGGTTCCTTTAATTGCTGCACGCTCTGCGGTGACGTATATTGCATTCATTGCCTGAACGGCGATCTTAGTTAGACATGTGGTTGTATTGTTAGTGCACTTAGAGGTATATAGGCTATTACATGCACAGTAAATGCAATGTCAACATGCCGGAATAAACATTCAGTGAGATTGTATATAGGTCTATACGACATACTTTCTATAGAAAGTATTATATGCAGTAAAAGGTCAACTGTATATTGTTATTGTATGTAACGATGTGTAACACAAAATCAGTGGGAAATGTTTCAGATCAAGTCTGAAGCAACATTTTCTTTCTGAACAAGTAGACATTGTGTAAACTTACGTAAGATTTTCTGAGGCAAGTTCTTCTATGACTACATGTATCGTGATATGTCGCGTACAGTATAAATATATATGTTGATATAGTAGAAATATATTAGTATACTGTTCGCTGGTCTGACACCAGTTCAGTTTTGCACACGTGACACAGTTTATGTATAGTATAAAAAGGCCTATGTCAGACTCAAATGTCTTTTCGAAGAGAGACTGTTTCCTTCTACTGAAGGTTTGAGGCAAGTTCGTTTGTGTATACGTTTAACACAGTACATATATAGTGGAAATATGTCAGACCGTCAATATCTTACAAAAGGAGAGAGTGAGCGAGAGAGGTATATACTATTCCTATAATCTGAGGCAGGTTAAACAAGCAGCCTTCTTATACGTGTAATAACGTGTCCGCCATTATATACGCACATGTATGCAGATATATCAGACGTATATCTGTGAGTCCGTCGTATAGTCGTATTCTTTATATATATATATATATATATATATATATATATATATATATATATATATATATGTATATATATATATATATATATATATATATATATATATATATATATATATATATATATATATATATATATATATAGAAGCTCTATAAGCGTTACTTTGTAAAAAAACTAACTTTATTACGCAATTAATAAGGCTATGGCCATATAGTGCATCAATGTTGGCCGACAAAATATGCTAGAATAGAATCAAATTGACGGTTACTTATGCTTAAACATTACAAAAAACTGAGAATGCCATTTTAACACCATATTTTATTCGTTTACTTGAACAGTGCTGAATTTTTGGGGGAATTATATAGGCAAATCACGAACCTCTCGGTTACGCATGCTTTTGACAAAGTCGCAGTGACTTTATGCTAATATTTTTTAATCATGCTGGTTGTGACGTTTTGAGATATTGACATGTAATTTATATAGAGCTAATTATTTTTATATATTCCTAAATGTAATCATTTTAAATCGGCTCACAAGGAATCTCCCCGATCTTGAACCTGTGTTTTCAAAATTACAATTTTTGTCTACCAAGTGTTACAGGTATATACCGTCCTAGTATATCCACACTACAGAGGGGCGTCGCGTAACAGATTAATGCAGGATTTCCCTAACTTTACCCCCCCCCCACGAACCCCCTGTGGATGTCACAGTTGTCGACGAACCCCCAACATTTCGAGACTCGATCTGATTCATTATTATACTATAGTATACGCATAACAGTGCTTCGTAAAAGATCAAGTTCAAAGTTTAATATTGTTAATGAAAAAACACAAGAGATGAACAAATATTTCATAATTCAGTTATTTATCGCATGCACGCATGGTACGGTACTACTATGGCAACATACCCGTATGGAACGCGAAAAGAGTTTGTCGATAGCTACGACTTTTGTCCATTACTAAATTATATGATATATCAGATTTTATTTCAACAAAAAGGACTCTAGTGTTGACTTTCAGAAACGTCTCATGAACCTCCTGGGGGTTCATGCACCCCAGTTAGGGAATCCCTGGATGAATGCAATTTGAAGTGAAGTATAAAGATGAAAGGTATAGAAATTTCAACTATGCTGTTATTTGCTTTGTGTACTGTTGAACGTTATCAGCTTCACATTATTCTGTGGCCTCATCAACAGTAAAGGTTCCTGTTACCGACGCTATAGTAAAGCCACGTTAGTAATATTGCTAGGGCTGCTTCCCAAGTTTACGGTAACAATTCACTGATGAATTCTATCACAATCTCCCTCAGGCTCAGCAGTCAAGTTCGTTAAAAATTCGTTGACAATATTGCACGACATGTGTTGGAGAATCGATGGAGAATCTCGCGGAAAAAAAAATAAAACGGTGAATTTATGAAGCGAACGTTGATCACGAGTATAGCATCGTGAATGATTTTTAGCAGCGAGTTATCAGACACCACTGATACATATGGTGAATTTTGTTAGTGCGCGAGCTCATTAGGCTAGACATTACTCATATTATTAGTGGCATGGCAATCCAGCGTGGCTATATCATAAAAGGCTATCTGCGAATGTGATGCGTTTGTCAACGCGTCGTCGAAAATGTTACTATACGCGTCGTCGAAATTAACAACGTGATAAATGGAATAATGTGATCAAGTTATAAGAGAAGACGTTGCCATATAACTTCGGGGGAGGGGGGGGGGGATTTGTCAGTAGATAAGGCCTCGGTTTGTAGTGTATATAAACCGAACATGATGCACGCAAAACTCTACACTTCTGCAATTACAATTGCAGGCTTTCGAAGCATCGTGCTGTAGGATTATGGATCGCGTAGTCGAATTTAGACTAGTACCGATTCTCGTGATGTACGCGTTTGTCGTAGACAGACATTATGGCCACATTGGCGTCCCATAGACACGTCGTTCCCAAGTATTATTCTAGGACCACCTTGATCCCTGATGATTCAGACTAAGGTTTGTAATCATCCCGGGTCTCCGGATGTGATCCACCCCGATGTTCAACACTCGGGGAAATTAATCTGTAGCAGAGGATCCGATCCAGATCTGACCCAACCTCTGCTCTTTCTCTAGCGTGAAAGACGGCCTTAAACTACGGTCTTGCAGATTATTATGCGTTTTAATCTTTCATTGCATTTTAGCTGGTTGATGAAATATTGTCGTACATTCGTTCCATGTGTCCCATCTAAATTGGGGTCAAATTCACCCGACCTCTTAGGAAGCTTCTCATAGAAGTTGAGATGCCGCGCGCGTGTCCGATCCGTTGTGACAGTGCAACATCTTCCCCCTCCCCCTCTCCTCCCCCGTCCACATCCCAAGTAATTTTATATATATACTGGGGATGTTCTAAAATAATAACATAACTCTCCCTTTTTTAACTAACGTATCTCTGGTTCTACGTTACAGTGTTGAATCTCCTCTACTTTTAACGAACAATATTTGTAAGAACTACGTGGTTTATTGATAAAAGGAATATTTTATTTCCATTTGTTCAAATAAAGTTTAAAAAACACTTTCCTGAAGAATTTATTGATACTGCTTGAACGCCAAGGAAGCATAATTACCTGAATACCTGAATTTAGGAACCATTTTAATAATTATGTAAGTTTCTAATCTAGTACACTGCAGAACAAACATTCCGCTGTTTTTTTTTCGGTGACATTATATTATGTCGGATCAAAGAAGCTGTTTGTTACTCAAAAGTATTACGAAAAATGACATAATCGGCTGCCGACGAAAGGAGAGAAACGAATTATTGTAAAACAACAAATACAACGCCTTTGTTTTCAGTTTTTTAGGTTTCTCATTTCAATCCGATTACCTAGTACCAGATTTAGTTTAATTAAATACTAGTTTTCTGAATGGCTTGGTTCTGAAGGGGGATAAATTATTAAGATACTGAAACCTTAAGAGAGAAAAATAACTCAGTTGGTTTTGGATGAGATAACTTGTAAAATTTATCACTGAAACTTGACTACCTGGTAACTTGTTTTGAAAAACAAACACGAGAAAACCTAATTGGCTTTTAGTTAGTTAATTAGTTATTGTATTGTCGTATTTGAAGTAAAAAACAAAAATTAATGTTGGCTTTGTTTCTTTTTCTTTTGTATTTTACAGCTTCCTCGGGACCGTAGCATTCGTCTGAGAGTCATGCCTGAGCAGAGTAACGATTACCGCGTAGCGGTGTTCGGTGCAGGCGGTGTCGGTAAAAGTTCACTGGTTTTACGGTTTGTCCGAGGGACCTTCCGCGAGACATACATCCCAACAATTGAGGACACTTACAGACAGGTTATTAGTTGTAATAAGAACGTCTGCACGCTCCAAATCACCGACACGACAGGTTCGCATCAATTTCCCGCCATGCAACGCCTGTCGATCAGCAAAGGCCACGCCTTCATTCTAGTCTATTCTATTACGAGCCGTCAGTCTTTGGAGGAGTTGAAACCGATCTACGATATCATTTGTGAGACCAAGGGCGATGTAGACAACATACCTGTGATGTTAGTAGGTAATAAATGCGATGACCCGAACCGAGAGGTCAGTATACAGCAAGGCATGGAACAAGCGAAAGCATGGAACTGCGCGTTCTTAGAGACATCTGCTAAAACTAATTACAATGTGAAGGAATTATTCCAAGACCTCCTTCAACTGGAAAAGCGTAGAACAATGAGTTTACATCTGGAGACTAAGAAGACTAAATCCCAGAAAAGGCGGGAAAAACTGAAGGGCAAATGTTCTATTATGTGAGAGAAAAACATTACGTCACCGAAAATTGATCTGAAACAAAAAATGAGGGTTTTTTGCAAAGAAGTCTTGAGGCAGAAACAAGAGCAGCAGAAATTATGCAAATTTGGCGGAAAGCGGAAGTGAGGGCGCTCGATTGAAATTACGGGTGATGTTTGAGGACGTTGAAAGAAGGCTTCATTTGGTACTGTCTTTTGTCAAAAGCTATGATTGTTGAGAAACCGAGAGGCAAAAGTTGTTTGAGAAGCGCTTAATGGCAGAACGCGGTTTGCTTTGTTTGTTATGTGCAAAAGGTTTGAGATACCGAAACCTTCAATTTGTTGGACCCTTTTTTTGAAAAATACAAGGGCAATGGTACTCCCGAAACAAAGGAGAAAACAACATCATTTGCACGAAATATGCTATGTTCTTAAGTTTGTTTTATGGCACGTATCACGTTTTAACGATGTTAATGTGACAATGTACTTACATATTGTTTTACAGGAATGGTAGTAATTGCTTACACTAACCGATCCTACTTGCTTAGAATCATTAATGTGGCGTAAACTCGAAGAAAAGAAATAAAAATGACTTGTTTTTGCGACCATGTTCTCATACACGTTCATGGAGGTCAGAAATCTCCGCTCAACCTTTTCGTAAAGTGCCTACGAACGTGTTTAGAAAATATGCGAATTCACTAGTGTTGAATGGTCGTTTCACTCTTAAACCAGATATCTGTATCGCCGATGCAATATGGATGGTAACCATATTATAAAATCACAGCACAATGGAATTCATTGGCTTGACTTGGACATGTTTCATTTCAATTTAAAATGAAGACCAAGCTAGCAACATTTGAACATCCCTATTTGCATTGTCTTGTATGTTGTTTATGTATACGGTACTGTAATGAAGGGAAAAAAAGCTTTTAAGCGATGAAATTGTGGGTGAAACGAAATGATTCATATTTAGGGTATTTTTGGTAAAAAAAAAACTGTTACAAGAGTAGTCTTAGTGCGATTAAAATAAATTACTAGGTTTAGAAAAATAAAGGTGGCCTAATAAAAATTTCTTAAAAATTTAAAAATCTGCATTGATTCAACCATATACTGTAACTGAGGTTACAAGAGCATGCGCGCTTCTTTTTTAATTTGATGATGTCACTGTCACGTTGAACGGTCGTTTGTCATTGTTTTGAGCGGAATTTGCCAAAAAATTGAGTCGCACAATAATATTGTGTTGACCTTTGACGACGTGATTTAACCGGTTAACCGTACCCGGCTCGTGTAACCATTGTCGATTTATTCAGCTTGTCGAGTTTCTGAACGTGATTAGTTGCAGCATTGTTTTTATGCCGAAAATCAGCATGTTTGTTTCAAAAACATATTCACACTCCGCTCTCGTCCACTATTGAAATGCCTATTTTCAAAGATGGTTACATAAATGTGAGATTTTAATTATGTTGCTTTAAGCATGCGTATATATATATATAAACATTTCATTCTCGGAGAATTTCGACATGCCACCGTCGATCTTGCAATATGATAATCATATTCTTTGTCGCGATGTTTTAAAAACAATTTCACATTCCTTTTGTTCACTTTTGAGAGTTCAATGATCTATACATGTGAGTTTATTCATGTTGCTTTTCGTGTGTTAAGTTTTTATTCTTCAAGAAATTCGAATGACCAACATTTTGTTTGTATAGTAATGACGGCATATGGTCGAAAATATTGACGTTTTCTAATACAGTGGTGTGCAAAGGATTTTCAAAGGTGACGTGACAAATTCTAACCCCCCCCCCCCGACTGAAGTGTATACGTCAAATAATGCATTCATATCTAGACTATGACCAATATCTATAATTAGGTCTAAATGAAAGGCTTTGCTTATAAATACTTTTGAATTTTTGTCAGATTGAATAGGTGGTCTACCAAATCCCACCTCCCCCCCCCGCCCTCTGCCTCTCCCACAATCCTGGACCCGTGCCTGCATGGGGGAATCCTGCATAGGCTCGTAGAATTTGGCCGAATCCGTCCCAGACTGAATGTAAAAATTGCCCCGACCCTGAACATTCCCCCATCTGACGATGAGAGGGGGGAGGGGTGGTATATATGGCACCCCTTCCACCCCCTTGAACACCAATGTCCTAATATATTTTTCTTTTCCAATGAATAAATTATCAACATGCATATTCAGTTCTAATATCCATAAAACAGAATATTTATAGATTTTTAGTCTATGGTTAGATCTCCCGACGTAAAGTTGAGCGGTTCTCATGGAAAGTTAAAAGCTAAACATGTTAGTGGGAAACCTCTAACCCTTTTTTCATCTATATTGATGTGGACCGCCAGCTCCCCTCCCACTATACCCCACTCCCACCTCCGCTCCTCCCCCTCCAACAGCCTATCCACCCTATCCTTCCTAACAAGATATCTAAAAGTAATTCTATTTATGACAGTTTTTTGTTGATAATTCGATCTATGACTTGTTATTAACGAGATAAATTGTAATACTTTTCTGTCATGTTTTCACTTTTTACGTTCTACACACGAATACAAATCTTTATTTATATATATATATATATATTGTAAATCCGTATCTTAAAATTATACGTATATTGATTTCCTACAAACGTTTTACTTTCTTGTAAAAATGGTTACTTTACATTTAAAAAAAAATTAACTTATTATCATACTCAGCAGAGGCGGATCCAGGAACCACCCCCCCCCCTTCCTCTCCATTCTGGAATTCTTAAATTTCGTTAAAGACTAAGCTAAACGCATTATAGCTTTTTGTAGTCATGATAAGGTACAAGCTTCGCACCAGTGTATTCCTTACATATTACCGATAGATTCTCATGCACCTCGCTTTTGGTATAATATTTCCAATATCTACCGATACTTGCTTCCCCACCCCCCGCCCCTTCCCCCACCCCTGGGTCCGCCACTGTTATAAACATAAAAAATAAACGCTTCGAGAAATGTATTTCATGAGAACGGATTTCTGAGTTGTGCCATACAATGTTGAGATTGTTTATGCAATGATAATGATTGGCGCTATATGGTTGCTTAGTACACATGGAAAGAAAATCAAGATATTATCTTATCTCGCTTCTCGGTCTCATTTTTTACCGCTTTGTCTTTAATTTGTTTGTTTGTTTGTTGTTGTTTATGTTTTTTGCTCCTTCCTGTATTCCCCGTTGTGGCCTAATGAAGGGACAGTCTTAGTCGATATGGTTGGTGGCAGAGTTTTTAATGGGTCATGACCGGAAGATGACCAGTGATGGTCGTTATGATTGGGGTGGGGGTAATAAGGGTGTTTAATTGCAAAATGGTGTTACATTTTTGCCACTCCTCAAGTCATTCATGTTATAGATTTTTTCCAAATTTTGTAGTCAAAAATCGAAAATTTCTGTTTCCCTCCGACTTTTGCTTTTGACCCTTCAAAATTGTTTTCTGACCCCAGATAGAAGCTCCAACCTCCCCCCCCCCCCTTTGATCACCTGGGCGCTATAGTATTCCCATAGTACGTCAATTTCGAATGGAAAAAATTGGTCTACATCTCTACATGATCACATGATGAGGTGTTCTGTTATAAAGAAAAGAAAATGGTGTGTAAGGACGGAGGGGGTGGGGGAGGAGGTGGGCGTTGCGTGCTCTCGACACCAGTTATATACATCAACTTGTCCTTTTCGCTCTTATTGCCGATCGGTGAAAATGTAAATATATATATATATATATATATATATATATATATATATATATATATATATATATATATATATATATATATATATATATATATATATATACGACGTTTATAACGCGATAAGGTAAAGTGATATGTCACAAAGAAATTAATACATTTTCAATCTCACCTTCTTTTGAAAAAGAAGAAGAAGAAGATTATTTATTGCCAAAGTAGAATATTGTAAACATGATGGGTTTTCATTTAGTTACAAAGAAAAAGGGGGAAAAGTCATTTATTTTTAAAAGGCTTCTTCGCGTCTACTTCTTCCTCATGAATTTTCATGTTTTTGGTTCAATGATAAAATTGCACTGAAAGCGCTCATTCAATATTTAAGGTCACACCTACCTATTGAATAGCGTGCAGGTATACCTCACCGCGTATTCAGTCATACTATCAGCACAGTTTAGCTTATATATAGCCGACCACATAATTCCTGGAAAAGAGGATTATTTATGTAGCAGAGAATTGGAATAAAAAATAAATAAATAAAGACATTATGAATAAGTAATAAAAGTCGCTGGTGTGCTTACCACTGAACGTTTCGATATTAACCTAGATATATATTAAAGGATGACGTTAAAGCAGAATTTTAGTATTCATATTTCAAATATGTATATATAATATTTGTTAATATGACATAAGGCCATAAATAACTTCTAATATTTGTTCTTTCAAAGGCTCTGATGATCTATATATAGTTTATATATAGTTTATGTCTTAGACTTAGTGTCCAGCCACTTTAATTGATGAGTCTGCTTTACTTAAAGGAACATTTCCCCAAAACTTAAATGTGGTATAGAAATGCAGCCTGCACTACTAGCAGGGATTATTCAACATTCTAAAACATATCATAGTTAACGCTGTGTTTGACATCAGCCTATATAAAGCTGCATTTTGTTTTAAACTTTTCACAATGTCTGGTTAAATACTATAAGCCTGGCATCTAAAGGAAAGTTAGGCCACCTTAAACATACTGTTTACAACCCACATCGCATCAAGCACAATGCACTAAGACGAGAGAGATAGCAAAAGAAAACACGTGTTACAGTGCCAAAGGAGAGGTAGAAGACCACATTAAAATTTATGGGAACCAAATGTTCAGTACTAGTTTGAGGGTTGTAATACTATATGGTTCCTTTATGATTGTAATTAAATGATCCTTACATAGATTCTTTTGATCAGATGAGGAATATGCAATTAAGACTTGATAAGATTGCTATTAAGTTACTCTCCAACGCAAAATGAACAGATTCAACCATTATTAGTAACTGAAATCAGGTGTTTGCGGTAAAATGATATACTGCTGTTACACCCTTTGTTCATACGCTAATATCGCTTAACACGAACGTTATAATGTATATTGTCTAACCCAATAAGAGAAGTTAGAGATAGTTTGTCTTGGAGTTATAGATACTTGGCTCGTTACATATCCGATTTTGACACAAATATCAAATGGTCACTGAAGGAGATTACGCTAAAAGTTAAAAGACTCCTCGAATTTCTCTTGCTCTTTTCTCTCTTTCGTAAGATTTGCTTAATTGCTTTCATGCATTGATAAGTTCAAATCACCCGTGACTCCTTACGACAGCTGTGGCTCATCATACGTATCCAGCATTTTGTACTGAGGTCAAGTGGCCATCAACCGACATTTTTACGGAGACAAGTGCATGGTACTTTTTGCATATGAGTGGCGTGCGCACGGGGGCCGGAGTGGGCATGCCGGTCTACAACGCCATCGTTAGTCGGGGGAAAATATATTCAGACAAGAGGAAGTTTAATCTGTTTTTCATTTTTAATCATAAATTATGTATTTAATAGGCTTAAATAAAATAATTGTCACTTTATCAAATCCTTAAATGGATTTATTTTAACAGCATAAAAATTTAGCGAACTTACGTCAGAGGATTGTGTATTTTTCTAGTTTATATACAATCCCATATTTTGCATTATGATTATTATTATTCTAAGGCGCCAGTAACTTCAAACAGAGACAATGTGACATAGGAAAAAGTGGCATGTGAGGTTGTGCTTATAAATATAATTTTATGTGAGTTTGAAATGGGGTACCTACATGTCCACCGTTGTCCACGCCTGATGTTGTTCTGGGCTCGAAGAAGTCGGTCTAGTCGCCCCCGGATGAATACTTAAAGAAAAAACGTGCCTCGCTCCTCCCAATGCTAACGCCATTGGAAAAGGTAAAAACGTTAGTTTCTTATCAGAAGCATACGTGAATTTGATTTTGTTTTATATTAAGCCTATGACATACCTATAGTTAAAGACGACTTCAAACAGCACCTACATTATATTGCAGACAATAGTGAACACCAAAAGCCCATTACAGTTTATTCCCTACATTAGTAATAATGAAGATAAGACTTATTAAATTTTGATCGCTGACGATACAGCTTTATTTACTGAGTACATGTCATATAAATAGTCGTAAATCAGCCAAATTTTTGAGGGAAAAAAATTAAAAAGAAAAACTCGCGAATCACGATCTGTCAAAATATGTAATAAGATTCGACGGTAAAACCATTTCGTATTCGAAATTCGTATAAATCGTGATCAACTGGAGGATTTGCTCCATTGGTATGTCTTGAAAGCTGTACACACAGCGAAGTGATTCTGAAAGCTGATACCGTCGCGTAATTGGTACATCCGTAAAGGTAGCACACATATTGAAATACTATCCTTTCCACCGTGGAAGGTCAATTCTGTTGAAGTGGAAAGCAGATCGATACTACTCGTAGGAATAACTTAATTATTACCTCCCTGTTTTCTGTTTAATGGGTCGCTGTAACGCTTTCTGCTATTGATCGCCTCGGAATGACAAAAGCAAGTAGTGTGAATATCTCTACTTAGCTGTTATTCTGACTTTCTCTTCAAAAAAGAGGGGGAAATGGCAAACTCACCTGTGAAATTAAGAATCACTGTTCGCGGACATATTTTTTTTTTTGAGTTTCAAGCAGCATTTGGATAATTTCGATTATTATTAAAACAATTTTTTATAAAATTCAATCGATATACAAATATTCCTAATTTTGGACAACCACCGCAATCCACCAATAACCACACTCCCAAAAGGGGCATCCTGTAATTTGGAGGTAATGCTGATGACATAGTAATTGGGTTATACATGCTTCAGAAATATGTTAACTGCTTCAGCGTATCTTTCTGGGTTTTTTAGTTGCCCTGTCATATCTTCCCGCTAACCTGCCCGACGACGTCTTGATGGGTTTCTTGCGAAACCTTTCGACAAAGGGCTTCACCAACAGATGCAAAACCGAAAGCACAAATTTATTTTCTTGTTTTTTGGGGGTTTTTTTTTAGTAATGTTTTTTGCTTTTGTAACTGTTTGGTTTCTTCTCTCAGTTTACTTGTTGTTTAGCTATTTTAGATTTTTTTGCTTGTTTGCTTCCTCAAGTTGTATATTGTTTTTTTCCCCGATGGTTGATTATCTCTCTTCTCCTTCTAGCAATGACATTCATACGCACGTGGTGAAGCCAACGCTAGCAATTCCGTTACTCCACTGAACATTGATCTGATCCACACCCCCCCCCCCACCCAACCCCCTGCCTTGTTGCTGATTACGAACATTATAGTAAGGTTATTAAGTTAATTCTTTTAAAAAGTAGGGTTATTTTACGTGGATTTCAGAACCTAAAGCATTTGATATTAGCTCCATCAACAGTCTATAATCTATTAATAGCATATTACATTACGGTGTCATGCATGGCGTGTTTAATGTAATAAGTGTAGCATCACTCCGTCCGGGAAACAATTTAAAAAAAAAGTCCCCTTAATTCATTTCATTTTCTTTAAGGTGTAGTCAGGCATCTTTTATAGTATAAACAGTGCTTTCTTTGGTTGAAATTTCTCGCTCTATATATGTTCTTTCTGACGTATTTATGGGAACATTAAATTCAGGTGCTATAGAATTTCAGCAAATATGCTCACTTTACCAAATGAATTTGTATTACCAAGGAAAACGTATAGTATTTCGTAACAACATGAAGAACAAACAACGAATAATTACTACGATACATTTTACATTGTTTGTTTTAAAAACATTGACGGGTATAAGTCACGTGTCACGATGTCACGTAGTCAAGTTTACTACTATATATAAGAAGATAAAGAATACTTTTTTCTTCTTTTTTTTTTCTTTTTTTTTATTGTCTCTTCCTGGATTGTTACATTAAAAATGAATTTCATTGGAAAAAAATTAATTTGTATTAACTGAGGATATCAACATTAAAAGTACAAATGGATTGAAGATATCGTTGATGTTTAGTCACGGAATTAGTATACCCAATGTTATGACGAATACAAAGATACAAAATACAAAGGATAAATACAAAGAGAAGATATAATAAGGGATATGTTACAGACTAAGATAAAAAAAAGAAATTCAATTGATCGACTTTTAACGACCCGCTTATCCTGTTCTATTCCAACGTTTGAATTACCATGGTTTGGTGTCCCGTTGTTAATGTTCTATTGTGTTTTCTTTTTGTATTTCCTTCCATATATGGACAATAGAAGGCATGAGACAATGCTTTGATTAGAGGATCTACTATATCGCCAAGTTCACCAGTTTGTCTTATATGTAAAGGTTAAAACGACTGTTCACATATAGTTTATATGGATACGCAACACTGTATGTACTATTGGATTGTTTCTGTATATGGAAAAACCTAACACAAACAAACAATACTACAGACAGACGGACAGACAGACACGTCTCTTAAATCTCAAAGTTTACAAATTTGTCTCCTTTTGTTGTTGTTGATTGAATTATGAGCGGCTGATCATGTTATGGCGTTTGAAAGCATCCCAGAACAACCGACTATCGACTTTAAATTTAAGAATTAACGACTGCTAAACTTCATCCTCGCGTCCAACTTGGACCTTATAACATTGCAAGCTTCTAGGAAGGACGACGAGAGGCATTGTGTAATAAATACATATATAAATATATATGTATATAAATTTATGGTATTATTGAGGGATAAACAAGCAACGGTGACCTTGGCGCCAACGACCTCGCTTTGAAGAAAATCTCTTTTGTTGGATAGCCTTCTCATTATGCCATCCTCGTTATCATAACTATTAACCATTAGTGATCGGCCACCAATATAGAGGAAAAAATGATATAAGTTTTACATTACTTAAAATAGAAAACGTTTTGGTGGTAAAATCAACAAATAGCTAAAAGAAAGTGTATGACGTCACAAACCATTTAACAAAGTCATGACCAAGGACAATATTAGTCACACATGATCCCTGATAAAAAGTATGACCAATATATCGTTTAATTATGATTTTATTATTATTATTAAATTATTTATTATTTTATTATTAAATAGCAACCAATTAGGCAGTAGGGAAAAAGGGATAAAATTGGAAAGCAATGTAATTAAACATTAATTTAATTAAATATTAAAAGGACATCCACGTACCTTGTACATGGATACAAGTGTTTGTATAAAATAAAATTAAGAAGTATAAAATAAGTAGGCCTATATGTACAATGACCATACCTAAACCGGTTATTCGAAATTCATAAAATCATTAAAAACATTGTATATATGATTCCACAAAACCTCCAGGGTTTTACGTCAAACAAAAGTTTACGTCACTTTATAAAGCAAAACGTTACGTCATAACACCAGTTTCTACTGTATAGTGAGCAATGCCTGTAACCAAATGATAAAAGTTCCACACTAAAGAAGATTCAACAACACTCCTAACTGGTCGATCCGGTCTTTATGTTTATGTAGGTAGGCGCGGCCATCCCACATCATTTGCATAATGACGACATTATTTGTCTCTGCAAGATCAATGTCAGTGCTTAAAGCGGGACTGAATCGGTAAAACGCGGCGCCCATGGACACACACCACGCCCTACTTCTGTCAACAGGTCGAAATCTTGATTCCGTCACCTGTCAAGGAAAATAAAAAGGAAATAAAATAAAATGGAGCAGAATTATTGTTAAAACATGAGGGTCCGATGGTCCATGTTCTCACCCCAACCATTATCTAGTGATACCTGTTTGCATCATTGCAGAAGTAAGTATCCGAGCGCAAAAAGTGCTACGGAATATTCTTACTTACTATATGGGCCCAGAATTATACACAAGTATATAGACTCAAAATTTGTAGGTATGTGTGAAATTCTTGTTTAAATTTGAACACGGGTGACCATTTTCTTACCTTCTAGCTTACTGGTGACAATAACAATTATATAAACAATGGGAAGACTTATTTGTTCTGTTCTGCATTTCATTCAGTTGTTGATGCTTTCCACTTTATGAAGCGCCATGGGCAGTTACTCGTTTCCTGGAGTGGCGTTATATAAATCTACATTAATATTATGATTTTTATTATAAACAATGGGTTAACATTAACATCCGGGCCTGCACTTTGGAGCTGACGTCATCATCTATAAAGCCTTTAAACGAGCATTCCAGAGTTTGTAGCCTATTTTTGAGGTGACTTTTTTTTTAAATCTCCATAGCAACGGCAGAATGATCGTCATTTTGAATAACAGAAGAAAAAGAAGAAGCTGTTTTAATATTACTGCATGATTAGAAATCGGATCCTCCCAAAAATATGATCCTTAGATCCATACCTTCAATGCCTCTGCAGGATCAAGGAATTTCTTAGCTATGTCTTTTACCTGTGTCATAATAAGGTTTCCGACGTTAGCGGATCCTCTAGCATTCTTTAAGGCTTCGTAAATTCCTGTTAGGCCACTGGGAACGTACATGGTTATGTCATTCACTTTGACCACCGGGCTGGCGCCAGTTCCTATGGAAACCACTAGACCAATCTCACGGCAAGGCAAATCCTACGCACGAAAGATACCAAAACTCTCAATGAAACAGATGTTTTACAGCCGTTCGTATAGATGATATTATCAATGTTCAAAACCCTCAAGACCCCCCCCCCCCCATCTCCGTCGTGTTTTGGTACACTGAACCGGTAAAAAATTACGATTAGCAGAACAGGAATGTGATCAACCATGAATCATGAAGACTACATATTTACCCACTATCACAATTTCACCATGAAGTCATTCCATTCGATACCAACCCCTTCCCCCTCCCTCCCCCCCCCCCCCCCGTAATAACAACCTTATAGTATCCCCTTTTAAAGTATCGTAGTAACTGTAATTGATCATATCTTGTTGTGCCCTTATAAGCAGTGGCGCCACAAAGACACCCCCCCCCCCCATCTCCATTGTCAATAGGTGGAAAACGTTCAGTCAGGGGATTTTACACGGACCCCACCCGGTGGGGTGTGGGGATTGTGGCCCATTCATCATTTTCAAACTCACACAAAAGTTTACGGTGTTCAAAATTAATATTACTAATTTGGGTATAGGATAGGGTAGACTGGAGTGCATTTTTGCTATGGGGACAGGTTAATGAAGGAAGAAGGACATAAAAGAAATCTTTTCAACAGCAAAGAAAAAAAAATAGAAAAGATCGCAAAACTCTACAAGTGTGTCTGGCTAGATATAAAAGCAAACGATAACGTACGGATTTCTTTCTCTCGGCGTAGTATTCCGTCGCCTCTGTCAACGCGTCAACGGTGGGATTGTTGCAAATTAATCCGCCATCTAAATAACTCCTATAAGGCAAGAAATACGAAGGTGCTGCTACAGAGGAGCGAACCGCCTCCCACAACTTAACAACTGGAAAAGGAATAGAGAAACCAGGGTGGTAGGTATGGTGCCTTCAAAATGTTATGAGCATTTTGTAAATAAAGTATAGCAATTTTCAACGAAAGGATTATTTATAATATGTGTAACAAAATGACAAATTCCTTAAATCTTAAAAATGTGCGAAATCAACGTTTAGGCTGCAAAATGATTATGCATCAAATGTTATCAATGTAACAATTTGCAGCAAAATGGATAAACTTGATCATTTAATTAATCTCTAGAAAGTCAACTTTTGCAATAAAAAGGGATTTATTATCAAAATGATTGATTACACTCGCCTCAGAATGTAATTATTTCAACATTTTGCAGCAAAATGATGAACTGCAGCAAAATTGCAGAGAAAGATCTTGAACATTTAGACGGCACCTTAACGTTTCCGTAGGTGCAGGGGATGGGGGTGGTTGGTTAAAATGTCAAATTTATAACACTTGTTCAAATGCTTTGAGTAAATTGTTAACAATATCACGACAGCGGACCATTACAACAGCATAAACAATAAGATCAAAAGCAAATATAAGAAAATAACAATTGCCGTTTTTCATTGTTTTCCCGTCCTTGGCAGACCAATAGAGGGTATATAGGGAAAATGAAGATTTTAGCAAGTACAGACTGTCTTCATGAGGGCGGCGATGTGTATGTGTGTGTGTGAAATCTTTTGTTGTGATAGGTCGCGAGTGATAGTGGCCGGGTTTTATTTTTGTTTTTGAAGTACACATTCTCAGTTGCAGTTGTAACTAGTACGTATACTACCTCTCTAGGTTAATAAACAACTGATTACACCCTTCTTTTTTTGAATGAGAAGAAAGACTTTTACTCTGGTTACTTGTATACACAGCACAATTATGAAAACGTAAATTAGAAGGGGAAAAAAGACAAGAAAGAGACATAAACCAACGTACCGTTGTAATCCTTTGGTCCATTATCAAAGTCGCCGGTGTATGCTTCGATACGGCTTGACGATGTTGCCGGTGGACGGTAATTTCGGAAACAATGGAGGGCTGCTGGAATCCGGTTACTCAATGTAGACGTTATAATCAGTCTGTGTGATTTACAAGAAATCAAAGAAAGTTTGACAAAGAGGGGGTGCAAGCAGTGTGGACCCTGCAGGGGTCAGTTAACGAACCCGGGGAAACATGGAAATGAAGAATAATTTATTCTTATTTTTTTATGTTTTTTATAATAAACATGAAATAAGTGAAGGCTTCCAAAGTTCAATGTGGTGACGTAATTGTCCCCATGGACAACTTGTCTCTTGTTGCCCCTACAAGGGAAGACTGATTATTAGTAATTGTTTATAGAAGCGTCAGGGAGGAGGGGTGGGGGGGGGGGGAATGGTGCAAATGGAACGAGGCAGGAGGGTCTGGATGGATGGGACCCTACACAACACACATGAAATGTTAAACCCCCTGCAGCATATTTCGCAAGGGACCGTTGTAGGCCTACTAGTAAAAAGAAGCATTACCAGGCCATTTCCTCCTTCATTTCCCACGTACGTTGATCATTTTTTTTTCGCAGGTCGTTACCTTAAACATTACAATGTAATGCCTACCAACGCTAGTGGTATGCCGTTAAGAGTCGAGAGGTTGGGGGGGGCAGGGGGATCCGATGTACCAATATTCATATACACACATCACACTCACGCTTTGTTAAAATGACAAGTTTACAAGCTTACACGGATTTCAAAAACGTCCAAAAAATCTGAAAATTTACCATTTGGACGAGATATACGGTACTAACATTGAAACTCATTCAAATATGAGCATGACCATTTTTTGCGCACTTAGGCCGGTTGCCATCATGATATAAACAAACGCTTTCATACTGTGTAAAGACATGTCACATAATCAACATATACATTTACATATACATTCATTCACATTCAATCATCATAAGGTCAAATAAGAAATGAAGTCATAATATTGATAATCTAAGCCCAACGAAGGAACAGTCATGTATGCATGGTGTCTTACTTTGGCACTTTAACATCCGCTACTTTGATATGTTCTGGAAACGTCTCTTTGGATAGCTTTTCGAAATTCTCATTGTCAAAAGGACGTGGACCGGAAAATACTCTGTCTTTCATGTAGAAGAATCGACGCATACAATCATCGACATTATGACCTGGGGGATAAAAAAAAAGGCGGGAAAATCTTGAAGTTTTGAAGAAATCTTTCCTTCCTCCATTGGAATACAAACGGACTGGTCCCTTCCCATCTTATATATATATATATCACTTGTCATCGATCTGGGGTTGGGGGAGCATCTGTCTGTGACTGGGGAGGGGGCAAGCCAGATCGAACTACTCCTGCAGGTTAGTATAATTTCAAGCAGACTAGAAGTGGAAAAACACGAAAAGTTAAAAAAGTAGACGAGGACATTTTTCTTTCTTCAGAAATGGAAGCATAACAAATATTCACTCGCATTGAATATGTATATAGTCAATGCTTTAATTCAAGCCATTGATAGACCTGCTTCAAGTCTTAAAAAGCTCCGTAAAAATACAAAAAGTAGGTTCTGAACAACTGAGCGTTACAAAGTTGTTAGTGATAATACGTACCGCTATCGGACTTGAATAAATAACGTATTGAGTTCAAAATTTAGGCGACATTGAAAATGCTTTCAATGGTTCACATACAACACGACGAGGGGCTGAACTATATATAAACGGACAAATCGAAACGCATCCAGTCAGTCGCATAGCTTCCACTACTAATATGTTAATCATCAATCCCCTTTATCCACATTGATATCCTTCTTATGCAACTTTGTTTTATGAACCCAGAAAGGATGTTCTCTTTTATCACCAGAGGTCAGTTTTACAACAAAACTCAGGGTTTTGGTCTAGAACTTACGAGCAGTTGTCTTTTTAAAAAAATTCATGCAGTTTCTTAAGTAATAAAGAAAGCAGCATCGCGATGAGTTGATTGAATTTTCTGTTTCTTTTTACCACCAGTGAGTTAGTTTCAAAGACGCCAGGAACACGATCCCTCCATTTCAATTGCCTGCATCGGTCTCTGTAAACTATACCTATGCGTAATACTTAAAGGTCAAAGGTTCAAACCTCGCATCTTACCCGTGCATAACATGGCTGCCGTTAGAGCACCGGTGCTGGTTCCTGCGATCCAGTCAAAGCAGTCGATGATCCTACGATCAGCCGCATTCTGTATAGCACTAAGGATTTGACACATGATAATTCCGCGCATGCCCCCTCCGTCCAATGTTAGCATTGCATCCTTCCTACGCCTTTCCGTTTCGTTGGAGAAATCACTGTCGCTCCACGGTTGAGACAGTGCGCTGATGAGGCCTTCAAAGACTCCATCGTATACTGTAAGGGTTCAAAGGTCGTTAGAAAGCATGTTGATACTATCATTTCATCTTAATACTGTAAATATGTTAAGATATTATGTGTGAATGTGTATGGTGCCTCTAGCGTGCCACATAGTCCTGATACCGACCTTATGTCGAATTCAATAAGTTTCTCGCACTCTCATTGGACGATATTGTCACATGTCAGTTTTACACGTTATTGATTGTGAGAAACTGTCATATGTGAAACAAATCGGCAAATATCGAATTAACTTGGTATTTGTCAGTTCTCGTACTCTCATTGGTGGACATAGTCACATGTCAGCCCATAACGCTCTTGACTGGGTGAAACTTTCATATATGAAATAAATCGACATGAGTTGAAATAGATTTGGCATATGCCAGTATTTCGTGCAAATGTTGCAAATTTTTATTATGCAATAAATGCCAAATCAGTATTAATCAAAGGCTCTCAGTGAGATTTACCCCTTACTCAGAGCCAATTTTGCGGTGATTTGTAACCATTGAATAATGAAATTCGTCCATCTTTGTTATGCTATATTTGAAAAATGAATAGAATGCTTCAATAGTATCGTCCTTACAAGAGAAACAGACAGATGTCCATTTTCATTCGACTTCTATCGATTTCTTTCAAATATGGGATCAAACAACAACTTCAAAAAATTGCTCTAAGATTGTACAAATGATGAATTTGTAATACATGGAATATACAGCAAGGTATTATTTTCTCGGTCATAAGGACTTGCAACCCCCCACCCTGGAAAAACAACCCCCAAAGGACCCTGCCCCACTGGACGAACCTTTGTTAATCTCTGCTGTTGTATCAAAGACGTCAGTCAGAACATCTCCATTGTACTGGCCATCAAACTTACAACCTGCTCGACAGCCGCTCTTGCCTTCGTCACAACGTTTAGCACCGACCATATGTAATGCGCGTATAACTGCCGATGCCGACTCTGAAATACAACGAAATGTGATATCATTGTATCGATAAGTATATACTCAGAGACAAGGGGGGGGGGGGAGGGGGGGGGGGCTTAGAGGTGTTAGTTAAGGTAAGGAAGTAAGTTAAGGTGAAATTACTGTGCATGGCACGCCGTTTGTACGGCTGCCATATAACAGTGATTTGTAGTTAAAATAATAGGAAAACATTATTTGACATGTTCCACCATAGTTAAGTAACGGGTATTGTGGATTCTGTAAAATAGCAGGATTTCAATAGGAACCAACAAACATAAGCAATAACATTCACAGTTGTACGCAGTATAACTCAGCTGAATACTGCTTTTATATCATAATGCATGGTACGTGCTCTTTAATTAGTAAATTGGTTTTTAACGGTTGGTATATAGTGACGTGACACCCATTCATTTAACCTTTACTCCTTTAGTAGAAGATTACGTTTTATAACCGCATTGCTTTATTACAGCTGACGGAATATTGTCTACGTGAACTTGTGACCAGTGAACTGATCATTTATCCTTGGTAATAAGAATGACCCCGAAGAAAAAACAAAGACAAGAAGATAAAATGAAATTAGTGGTGAAAACTATAAATTTGAATTCATTACCTTCATGGCTGGCCGCGACGTGCCTGGCAGTTGCATTCTCTGCATTCTTAGACTCGATATTAGCACCAAAAACAATCATCGCTTGTACCATGGATACATTGTTCAGCTAAATATAATATGTAGGGGGGAAAAGACAGAGAAGATATTATCATATATAAACGCCTACAGTGGAATTACGACCTTCCTTACCGGTTTCGAACCTCTGGACAAACAATCAGCGCCTAGTGGTTAGGGTGTCCGCATGTAAAGCGGGCGGCCCGGGTTTGAATCCCGGTGGAGGCTGGAAGTTTTTTCACTGTTCTGGATTTTCCATACCCCACTAGACTATCGACAGTGACTGATATATGATACAAGTGGTTCAAACCAGTAAGGAGCTCGCTGAGTCCACATAGTCAGATAAGATAAGAAATATCTCCACTGTCTTGTAATGGTTCAACACTTCCCAATTTGTGCTGGTGTTTTAAAAATGAGGGCGTAATCCACATCGAAATTACCCGGAACTGAGTATTTTTTTGATACCATATTTCCTTATATAGTCTATCTTTATAAATCTTTACATATCTTTAAAATAGTCATACTTCTGCTGCAGTATGAAGAGGTGTGTCTCCTTTTTTGTTTGCTATATCCGGGTTAGCTGCCTTAGCCAGTAGGTTTACAGCCATGTCCAACTCCCCTGCCTTCACCGTCAGGTGCAGGGCCGTGTCTCCGTCATTGTCCTGGGCATTCAGGTAGTGGCTGGCCTGGCATATCAAATCTAGTTGAGCCTCTGATGTAGCCAAATGTAAAGGCGTTTGACCAGTGGCTGATTGTCTTCTACCTTCGCAGCTATTTAATTTTAGGATCAATTCTGCCATCCTGAGTTTTAAATCGAAAAAGATTCCTTTACAATAATTTGTCAAGAAAAAAAAAGGAAAAAACCTGTCAGAATCTGTTCAAAACGGGGATGAAGAACGGTTCCGGAAATCTTTTTATTTCACCAACTAATATATGCATAAAACATCTAACACTAACGTTAACATAACATTCTACAAAAGTATCTGTATTAGATTAGACACCAACTGGCTAATAGGAATGGACCAAACGGGTAAAACTATAAGTCTTCCCCTCTCTCCTCCAACCCCCGCCCCTCCCTCCAACGTTTATTAAAGGTTCTATTCCCCCGTTCATTGATATGTTTATAGGTATTCGTACTTGATAGGTGTTAAATACATGAAACAATTAGTAAAACTGACAGTTGAACTTGAAAAGCAATATAGGTCAGAATAAAGGTGTTCAGGAAGTAGAGATAGAGGACGGGGTGGTGAGGGAGGGGTGGAGGTATTCAGTGCAATGACTTCGGGCATGCGCAGTTACAATATATTTAAATGACCGCCGTCGTCAGTCATACAATCATACATGTCATACAATTTCATTCACAAGCTAAAGAAATCCTACGAAACAATAATCTTTATACATTTTACTAATGTTGTGTAGCTTTAATGTTTTCTTTAAACTGAATATCCTTTATGAATAATCACGATGACATAATGACTACATTAGGATATTTTTTTTATAAACTGCACTTTTATACTACGATGTGATGCTTCAAAGCACTTGCACTGACAGTATGAGCAGTATGAATATCATATTTCTATCAAATAAAGGTTAAGATGGAGCTAGTTATACTGTCAGTATGAGTGCTACGGAGCATAGCATGGGAGGACAGTATATATGAGAATTGTGTCAAATGGCTGTAAACTTACTCATAGTTTTCATCTTCATAGGCATGAAGTATTGGATAGGTGAACTTATCTGGGATGGCAAAGCTGCCACCGTGTTTGTGAAATGCAATAACGCCCTCTATATTACCCTTTCGGCTCGCAACGTTAATGGGAGTCTCTAAAAGTGCATTCTGAGGATTTTTGTTCTCGCTCGCCATCATCAAATCCTGAACCAACAAAAAAAAAAAAAAAAAAAAAAAAGATAACAAAAGGTAAGATGAAATTGGGAGAGGGGTGAGTGGTTTGAAGTAACCTTAACGTAACCTTGTTACACCATTGCGGTAACCGAACTTATCGATCAGAACAGATAAACTTCAACATCATGATCAAAACGTACAATAATTCATGAAGAACAAAAGGAGAAAACAAAGCAGAGCTTAAAACACGATTTATGCAGACTACACCAGCAGACGCAATATTATGTTACCACTAACAATAACTCATTATAATATTTAACAATTTTAAATTTAACAGAAATAGGTAAGTGCCATTTCCTTTTATGAAAACAAACAAATGATTGAAGGTTATCAGTATTGGCCCCAAACTTTTAGCATAACTAACTTTAGCATAACTACCTTTAAAAAAGACATTAGAACGCATGTAAGAAATTTGAGCGTGGGTGACCATTTATCAGCCTGTCTAGCACATCTAGAGGAGTGGGGTGGGTGGGGTGGGGGAGGGGAGGGAGGCAATACTGACGACCTTCAATTAGAAAAAGGAAAACAATATTACAAATTCAAGCACTTATTCTGGGCTTGTGAAATCCTTTTTTAGATTTGTTTAGTTAGTCAATCGAATGAACACCAACAATTTTAATATCTCCCAAAAGTAAATCACACAAATGGCTTTGCTTATAAAAGACATGGATGATGCTTGAGTGCTTCTTGTTTTTGTTTTGTTTTGTTGCATGTAATATGTTGCAGACGGTTAAAAACTACATCAATGTACTTTTTCTAGACTATACGGCTTCCAAAAACATGTTGACAATTCACTGCAATAATTCATACTCATGTTTTATTGGATCTCCATTCATGTGTACTTTGATATTTGTATCAAGGTAAACATAAAATCTTTTGATTGAGTTATTAGAACTTTATAAAAACAATGGGTTAACATTAGCAATTAAGCCTGGACCGAGGGGCCGAGTTAATCAACATGTTAGCATTAAATGAGCATTCTATACATATTCAAGGTGAATATCATGAAAATCCGAGTGGGTATAGAAGAAACATTACTAACACACTAATTAATCTTTTTTCAGAAACTTTGTAAATATTCACGTAAAAGGACTGACCGGTATCAAGTAGTTGAACTGCGGTTCTGTGGCGTAATGCAGAGGGGTATTTCCCTTTTCGTCACCGACGTCAGGGGAAGCCCCACAGTTTAAAAGCAACTTTATGAGTGTTGTGTTGTTATCGCCCATAACAATATGCAACGGTGTTTGCTGTCGTTCACAACTAGTTGAGTTGATTTCTCTGTTCATGAAATAAATCGTCGAGAAAATTAGGATAATCCATAGACACACACATTCATACCAGGTACTGCAACCAACACTGTTCCACCCCTGAACCGTGTATCTATCTACGGCTCTGTTCCACCCATCCTTCTGCTCCCTCTCCCCCTTCCTACGACTAAAAAAATAAGTAGGTTATGATATACTATCTCATGATAAATAAAAGATTATTCAATAGCAGCTTAAATATTTAGGTCTACATGCAGTTTCGTCAACCATTTTCGTTTGGAGACACCAGATGTGTTATTGTCCTCCATTACCTAATCTCTCGGGGGATGTCTAATTGTAGACTTAAACTGAGACGGATTAGTGGAAAGACAGCATATCGTAAGATCAATGAAATCAAGGGATCTTACACGGAAGTGGACCATTTTTGGTAAAAAAAATATAATAATACTGCCAAAAACATAACTGACATAAATATCACACATTATGGATGGATATATAACATCTTACTTATATGGCATAACCTTGTAATTACAAATAGATTCAGAGGCGGATCGAGGATTTAAAAGCCCAAACCCATGTATGGGGTCTGAGGGTTAACCCTCCCCCCTCCCAGAAAAGAATTTTAGACCTGGAAGTAGTGCATTCTGAGGCATATATTTAAGCTATAAATGAAAAAAAAAAATAGTTATCCACGCAAATTTGGTCTTTAATTGTTAATTAAAGTGATTTGGGTTTCAAAAGGGCGTGAACACCCTCACACCGCCCACCCAACCCCCTCCCCAATTCGCACATGAAATGGACAACTATTCAAGCACAGTACTTAATATGGTTTCTATTCCTGCGCTTTCGTTCATAGTCTTATTGCAGTAAACGTATTCTCTTCCTCTCATCTCTTTCACACCCACCTTTTCACAGATTCGAATGTAAATGCGTCTGTGAACTGTGCTTCTAACGCTACGTGTGCGCATGACCAATACGGATGCTGACAACAGACATCTGCGACTTTGGATAAAATATTCACGTCGAAGAACCCGCTAACTTCCACAAATGGAGTTAGTTTGTCAGTAAAGAGCTGCGTCATTACATCGGCGACTTCTTCGTCCGAATAACGTTGCATGCTATAGTAAAGAAACAGAAATATGTTGCACGCTATAATAAAAAAGAACCAAGACAAAGTATATGAGAAGTACGTTTAAGGAGACAAAACCTAACCGTCATCATTGGTGACTGTGATACAGGGACAACAGTGATGAAGACCTCTCCACGCACATAGATAAGTAAAACTCATGCTCCATTTATCCACACCACCATCGATCCCAGAAAATACACACACAGCTTGCTACCGTCGGTAATTAGACACTAGTGTACAGTCAGTACATACAGCTGCGGTCAATACCCACAGCACAGTGTACAAACGATACAGCGATGGACATCTCAGGTCCAGCTAAAGATAACAAGATAACAAGGTATCACATTTCATTACTGTCTGCATTTTGTAGCGACAAGAGAAAAAATTCACTCGCAAGCAACGGAAAGTTAACTTTTTCAGAGCACGGCACACGGTTTGGGGCGAGTCTTCAATGCCTTTGAAGCACTTAACATGTGTACGATCAATCTATAGGTCTATCATTACTGGTTTAAATTACAGGTTTATCCTGGTCATAGCCTAGCATGCCAGGCTAAGGTCGGATGTATTGTTTCACATCAGATAAATTTGAATTCAAGACTCAAGAGATTCAAGGCTCAAGAGCAGTTACGCTGCAGAAGGCTCAGCTGAGCTTCTTTTTGAGCCTCAACATGTTTTGGTTGGCAATAGTTCTGAGCAGTTTATCCATTTGTTTGTACGAAAAAATCTAAGACATAGGCAGGATAACTTTCTCATTTCCTTTCCTCCCATCTCCTTTTCTCGTTGCATTATGCTCCTTCTTAGCAAACAAAGTTTGTTACAATGTTAGAAAGTTGTAAACATTTGTTTTTGAAAAAAAAAAAGATATAACGATAAATGTATTTGTTAACGACTTTGCCCTTAAATAATATCAAGAGGTTTGTCCAACTCAGAATGGGTAACCGACATGTTTCCGCTCAAGTATGCCCCTGCTAAATTTGCTCAAATGTTGTAGATATCACGTTAGAATTGTGCTGACCAAAAATTGCTCACGAAAATTGAACCCATACAACAACAACAACAAAATTACCATTGCATATCATCTGTGGCCTACATTTTATTATAACTGAAAACTCTTCAGAAGGCCGTTTTGGGCCCTCACATGACGACAAAAATATTTTCCTTAGGTTCACCTCCATTCAAACTTTATTTACACAACATTTCAGCAGATTTGGACAATCGCTCTGGGAGGGAGTAACAGTTTTCACGTTTTCAGAAAATTACCTCTCGTGACTTCAAATTTTTATAATTGTATGACAACTAAAACTCACACAACTCACTGACGAAATTTCAGCCAAATCGAACGAAAAATGACGAAATGGCAGTCTTTCAAACGTGGTGGCAATAAGTGACACAATTTCGGCAGAATCGCCCGATCGCTATAGCTCAACTAAAAGGGAAAAAACAAGATTTAGATTTAACCTGGTGGATGTTATGCTATCAAAGAAAAAGGGTCCACTTACCCACAAAAATCTATTTTCGGAAGAAAACAATGCCAAATCAAAAGCTATGCTTTGATTGGTCGGTTGAGGAAGACGTAGGTATAGGGGCACCAATGTTTTATCTCCTATGGTACGTGCATAGTGTGATACATAAAGGTCCATCTTACCTGTAGGTAGCCGTGTTCTCTATGTTCGTCACCAAACAATGATATAAGTCAGACGATTTATCGAAGCTCGTCCGGAATTTCCCGCCGTAATCCTCAGTGTTTGGCTGCTTCGAGTTGTTTGCTTCAAGTCGTTTCACATCAGCATATCCAAGCTCTATGACTTGAACGTGCTGACTGCAGTTTGATTTATATATGAAAGACATTCTGCACGACAGTTAATTACAGGGAAAACCTATAAATGGGAATACTAATATGATTATTGTTGTTGTTATTATTATTATTATTATTGTATTTGTTCTTGTTTATCTACTTGTATATCTCTCATTCATTTACTTGCAGTCAGTGTTTGAAACTAGATCGACCAGAATGTCATTTAGTGCAACACTGTTCTATGAAGCCTGTGTGTTATTGGTGTTTCATAAATATATATATATGTATATAAATCAAACGGTTTTAGTTCGTACAAGGGATTATTCTTATTTGTATGCGACCGACGTCGTAGACAGAATCTGTGAACAAAAGGTCAATAAACAATTAGATTGTTGTAGAACTGACATGATAGAAACACAATATGTACATGATATAATTATAACAACGAAAATGATACGATATTTAGGCTAGCAAGCCTAGGACGCACATAATGTTGTATGGTAGTAAATGTCATTTTGAAATGTTCATCATATATCTCTCCGTAACTGAGCACAATTGGCACGTTTTAAACATAGCATTCGTCTGTCTTAGAAACTCTTTACAAAAATACATGTAATTTATTTGCACGGGATTCAGTAAAGACTTCTCACACACATCACAGTGAATTAGAGAATAGTCACCAGCATAGAAGGATAAAAATGTCCCCTTTGACATACAACTTCAACCAATTGCATAACGTAATCGAGAAAGTGACGTTTGAATTCTGACGAGAAAATGAGGGATTAGCACTTGCTTTGGTCTAGATATTTATGCAACGTGTTGTCGTCTATTGCACCCAGTTGGGACATTTTGTTTTCTAAACTGTATAGTGTCATGTCCCCGGCGCTTCACAGCACTCGTAATTGTCAGTACCAGCAGTATGAATATCATGTTTCTATCAGACTCAAGGTTAGGAACTGTTTGTACTGTCAATACCAGTGCTTTGAGAGTATGATATTGGAGTACAGTTTAGAGAGGTATTAGCATTAGGAAATTATCCCAACTGGTTGTCTATTAAAGGTGTGATACAGATGTCCATTCCCTTTCAATGGGACTGCGTGATAGGCTACGTTACTTGACTGACATCGTCGTGGATCACATACTATAACAGGGGCGTATCCAGGATTTTCTAACCCGGGGGGCGCGAATTACTATCTAAGCGGAGCGCCATCATCGGTTGGCGCGCAGCGTACAAGAAAAATTCTGGTTTTTATACCCCCCAGATCACCGGAAATGGCACTTCTCGGGCTCGAAAATGACCAACCAGATGTACACTTTTGCCTGAGAACCAAGTATTTCCCAATAGTTTTTTTTTTTCATCCATAAAATTTTTGAAGCTTTTCTTCAGTCACAAATCATGTTCGACCTCATCGCATGTCCTGTGGATCATTGCTTTTGTAGGTGATTCTACGTCGCGGCCCACAATACCCGACAGCCCCACTTCTCAAGGTTTTCAGCCCATTATTTGTTGAGAATTTGAAAATTCACTTGAAAACATACCCATAATGTTGCACATTTCATCTATGGACAACCAATATAGAAATACCTCCTTGAACCCCTAACAGACCGGTCAAAATTGCACGAGTAGAGGGAAGTATGATGAAGAATGTTGGTAAGGAAATTTTCGAAAATTCGGACACAGTTAATTTATTGGTGTAGAAATATTAAACCCTCTTATAACGGCTATTATAAAACTTGGTTGAAGGAAATGAAATAATACTAGATATTTCCGAAACCGAACACTACACACATAGGCGTAGGAGGCGAAGGTGGGGGGGGGGGGGGTTCCTACTGAAAGAAAAATAAATTGCAATGATGTATAGCTAAAGGAAATGAACTCATATCTCCTTGATATAATTAAAATAAAGTTCTAAGCTTGGTCGACTAATTCGCCATTACTATTGTAAAAGAGAATTTGACATAATTAGACCTCCATGCTTTTTCTCCATCTACATAAGACATTTCGTTGTTTACATTAGCATCCCGCGGTATACTGCGCAATTTCCACGGACCGCACGGTACACGATGGTATGCGATGTAATAACCGATGCTTGCCTATATGATATTGACATTGTATTGTTCAACGCGCGCGGAGCGCGCGAAAAATTTACGGTATATATTTATCGGGCAAGTCGTTACAGCCCCCCAAATCAAATTGGGTTCCTATGACTACACACATCGACAGTTTTGAGGCTGTTCATCCTGGAACCGCCATTTTCATGCTCACTGATATGATGTGATATCTGCTGTTTGCTTTACAAATTCGAACAGGTGCGCAGCGAATAATTTTCCAAGGAAGGAGCGAAGCCTGTAGGCAAACTATCTAAGCGTAGCGCCACCATGTGTTGGCGCGAAGCGTACAAGAAAATTTTGGCCGAAAATGCCCCCCAGATCGCTGGAAATGACACTTCCCATGCCTTGTAAGTTGCATCTAAGCATTTTCTATTTTGAAATTACTAGCGATATCATAAAAAAATATATGCTCGGGGGGGGGGGGGCGGTCGCTCCCTTCCCGAAATGCGTCATGTTCCTCGACGACGGCGGTCGAGTTCGAGACCAGCCACAGTTGGTTTCATAGCACAATTGTTTAAGGCTTCCATACACACACACGCGTTATGATAGACCATATATAGTTTTTATATAGATACATTAGTGAGAGAGAAAAATTGAGCTGTCGGTGTAAGGGGTTGGGTGAGGCGCACGCCCCTTCCGAAGTCCTCGATCCGTCACTGGCTACTCGGCCATGTGTATGTAATAGGGATCAGCGCAGTAATGATGTCACTGTTCCTCTTTCTCTTCCCGGTGTCTTGGCAGTTTTCTTTTACTCCCTCCTTTTCTCCGTTTTCTCTCTTTCTTTTTTTTTCTTTTCCCTTCCTTCCTCTCCTCCTCCTCTTTTCCCCCTCTTTTTTCCCTTTTTCTTCTCTTTTTTTTCTCTCCTCTTTTTCTTACCCGGGGGGCGCGCGCCCCCAACGCCCCCCCTGGATACGCACCTGTATAAGTATACAGTTTCGATGTAAGGGGACCAGCATATAGCTAGAATTGAGAAGTTAGACCGACCTGTTTGTTTTCCTACCCAGGTCTATCTTGGGTGAGTTTTCTTAAGAAAGTACGTTTCTGGAGATGTCTATATAATTGTACCCTTTTCTGTTCATTCAAAATTTATTCGACGAATAAAAAAATAAAAAAATGAAGACATGTATTTTGCTTAGACATAACCGTCAATAGACCGTCTAAAATATTAAGGTATTCTATTGGTCTAGCCTGCCGGGTTCAGGGTTTATTCGCAAGTAAAACTGAAGATCTTTCCGTTCACAAACCAATACCCATGTAGCACGCGTGTATACACGACCTTCAGGGCGGCGGGGACGAGCATGAGCGTCCTCAACATGGGGGGGGGGGGGTGATGGGGAGGAACAAGGGGTGGCGGAACTTTAAAACAGCGGGAGATACTTAACGTGCGGTGACGGCTTCCAGGGGCTTCGGCTGCAGTCGGCCTAATTAAAAAGTTTTACTCAGTCTCAATTTCAATCTACTATGCACCCTCTTTTTTCGTAGGATATGCCAATGCAGCCACCCGGGGCCCGGTGACAAATTAGAAGAAAAACACCCATCTAACTAGGTCGGCCTAATTAACAGCACAAAATACAACAAAAAACTTTTCTTCCGATGCCAACCAATATGGGAATTCTGACCATGAGTATGGGTTCTTAATCTTGTAATATATTACCTACATCCATATTTTTTAATTTTCTTTAAAGGGTGTGAAGACTCGCGCAAAAAGAAACGTCTAATGCCGGTAATCTGACCTAGTTTCGAATGAGGTGTAACAGAAGTGTTAGACACCACCATCGATCCCAGAAAATACGCATACAGCTTGCTTCCCTTCGGTAATTAGACACTAGTGTACAGTCAATACCTACATCTGCGGTCAATACCCACAACACAGTGTACATACCAGCATGGACATATCAGGTCTAGATAAAAGATAACAAGGTATCATGTTTCATTACTGTCTGCATTTTGTAGCGACAAGCAGAAAACATCACTTGCAAGCAACGGAAAAGTTAACTTTTTCAGAGCGCGGCACGCGGTTTGGGCAAAGAAAATGCCCCACGAATACAAAGTTACAAACCCTTGGTAGAGGGTAATCCTAGCCTATACAAGAACATACTAGAAAACAAATGCAAGCACAGCGGCATCACTACACAGCATGTGCTATATGTACTGACCTGCACGCAATCCCTTAGTATATGAGCTGGAGAGCCTTCGGTTACAGCGATCCTTCCAAGTACTGCGGATAGTTAAAGCTCAGTACAGTACTTTATATCCAGAGGTCTATTTGGCAGCAAACCATTGTTCGGCCATCCTCAACAACAGCAGCTAATGTGACCCACACAATTCAACTAAAGCAGATATAGCGTAACGGAACGGTTCACTTGCTGGCGTCTATGCATTTTTGTCCCTGAGAATTAAATTATTCTGCGGGTAAACAACGTCAGCCATTCCGGAGGTTACAGACATAAGTTCGAACGCAAAATCCTTTAAATGAACACAGTACAGAGTACTGGTTGCCGTTTGTACGCTTCAGTACACAGGTGTACCTCAGCACCCTGTAGACTGAGTGCCTCCTGTATGCTTCAGTACACAGGGTATACCTCAGCACCCTCTAGTCTGGTTGCCTCCAGTATGCTTCAGTACACAGGGTGTACCTCAGCACCCTGTAGCCAGGTTGCCGCCTGTATGCTTCAGTACACAGGGTTAACCTGGGTATCCTGTACCCTGGTTGCCCCCTGTATGCTTCAGAACACAGGGTGTACCTCAGCACCCTGTATCCTGGTTGCCGCCTGTATGCTTCAGTACACACGTTGTACCCCAGCACCACGGACCCTGGTTGCCCCCTGTATGCGTCAGTACACTGGGTGTACAAGTGTATCCCAGCAGGATGGTTGCTGAAAAATAAATCACATACATTAATGGCGGTCACGGTAAGGCAGATTAATGATTAATGTACAACATTTTGGCAACACTGAAGAAAAATGTTAGCAAAGATTTTAACATCAGTAATTGGTGCTATATAGGCTACTAGTGCTTTTGGTTCATGTAACCATCTTTTAATGAGGCCAAACGGCGAGAGCAGGTATCACCGAAGGAATAATGGCATTATCCTTCACTGTGGTTTGTTTTGAAAACAGGTCATAGTTACGGAGTAGTTTCGACCCATGTTCAGGGTAGTATAACAACTCCATTTTGGAGTAGTAGTACCTTCCGGTAAGGATTGGAGAGCCACTAATTTATATAGTAGCATCGTAACATCGCCACCTGAGGTAGAAGAAGCGTCCTCTGTTTAGAGTAGTAGCACCACTCATTTACACAGCATCGTCACTTAGGAGTGTATTGCACCTCCTGTTTAAGGTAGTAGCACCACTGTTTAGGGTATAGTAGCTCCTCCTGTTGAGGGTAGTAACACCTCCTGTTGAGGGTAGTAACACCACCTGTAGTCATTTTGGCAGTCCATAAGTAGCACCTCCTGTTAAGGGTAGCAACGCAACCTGTGGTCCTTTTGGCGTTCCATACTAATGTCATCTATCTGATCTCTTGTAGAGTTTGCGGCATCCAGTATGTTGGTGAAACCAAAACCACCCTCAAGAAGCGGTTCTATGGTCACAGATCCACAGTCAACACCATAAAGACTGAGACCCCGGTTGGAGAACACTTCAACCTTCCCAACCATACCATTAATGACATGTCCCTACAGGGGATTTAATCCTTAGTAAGCCGTCCTGACCTAGTACGAATCAGCAGAGAGAGACTGGATACAACGCCTTCGCACCATTCAACCTCATATGCTCAACATTCAGGAAGGACACGACTTAAGTTTCTTCTGCCACCCCCCCATCTCCCTTGTTCCCCCGCCCCCTGTCACTCCTCTTCTCGTAGCTCTCTTCCAACTTTTTTTCTCCACACCTTTCTGTCTTTGTCCTGTTCTAGATTATTCCCTACTTTCTTCCCTAAATCCTCTATACAGTTTATCTCCTACCTCTCCTCTTCCCTTGTTGGTTTCTTTCTTCTCTCAATCCCTTGTCTACTAATCATCTTACATCTATCTCTTTGTGTTCACCCTGCTCATTAACCTGTCTGTATTCATGTATTTGTCCTTTCTGTTAATGTTACTTGTCATTTAGCCACCTTTGAAGAAGATCCTGCTAGGATCGAAAAGACATGCCAACTTACTTTCATACATTCCCTTACACAGGCTCTTTAGTGGGAAGCAGTTTGCTAACTGTTTTTGTTTTATTTTTATTTTGCTTGCTTTTGTTTGCTACTCAGTAGTAAACAATTTTCGTACGCTGCTCATGTGAGGCCTAAAGAGGTCTAAAATAGCCTCAATTGACTCACTGTTCGCACCAAGTGCATTTTCCATTCGTGCTCTTCAACATACAAGCCATAAAAACCAGATCCATATTGATAACATATTAATAAAGAGCAGTGGCGTCACCAGATTTTTCAGTCAGGGGGGGGCACAGGGGGCACCAGCATTTGATAGGGGGCACTTAGGTTGATACGGATCGCCGTCCTGGGGGAGAGGTCTAAGGGGAGGGGTGCCCCCTCCAGGCGCGGCGGAACGGGAAAATTATTGGGGGGGGGGGGCTAATGTGTAGAGACTATCTAAGCTCCGCGCCACCATCGGTTGGCGCGGAGCGTACAAGAAAATTTTGGGTTTTTCAAACCCCCAGATGGCCGGAAACGGCACTTCCCGAGTGTTTAATGCTGCAAATACCTAGCCCTAAAATATTGGTCTCAAGCCTGCAATTTCTCAGATTGCACGTAAAAGTCTGTAAAAACATTGTAATTTGTATGTTCGATAGTGTTTTAAGAGAGTAGCTATTACTCGTAGTGTACTCGCAAAGACGTTTTTGAGTGTAGTAAGGGGATGTTGGAGAACTGGCTGAAATGAAGCAAGTCATTGGCCTAAGACGAAGTTGTGTTGCGCTTACCGGTACTCACACTCACTGCTTCCACTTTTCACGGGGCGTGAAGACGCGGTTGAGGTGACAATGTGGTCTATAGCCAGGGGACGGGCCGAGGGTCCCCCAGCATTTACTAAAATTATTACACCTATATAGTATACGTGTGCATCGGACAGATCGACAAGTATGCATTGAAAACTGGGCAGATGCACGTTTCGGAGCCTTAGTAAATATTGGGGGGCTTATCATGCATTTGCCCCCTCAACTTTTTCATTGGGGGGCTGAACCCCCAAAGTCCACTGGTTCCGCCGCCACTGCCCCCTCCCCTTTGGAAAATTTTCGCATACGGAGGATGGGCTAGATGCAAAATGCTGCCACATTTGATGCTAAATTCGTTCTGAAGATATCTCCAGAAATTGCTATTTTTGAGGTAATGATTTTAACAAGGCGCAGAATTTTGCAGAGGATATGAACCACATGCTTTCGATATTATGCCTAACCCTATATCAATAGAACCTACATTTGTTGAATTAATGTGTGCATGACCCCGACTCCTTTCTTGTCCTTCTCGTTTTCGCCCATTATCTATTAGCATCCAGCATCGTTATTGGCTCCTATCAGGGATCTCACCATGCAATCCAAAGTTTGATCACACATCGAGTATGGCTCAGTATGCAGGTGTGAACATTCGCCATTTGCTCCTACAAGCATCTGACCTCAAATGACCTCTGCACCCCCTACACAACAGGGTTAATATATGGGTCCACAAATATAGGCAAGTATGGTGCCTGCGGACCCTCACATTCTCACATTTCGTCAGCTCCTAACCTGTCAACCTCAGACCAAGGCAACATATTGCAGTACCCTCCCTTCTCACAGTAATGTAGCTCGCGAAGCGGACGTGTATATCCGCTGGTATGGCGTGAGCACTGACACATTCAATGTAAATATCGACACCTGTTGTGATGGCGCGGGTTACGACTTCGATACCCGACGTTCAAGGATAAACTTTTTCATTTTTTCGCAGCTCTTTTGAAGAAAATACGAATTACTGTGCTTCTTTGTCCTTATGAAAAACCAACTCAGATGATGGGAGTTGAATATAACAAAATATATATATATTTTTTTACCAACCCAAATCTCAGATGGGGCGGCACTCGGGGGGGCACTAGGTTTTCCAGGGGGGGGGGGGGGCACGTGCCCCCCTGGCCCCCCCTTTGCGACGCCACTGATAAAGAGGTTTAGCCTTTTTTTCTGAAATAGGAGAACACTCGGAAGGATTGATATATACTCTAATAGTAATAGTACGCCACCATTAAGAGAATAAATCATCGAATGTAAAGCTAACCTGGACACTCCACAGTACGAAGACGTACCAAACATAGAGTGTCATGTGATGTGCTCCCAGGTGCTATTTACATATTATTTAACCCTTTGTCAGTTCGAAGAGATAAACGTTCCATATAGGCAACATAACGCCAATATAATCGGTATTTAGTGTAGTAAATAAAGCTTCACAAGGAATGTGGTAGCGTTGAGATTGTGACATCAGTTATTGTAGATTACATTCAGTGAGTACTATAAGAGTTGAATGCTACAAGGGAACGCGTCACATTACCTTCCATGGTTAGTACGTTTTTGCATGTACTGTCTTCCCATCGATGAAGTCTGTCCAGGTTAATGTATACGCCGATGAATAAACTGAAACTTAAATACAAAGTAGTATAAATTCCACTCTATTCAATAATGATCGATAACATCGCTGGAGTAACGTCATTCATTTATGTACATACTTTGCCACCGTACCAAAGTTATGTAAACATGAGATTTGGTTGTAGTGTCATTTTTGTGCGTAGATATAGATAGAGTATGAAACCACTGTTTAGGGTAGTAGCTCCTCCTGTTTAGGGTAGTAACACCTCCTGTTGAGGGTAGTAACACCACCTGTAGTCATTTTGGCAGTCCATAAGTAGCACCTCCTGTTAAGGGTAGCAACGCGACCTGTGGTCCTTTTGGCGTTCCATACTAATGTCATCTATCTGATCTCTTGTAGAGTTTGCGGCATCCAGTATGTTGGTGAAACCAAAACCACCCTCAAGAAGCGGTTCTATGGTCACAGATCCACAGTCAACACCATGAAGACTGAGACCCCGGTTGGAGAACACTTCAACCTTCCCAGCCATACCATTAATGACATGTCCCTACAGGGGATTGAATCCTTAGGTAGCCGTCCTGACCTAGTACGAATCAGCAGAGAGACTGTGGATACAACGCCTTTGCACCATTCAACCTCATGTGCTCAACATTCAGGAAGGACACGACTTAAGTTGCTTCTGCCACCCCCCCCCCATCTCCCCTTGTTCCCCCGCCCCATGTCACTCCTCTACTCGTAGCTCTCTTCCAACCCTTTTTGTCACCACACCTTTCTGTCTTTGTCCTGTTCTAGATTATTCCCTACCCTCTTCCCTTAATCCTCTCTACAGTGTATCTCCTACCTCTCCTCTTCCTCTGTTGGTTTATTTCTTCTCTTCCATCTCTTTTCCACTAATCCTCTTACATATATCTCGTTGTGTTCACCCTGCTCATTAACCTGTCTGTATTCTGTGCGTGTAGTTGTCCCTTCTGGTACTGTTACCATGTTTGTAAAAACAGAAACCTCCATGCTTGAACACATTCTCTTACACAGGCTCTTTAGTGGAGAAGCAGTTTGCTAACTGTTTTTGTTTTATTTTTATTTTGCTTGCTTTTGTTTGTTACTCAGTAGTAAACAATTTTCGTACGCTGCTCATGTGAGGCCTAAAGAGGTCTAAAATAGCCTCAATTGACCCACTGTTCGCACCAAGTGCATTTTCCATTCGTGCTCTTCAACATACAAGCCATAAAAACCAGATCCAGATTGATAAAGAAGTTTAGCCCTTTTTCTGAAATAGGAGAACACTCGGAAGGATTGATATATACTCTAATAGTAATAGTACGCCACCATTAAGAGAATAAATCATCGAATGTAACGCTAACCTGGACACTCCACAGTACGAAGACGTACAACCATAGAATGTCATGTGATGTGCTTCTAGGTGCTATTTACATATTATTTAACCCTTTGTCAGTTCGAAGAGATAAGCGTTCCATATAGGCAACATAACGCCAATATAATCGGTATTTAGTGTAGTAAATAAAGCTTCACAAGGAATGTGGTAGCGATGAGATTGTGACATCAGTTATTGTAGATTACATTCAGTGTGTATTATAAGAGTTGAATGCTACAAGGGAACGCGTCACGTAACCTTCCATGGTTAGTACGTTTTTGCGTGTACTGTCTTCTCATCGATGAAGTCTGTCCAGGTTAATGTATACGCCGATGAATAAACTGAAACTTAAATACAGAGTAGTATAAATTCCACTCTATTCAATAATCATCAATAACATCGCTGGAGTAACGTCATACATTTATGTACATACTTTGCCACCGTACCAAAGTTATGTAAACATGAGATTTGGTTGTAGTGTCATTTTTGAGCGTAGATATAGATAGAGCATGAAAACGACATCAGACTTCCTGTACAATTACATAGTAATTTTACACGTAACCTCACTCAACGTACCCAGGACTCCGATACACCTACTGAACAAAGCCCTAAAATAGTTGATTATACCAGAAAGGTCTTAGTTCGACGTTTTCTTTACCACACACTTGCACAGTCGCGTAAACCAAAAGTAAGTGACTATTATTTCGGCTATGTATATATGGTCTTCGGACTTTCGTTTGTAATTCATGTTAGCGGGCTACTTATCGTGCGAAGTCGTCTCTCGACTTAGCGCACAAGGCCTACTTTTGTTAGGCCAAGAGACCGACTTCTACTAATTTTAACTAAGATTAGAATTAAAATGGTGATTACTGCATACTGTAGCTTGGTCATGTTACATTGTTATTAATTTATTACTAGTATGAGGCTAAGCAAACTGATTTATTAGGCCCTAGTGTAGGCTAGGATTAGTCTAGTGTAAGAGTAAGACTTAGTAACCATATTGAAAAGTGATGCTAGGCTATGTAGGCAAGTCTTTGAAATGAGTACACCATGACACCTGATTTAGTGAAATTTCTGGCACACATTTGTTCCAAACTGAACACTACAGTATGCTATGGCTTTTCATTTTCCATGCTTATGGTTGGGATACATTATGAATTTTTTTGTGACGTTTGCTGCAGTTAGTGTACAGACCCCCCGCAGCACTACATCTTACAAGTTCAATTGAAAATAGTAGCATGGTTTGCTCATAATGGACTTACTTAAAGATTTAATCAGCGATGTCTATCAAGGGAAACATCGAAATCACTCAACTATATGTGTTTTTCATATATGTAGTTCCTCAGAAATGTAACAATCTCAAAATATTAAATGTTCTGTGCCTACACAACTTACAATTTTAGCAGAATTTGAACAAAAAATTCTTCCATACCACAAAATTGACACAGTCGTCCATAAGCTAAATGTAAGTATATATCCATTGACTCTGGATACTGTTTGCTATGCTCTGAGCCTCTAACTTTAGACAGGTCAGGTCCCAGAGATTAGTGGTATCATGTTGAGGTAATTTAGGTTATTTTAAGGGAGTAAGATTTCCAAATGCCAAAATTATTCTCAAAACTGGGGGAGGGTGTTATAAGCTTACAAAAAAAACAATATGATTAGCTTATGCACCTGAAATGGATTCAAACTCATGATATATGTAACTCTACTTCGCTGTTGCGTCAATTATGAAGCCTGTACTATACAGACACTAACGTTACAGCGCTTGTGCATTGTCCTGTATCAGTATTACCGTACAGTACATATGTTTTGAGGTTTCTACAACTGTGTTTCTTTGGGTGAACTTCAAAGTTTGTGAAAGAAAGTTGTACATGTAAACACCTGGATGATTTCATAAGGCATGTTTTGACTGTTGAGAAAACATATGGTTGCAGATTTGCAAAGTTTGTGTATAGACAAATAGGCTTTGATCCTCAAAGTACAGTACATACATGTCTGTATTCGCCATAGTGTGAACTATGCAACCATAACCTTTTTGCATTCCCTTTTTTTAACCTGGGGTTTACGTGAGTGTGTGTACAGCTGTATGAGTCCAGTCAAAGCATGCATGTGCTTGCGATACACACCGTTAGTTGTAAACAGATTCTGCATAACATTGTATATAGCCAATGAACACGTGGCGGTTGGAGGTGTACGTTGCATGGACAGTTAGTTGAATGCATTGCGCAATGAATGCATTGCGCAATAAGCGTGCTTCTTAGCCACTCCCACACAATCAATGAGCCTCACGGACAGTCGTTCTATGCATCAGTGTGTGCAGAGCTATTGACATCTCAGATGGTGATAGAGAAAACTGCGACTCTCCCATTGAAACAAATTGATACGGCTGCTTCGATATTCATAATCATATCTTGCTGTTGTTTGTAGATCTTCTCTCAATGGCTGGGAGCTGAATGTGCATAATTTGCCCTATAAACACCAAAACTTGTGACCCCAATATTTAGATATTCACACATTGACACATCGACCCCATCGATAAAAAAATTGCACAAAATCATCGCACAGTGAATATTAAAGTAAAATTGTTTACTCTTGATGGTTCGTTTGTCATGCTTCATTCTTTGATCTGATCTCTCGATCCAACTTCTAACAATACGTTACCTTTGTTTTTATCTTTTCAGAAGTCATCATGGCAAAACAAGATGTTTGTTTCATTATCCTGGCTGTGCTGACCATGGTTTCATTTGTTGTGGTACAGGTTGTGAGTGGAATCACCATGAGTCGGTGTGAAAGTAAGGTTTTTCTTTAAACAAGATCCATTCATTTGCTTTGATCTCTGCATTTGCCTTCTCACACGTTGGGGCATAAATGCATGGAACAGAGCAAAGCTGTGTACATACCAACATACTTCACGCATTGTATCTCTTACCCGAGTGTGTGCAGCAAATATATCGCTTAGGGGTTTGTGTTCTTATGAGCTAAAGATGTAATTTGCCAGTCATATTTGGTTCAAACGACTTAAGACACAACTTTCAATGAAAGGGATGATTTTATGAAGAGACGTTTTGCCATAAGCCGTAATATTTTGAATTCACTCATGAATTTAAGATTAAAGATTGTTGTTACCTGGAGTAACCCCAGAAAGTCAGAATAGTGTAACAGTCCAAATGAGACACTTTCACGTAACTTGTGTAGTACTGCCATCTGTGTGCTGTACATTATATTTCCTTGGTTCAGATAAACCATCAACGATCAAAGAAAATTGTCCGACCGCCCTACCATTGTTACATCATACTCTCCGACATCCTTCCTGAATCTCCACAAAATTCAAAATATTCACTTAAATAAGAAATATTAGCTGACATGGCTTACATTAGAAGCCAGTAATACGTTGCATGATGTATGCAGTCTATGGGCACACTAATATTTTATGACATGAATGATTATCTTGACATACGCGATATTCTATATAACAGGTGACTGATGAAGCTCACGGTCAATAGCTCAATGCTCAAAATTGCGCAGCTAACCCAGGAAAGTATTAAGTGCAGTCCTGAACCACTTACCTTTTGGGAGTGGGAATAGTATGCAGGATATATCTGCTACCACTCTATCTCCCATTTAGCATCTTCCCACGGTCCCCCACTTGTTTTTTAAAAATAAATCTGTTTCTGCTTCCAGAGCATTGGAACTTCACAAACCGTAGTAATGATGATACAGACCTCAACCCTCCCGGCTGGGCTTTCTCCATCTGGTTTGTGATCTACATGTGGCAGGCCGCCTGGATCATCTACGTGCTCACCACCATCTGCCGCCAGTGTTGTGGCAAACCAATCTACCAGCTCCTGAACGTCGTAACTTCACCGTTCCTGGCGATCTTCATCGTCAATCAACTACTATCTCTAGGGTTCTTCTATATCTATATCATGCAGATGGACGAAACGGTCACTCCGATGCTGAGCGTCTTCTCTCTGTGGGTCACCGTCCTGCTCTGTCTGATAATTTACCACTACCAAATGGCAGCTGTTCCACCAAAATTAGCATGTCAGCTCAGGTAAATACAGGCCTCCTTATTTTGTTTTTTCGTTAATGGCATCGGATGAAAGCAGACTCTTTGCCTATTTACGCATAACATGTTGGAACCACGTTCATTTTTAGTTGAGCAAATGTTGCCAAATGTCCGTCCTCTCCAAGGGGGGGGGGGGCACTGTGGCCGGTTTTGTCAAGAAGAATTTAGCAATAGCTTTGGGTCTCCGGTTTTACTTGCATTCCTGGCTTGATAGTTTCATTTTGTACAGTCGTTTATGGCAGACTTGATTTGCTTCCATTGAGCGGTCAATCTGAGTTTACGGCATCATTCTACCCATTTCCAGATGATATTTCAACTCTGAAAACTGTCTGAAAGTTGTTTTCAATGTCTAGCATTTTTTCGGTAAATTTTGCCAATTGATTTCTTCATGGTAAACATTCACTTTGTCAATATGTCAGACTGTTACAGATCGATGGGGTAGGGAGAGGGGTAGGAGGAGGGGGAGTTTGGGTTGACACTATAACAGCACCTGCATCCAAATGTGTGCATGGACTCTGTACAGCTGAATGCATACTAGTGCGTTGTCTGTTTGTCAGGGCTTAATTAATTCAAGAACGATACTCAATAAATAATAGCAGGCCTCAAAATTTGGGCAATATTAGTCGCTTAATTGCCAGTAGATTTTTTGTTGTAGCCAGTAGGATAAAATAAGGCCCTGTTAATTTTCTGCCAGTAGATTTTAAGAACTTAAACACACATATCGTAAGTTGGTTAACAATTTGTCAGTGAAAAGATCGGCATGATTTCTGTAATGTATCTAACATAAGCCCTGTATTTACTATTTGCGAACATTATTGGGCTGGTATCATAAGCCTGATCAGCATGCAGATATGTGTCGCAAATTCAGGAAATAGCCAGGGAGAACTTCAAGTTTACCAGTAGCTCTGGAATTTTTTAGCAAGTGACTAAAATGTTTGAAATTCTAGGCCTGTAAATTGCGCCGTAGATAATTCTATACAGTTATGCATTGAGTTTTGTTTAGTTTTTGTTTACTGTGCGACACTGACACCCAATTGCAATACAGATCATTAACTAGACTTTGCTTAGTGTCACATCAAATATCGAAAGAAAAAGAGTAACAACAGAAACTACCTGTGATATACTCTGCGAAGTAAGGTGAGAAAGATTGAGGACCAACAAAAGCAGCCGTTGTTAAAACTTTAAGGTCGACGAAAAACTTCACTCTCTTTCCTTGTTGGATCTGTGCCAGATTTACTTGATACAGTTAGCCACTGCCAACGAAGGACACGCTCACGAAGGCACGAAATGATGTCATATTATTCAGAAAGAGTTATTGTCAAGGGATATGAAAGTAGATTAACTTTCATAACTCACAATGGAGCAGAGAGAATCTTGCCATAAATTTTATCAGTAGCTTTTGTGACAACAGAGGCTGAGTACCCTGATTAAATAATTTAATGTGCAGTAGCAGAAACCTTCGGATGAAATGAAAGGTCATTTTAAATAGTCTCCTATGTTATCATATGAGAGTAGGATTCTGTTTAGCTTAGAAGCAATAGGTTCCCCAGCTATCCTAATGATAAAATTAGGGATTGTTCTACATGAATAGAGCTACTGATCCATTATTATTGCACAAACAAAATGTTTTAAATTTTAGTTGCACGAAGAGAAAGTTCATACTGTAGATGGCACAACCACTGGCACAGAATTTCCCTCTATTCTCAGGGTCATATATTTTTAGGGCTGCATGTAGTCTCATTGACCACTAGAGCCTTTGTTGCCATTGATTATGTCAAGTCTTCGGAATTACGTACTTGATATTACTACATACCCGGGAAATAATTTATCCAGTATCGCATCACAATATGCTATGCAGACTGGTGGAATTGCTATACAAGTGCAAAGCATAGCAGTGTTTGTACACAGGAACCATGTTTTACTTTTGTAAGAGACAAAGTTTATATCCTTCAAAACTGCTATGCAAAATTTACATACCTACTGTAAAGATGTACCTACTGTAAAAATGTATGTAGCATTGAGCTGGGCCTTATTTGGTGCTTCCAGACAGAGAAGTTAAAAGTCGAGATAGCATAGCTTCTAACATTCTTCCCTTGAGTCAACCCTCAGACCTCCCCCCACACCCCCCCCCCCCCCCCCCCAGGCACCATGAAGCTACTGCAGGGCAAAAGTTTAAAAAGGTTACCAATAAATTGTTGGGAAACTAAATTTTATGTATTAGTTGGAATTATCTTCTAATAACTCGCATATGAGGTACAGCCAAGATGGTATTACCAGATATGTCTTGGTAGTTAGATTGAGGGGGTACATACCAATTATGTGACTATAGTTCACAGCTAGCAGACATGTCAGCCTAACACAAAATTGCAGCCTTAAGTTCTTCCAATAGGTTTTATTTGTTTTTTCGTGAAACTGGTTTTCAAGTTGCCATGTACTTCTTCTTATTATGGTTAAAACAGGAAACTAGAGCCTCCCAGCAACAGATCAGAAGTTGTCACATGTTAAGGTGACCGTCATATAAACAAAAGGGTCAATTGTCAATTGTTCTTCTACCTTGGATTGAAAGTAAAACAAATATCTCATGTCATGTGAGAGGCTTTGCAGTAGAAATATGTTTGAACTAAGTGCAGTGTGTACTCTTTGTCCAAAGTACGAGTATTGCGCTGCAATTTCCACATCGGTAAGATTTTAAAGTTTTCTGCAGATGAAGCAAGTTTATAACTTCAGCAACTTCAGCAACTTCAGCAACTTCAGCAACTTCAGCAACTTTATAACTTCAACTTTATAACTTCAGCTTACAGTGTTTTAAATTTTTAAAGCAGCTGGCTGTGTTGGCAATGGAATACTTCCCAATACAAATCGGTTTTTGAGTACAAATGTTTGTCTTTAGCCCATTGCATAGTGTCACAGGTATATGCTAATGATTTTCATTATGTGACTGTCAGTGTGGAATAAGTTTTATTATTGTTGCTCAGTGAATACGAAGACTGTCACGTGATGATGATGATGATGATTGTGACAGCCAACGGATTGCACGTAATCTTTAAAAACCCGTAGGAGAATACTGCAGACATCTCTATGTCATTCTTAATGAAAGCAAAGATATGCGAGTGCAACATTGAGAAACGCAGACCTGTGGGAAATGAACTAGGATTGTATAATGTTAACATTAATGCATCAAATTGGATCCTACATTGTCCTATTTTGAGATAATGAAAAAAAAAAAAAACACAGGATAGTCTTAAGGCTACATTCTGTGATCAAGTAGTTAAAACCTATTCTCACCTATAAAATAGGCGTTGTCCTTCAATTCAGGGAATTAGCCAGGAAGTTGATGTTCTCAAAGTATTCCCCCAATATTTTGTTTTCTTTCTGGCTGTACACTGACCAACAAATTGCCGAAAGCGAAACCTTTGAGTTTCGCTTTTAGCTATCCCCCAGACGGATAGAACTTGTTTTGATTTCTTGGTCTGCATTTGGAGACACAGCATCATGTTGTAAACAAGGAAACATTGAGTCTATCATAAGGTGTGAATTTGTTAAGTATATATGTTGAAGCTAAATAATAAATTAGTTATTTTGGTGTGCAGGAATATCCCTCATTGTAATATTATACAGTACAGATATATATAAAGTACAGAAATCATGTGTTCTTTGACTATTTTTGATATGGCAATAGTTTTTAATAAAAACCCATTAAAAACCTATTAATTTCACTTTTAATGTAGTACTCTGCATTATTGACAAAAATTGATACCAAAGGTTTATCTGCTATGTACAGGGAAATAATTTGGTGGTGAAATTTGGGGTAGCAGGTGTGGAGGGGTCTAAATTGTCTCATGTAGAATGCTATGAGTACTGTGTACAAAAACTGTTACACATACTTGCACTCGTTTCATAGCAATTTTTGTGTAGAATTTATCAATGCGATGCCGGATAACTTATTCCCTGTGCTATCATCATCATTTGCTGGGTTATTAATGTCAAAATAAAATAAAACTGTTAGCAAACTGCTTATCCACTAGTGTAGGAGAATGTGTAAAAGTAAGTTGGCCTGACGTTTCAATCCTAGCAGGATCTTCTTCAAAGGCTGAATGACAAGTAACAGTAACAGAAGGGACAAAAACATGCACAGAATACAGGTTAATGAGCATGGTGAACACAAAGAGATAGATGTAAGGGGATTAGTAGACAAGGGATGGAGAGAAGAAAGAAAAGAAACCAACAGGGGAGGAGGAGAGGTACAGTAGGAGATGTTAATGTTGCGAGAAGTACAGTATGCAAGATTTCTCTTTACGTGCTGTAAATGCATGATTACTTCTACTTTACGAAATCTACACAATTAAAACCTGGTCTATGTCATTCTTTTCGCGGATCTCTTCCTGCCAAATAATGTATACCGGAGACTATTTAGCGAAACCAAAATATCTTACAACCTTCCTGTTCAGTGACTGCAATATGTGAATATTGACAAAATTGGCTGCTGTAGAGAGGGTCAAAGGTCAATCAGATCAATAAAAGTGGTTGATTATTTCCTATTGGCTGTGAATCTCCATTATGAGAGGGAACCAAGCAGGTATTGAGAGATGCAGATCTATGTAGCTTAATTTTGGGATTATCTAAAAGAGTAGCAGTCTGTCCAGGGCAGTTTCCAAGTACTGACTATGTATCAAGTTTCGGTAGTTTTCTACGCTTAAAGTTAACAAACATTTGGTATCTTTTAGTATGACTGCAACACAATGAGTAAGAGTACAAGAGGAACTGGTAGGAGTACTTAATTTTGTACTAATATCTATACAAGATTTTCTAAAATGCCCTGATTGTGAGTACATGAACACTAAAAAGGTGAATAGTACTACGGGCAACTATGCCAGAATAGTGAATACAAGCATGAGTATAGACTCAGTACTTAAAAAGTCTGCTTTCAGACATGAATACCGTTCCGATATATATGGTATATATGTTTAATCCATATTCTCTCCCAGCTCATATACAAACACTCAGGTCTAGAATTTTACAATTTTATCCACTTGCTAAAAAAAAATACCAGTGTTTAGAAGTCTACTGGCTGAAATCGAGTTCCCACCGGCATTTCCTGAATTCAGTGGCGTAGGAAGGTACTTTTGAGTGGGGGGACTGAAGACTGATGGCCGGCCTGGCGAGGGGTCTAAGAGGAGGGGGTGTCCCCCTCCCCTTCGGATTTTTTTTTTGCATTTCCAGGTGGCCTCAGATGCAATTTGGTGCAATATAGCACACTTCAACTCCCACTCCATTTTGTAAAGAATTTTGCATTTTCACCTGGCCTTAAATGCAATTTGGTGCTCCAAATGAGATTTTTTTCTCATTTGGAAATGAAAAAGGGGTTTTCTGACTTGCGGAGCGGGGGGGGGGGGGCGGAATGATACTTCCGCCCCCCCCCATATTTTTCACTGGGGGCTGGCGCCCCCCCCAGCCCCCCCGGTTCCTACGCCCTTGCCTGAATTATAGCCCACAGTTACAGTACGTTCTTGTGAGAGCAGCACTAACATATCTGCGGATAATAGACAGTAATTGTTATGGAAATAAGTTGGTTATGGAATCATGCAGATTTTTTTGACACGTGATAGTTAACCATGTTATACATGTTCTTAAATCTACTGGCAGGAATATGTTAGTGCCTTTTCTGTCTACTAGCAAATTGCAAAATCCTCTGGCATGTAGCCAGTAAATGTCCTGAAATTCAAGTGCTGTCTATACAATGTACACACGGAAATAAAAATCACTTTCAGACCGCACATTGTTCAGTATGTCGACTTATCTGGTATCGAATTTCGGTGTCACAAAATAAAACAAAAACTAAAGTGTTGCCACATATCATGTTCTCTTTCTGCACGGTAAACACGCTCTCGTTCAATATTTTTCTGTTTCTTTTTTTCGTCACTTTCAGGAAGGACGTGACTTGTCTGATTGTCCTGGTCCAGAACGGACTCGCCATGTACCTGTCGTGGCTGACCGTGGCCGACATGTTGGTCCTCAACTCCTTTGCGGTCTACACCGTTGGCGTCCCCATGACCATGTCCTCGTGCCTGACCCTGACCCTCCTGGCCGTGATCGTCACCGTCTACTTCTTCCTGGAGCTGACGCTGTGGAGGAAATATGTCCGTTACACCTTCACGACCTACCCGACTGTAATGTGGGGTCTGATGGCCATCACCGTGGACAAGTGGGACCCACAAAACCCCACGTCCATCTACGTCTTGGTGCTTCTCCTCGTGGTGTCCGTCTACTTCTTCGCCAAGATCGGTGTCACTTTCGGACGCAGAAGTGCGAAAGGAAAGTACGCCGCTCTCCAACAATACTGATGAACATTTCTTGTCGAGCATGCCGTAAATTGACTTAGCTGTCAGCTGCGATACTATTAGTTCTATTCTGTAGAAGCATTTTGCAAAATTTCGTACTCAAACGTTAAAAGTTACTAGCATATATATCCATCGATTGATAAGTGCCACAGATTTACTCTTGCTACATAAACGTACATTTTACGTAAAGTTACATTTAATTTTTTACCAAAAATGGTTGTAGATTTATTCCATAATACTTCAAGCAAAGCTTTTTTTCTTTTTTTCTTCTTCATATCAGAGCTGATTTCTGAGAGCTGCTAAGAATGCTTGAGTTTTAGTAGCATCAAGACACATCATTTAGGTTTTTTGCAATTTTGACAAAGCAGTTATATAGATATTATTACTTTTTCAGAAATTGGATTCATATATCATTCATGCATGTATATATATACCGAAGTGAAGCTGGGGGAAAGTGCATGGTTGGAAAATGTGAGCTTAATGTATGTTTCATACAAAGTACAGGGAGTGAAAACCAGAGCTTACACTTTTTAACACACCAGATTGTGGTGAAATATGCAAACAATATTACATTACAGAACATATTTTTGTGACCAAGGAGTGACTAAGCTGTCTTTAACTGTTTTAAATAATGCCAACTTGTTGTGAAGGAGAAGCGAAAATCTGAGCTTTACATATCTTTACCATCCAAATTGTGCTGCACAAGGCATGAAAATATGAGATTAAACTTGTCGACAAATTATGGTGAACCAAGGTCATGTTGTCAAACATGATATTGATTTATATCACACACTCAATTGTGGTGAAGTTTATGCTCTTTGTATTAATTCAAGGCAAACGTTCTCCGTTCTATTAACGCGATAGTCAGCTTCAAATTTCAAAAGTTTAGGTTCCTCTACAACCAAGGTTACTTTATTATATCAACGGTTACAGCAATCTTAACTATAGTGTCGTGACTTTGTGTTTGCTTTTGTGACAAAGGTTTCACACTCTTATGAAAAGGGCTTTCTAACATAATTTGTTTTATAATTTTGGTATGCTCGTACAGTTCTATAAAAAAAGGAAAAATGCTTTGCAATGGCACACTCAAACCTTGTATAGTCACACAGGTTTTGGTTATACTGTCTAAAATCACTCGTTAAAACGTTCTAGTTATGAGAAATATAATTTACAACTGGGTAGGGTTACTTCAGAATGGTAAATTCACAGGGAGGGGGGAGGGGAGGGGGGTTAAGGTAGAGGGTCAGTAGAAGGGGGTATCAGGGGTAATAGATAAATCATATAAGGTCGTAGGCTCGGGTGGATGGGGAGTTTTAAACACAAATACAATTACATGCAAAGGTTGATGTCAGCAGGGTACAACTACAAGGAAGTAAAGATGTGACATATGGAAGTGGGTAGGTAGCAGCACAGGAAGAAAAGATTCCAAGTTGCATATTGTGTAGATGGTAATTTAAATATTTAATTTGGAGAAAATTGGAGGGAAGTAAATACCTAGGTATGTAAAATACAGCCTGTCTGAGACAACCAAACATTTCACGTAGTTTTCTGGTTTCTGATATCCTCAGATATACAACTCTTACTTCCACATAACAACTACATTGAGTTTGAGAGTAAGTCTCAAATATCATGACATATAAATTAAAACAAAAAGTAAAATACATGCATATATATTATCTTTTAAACCAGTTTAATAGCTTCGTAGGCCAGGGAGACATTAGCAATGTCGATATTTTTTTGAGTAGCAGTTTTGCAATTTATACATTTTCTTTCATGTTTTTTTTCTTTGCATTTTAGTTTATTTTCCTCCAAATTCTCGGTCACTTTCTCGGACATAAGATGTAGGCACTTTTATAGAAGCTTCTTTAACTTGTTAAACCTTGCCTTGTTTTCCTTAGTTTGCTAAGCACATTCCAAATTGATGTCAGCATTTAATTCTTAAGTTTACTTTGTAGGCTTGAAGACATCCTCTCAATTTCACTTCATATTTGTTGTAACACAGCTCAAAGTATCCTCCTTCAGGTGTTCAGAAGATATTGAAATTTGTGGATGTTGAGGCTGAATTTGTACTAGATTTAGATAAGAAAAGAAAGGGTACCTCAACATCATAAGATGTAGGCATTTTGATAGCTTCTTTAACTTGTTAAACCTTGCCTTGTTTACCTTAGTTTGCTACGCACATTCCAAATTGATGTCAGCATTTTATTCATAAGTTTACTTTGTAGGCTTGAAGACATCTTCTCGGTTTCACTTCATATTTGTTGTAACACAGCTCAAAGTATCCTCCTTCAGAACAGAATGAAATTTGTGGATGTTGAGGCTAAATTTGACCTAGATTTAGATAAGAAAAGAAAGGGTACCTCAACATCATAGCCTTCATGCAAACCAAAGGTTTGCAAAGTTGTGTTCAAAATCAGAAGTTTGAAACTCTCCAAGTGAAAAAGGTGACCCCACATTTAACATGACCTGTCCTGATGTGAGAACAGCATACAGTGTTATTTATAATGCAATGATCTCATATAGTATTGTGTAATTTTTTTTTTTTAAATCCATTCATTAAAGCAAGACCTTGTGTGGACACACTGTAGTTGAAATTCTCCCAGGGAATGTAATCCCTGGAAATAAGTAGGTTAGACCTGGAATTGGTGGCAATGGGATCTTTTGTGTGCTACTTTATTTTTTTCTTTCTTTCTTTTCATCTGTTTTCCTTCAAATAGGGATAAAGCTCTTAAAAATTGCTGCTAATTTTATACTTGGAAGGATAAGGTATTATCCTCTGGTGTTTAAGATTTGTCTGTGTCATATTACTTATACTATTTTTCATACCAAATGTTGAACAGAAAAAATACAATGTTCAAAGCTTTTAGCAAATAAACATTGCTACATATGTTGAAATCAAACATTCTATTTCATTTTGGAATTCATTTGAAATGGTCTTCAGAGTTTGGTCATAACTCTCGCTTGTTTTGTTCACAATTTTGTCAAAGAGTGATGAACAATGTCTCACACTGAAATTTTTGTACCATCCAGAAAACATTTTGCGATCAAAAAAGCCCCAACAATTTGTAGTGATGTGTTTGAAATCATTTGCATTGTAAAATAATGAGCACAGGTGATAGATTGGTACTATATTGCTACCATTGCAATAACCATATTAACAATTTAAGGGATGATTCTAAGTCATATTGCTAGTTTTGTATATTTTTTCAGCATATTTTGTTTTAATAAACAACCTGTTTTTCATTAAATCTCAGAAATAAGCATTAAAATAAATTTTTGCAACTTTATATTTTCTGTCTTTCCACTTCTTCCCTGGCTCTCACTTATGTATTGAATTAAAACCTAAAACCCTAAATGTGCACAAAACAGACATTGTAAACTGACTTTGATCTCCATTTGAAAAACTGCTTCCTGAAATAATTTATTCCATGAACAACTAAATAGCATGTTTAATATTGTGAATTTCTTGTATATATTTGTTATTAATAGCACACATTAATTAAAAGGGCAAATAATAATAATAATAATCAGCAGATACTTTTACGATGCTTAAATACCACTAATGTGGGAGAAACCTGCAAGGGCTTATGAATTACAACTTACACATCGGGTGGCTTCAAATTCAACATTACTCAAATTTGGAATCTTTTCAATTTAGAAAGTCTTTTCAGATGGGAAAACAGTAGATTCCTCCTGAATGAAAAAACCACCTTACCATGACCCTGCCTGGTATCGAACCCAAAACCTTCCAATTGATAAGCATCATTGCTTCAAATGCCACCACCTTTATCCTCTCGGCCACAGCACCACAACCACTGCCCACCTCCCTTGCCCACCCCATCTTCCACGTCCTCCCCCCTCCCTCCAGCTTCAACCTCCAGTGCCAACAAGAGTTAACCTTCAAAAACAACAAAATTATTTCGTGTGTTTTCATTGCCTTAGGATGTAAAGGGATGCAATGGGACGTTATTGTGGCAGACACTATTACACTTGTATAGAAGAGAAAGATATTCTACACTGTTAGTTCAAAACCACCGCATGTATATGGTTGATGGAATGTAATCTATTTTAACGACTTAAACCTTTAATTACCCGAATAAGTGGATAACAGTACAGTAGGCCTATGTGGTCGATGATGTCATAATTGTAGATTTTCTCCAAAATGTTCCTTTCATAACTTGACTGTCGATGTATGTGATACATTTGGAATGTTTGCTTAGCTGCTGTTTGAAAGCAAACAATCTTTGAGGAGAAAAACTAGTGTTTGCCTCTGATGCTAACATGATTATGCTTAATTCAAAGCGTTTAGATGATTACAGCTTCCAACGAAGTATTTAAACTATGAAGACAAAACTGAAAGTTGCGAGCAAACTTCGCATATAAAATGTGCAAATTGCATCGATATACATATAGGGCTTCCAAGTCATCATTTGTAATGGATGTTTTCATTTGCACACTTAAGCCTAGTCTTGGCCAAAGTCGTTTGTAACACTATTTTTCTCGCGTGCAACATGTACAAGCCCATACTCTGTTTTTGCCTACCACGAATGTACTTGCCCACTGTATTTTACATGCCCGAGGATCTGTCCGATACAAAAGTCTTGGACATTTCTCCAAAGAGGTGCTTGAACTTATGCAAACCATAAAATCTTTATTAATATTATTGTTACGAATTTGCGTGTCATGTGAGATCATTTTAGCAACTTTTACACAGAATTAGCATTTATTTTATGTGTTCCGGGCCCCGTGCGTCATGGAAAAGAGGGATTTGACCAAAATTAAGGCCTGGCCCAAATGTCGTATGTACCCCTAGTCGTTTAACAAGTATGAGTACCATACCGTTTGGGGTCTGGGACTGAGGGCCTTTGGACATTTGCAACCCCTCACCGTCGGAGCTAACACAAAGTCAATGGGAGCTGTTTGTTGCATTTCTTTCATGTGTTTCGGGCCCGTGCGTCATGGAAAAGAGGGATTTGACAAAAACTAAGGTCTAATTTCGTATGTAACCTACCCCTAGTCGTTCATGAAGTATGGGTACCATACCGTGGGTGGTTGGGACTGGGGCCTTTGGACATTTGCAACCCCTCAAGGGATCTAACACAAATCAATGGGAGTGTTTGATTGAATTTCTATGATACTAACGCACTACACAGATCTCGGACTTAGCATTTTTGGGAAGAGATTTAACCCTAGTAGTAGTACAGAGCCGTATATACGGCTCTGCCCTAGTACAGAGCCGTATATTTAGATATACGGCTCTGCCATTGTACAGAGCCGTATCGCTATAGCCCCCTCACTTTTTTCTACGTTGATGCATGAATGTAATTTTTCACATAATACCGTTCAATACCTGACAACCGAAAACCATCAGCGAAAGTACTACTCGACCTAATCAATACAAATTACCAGCAGATCAGGTAAGTTATTCGCATAGAGAGTGACATTTTCTGAATGTTGGAGGGTAATGTTTTCGCTTTTGTTGTAGGTCCCTATTATCAGTAATTTATTTTCCATAAAACGGTACAAGACTATGTAGCAGAGGATTAATATATTTCTATGTTTTAAGTATAGGGTCTAGTTTTGCGAAATTGTATTTGTGACTGCTCGATAATTTCAGCATACTGTAGGGCATAAGAACAGCTCATACAACCTAAGCTAATCTCTAACAAAGGACCAAGGCTTCTTTCAACAGTATGTTAAAATTACATAATATTTAGTGGTTAGACCTTATTGCTCGTTCTGTAAAATCGCTCAAAATGCAGCAGCATATAAATTAATTTTTTAGTGTTTAGTGAAAAATTACCATTCTTAAATTAAAACAATGGAGTATGGGGGGTTCAATCAAACTCAAAGGGCTTCCAATGTCTACCACACAGTAATAATAAAATAAAAGATGGCAAATTTTGGGAGCACCTGTGGCTTCAATCATGGTGCACTAATGACTTTGAATGGCAAATTGTACCTTTTGTTTCTCAAACTATGACATAGGTCTAGCTTTTGCAATGTCTCAACAACATGCACATATTTTGTCTAAATTTATTTTGATAATGGCACCCATTCGATACCAAAATGAGCAAAATGTATCTGAAATCCACTAGCATGATCTGAAATGAGTGACAAAAAGTTTCCTTTGCTTTAATACAAATATATTGTAACAAGTATATTTTTTAGCAAACTTTGAATAAGAATAATTTTAAGGTAGTTTATTACAACAAACAGAAATAATGAACAGTTGAGATAATAGTTAACATTAAGTAAGCTAACATGAACAATGTTAAGTCTGGATAGTGATGATTTGGAACTAGCTTTTCAAATTTACGCCCTAGCTTGACTTTTGTGGAATTCATATACACATTGGGAGACAAAATGGCCTACTGCAAGTTGGGTTTCCTTTCTGTTGCTATGATAAAAATAATGAAATTTCAAAAGTGCATCATGATAAGTTCAGTGCCATAATAGTTCTCTATACCACTGTACTACTCGAAATTGATATTATTCATTTGCTTCGGAGAAGGGCGGGGGAGGGGTGGTGGGCGTAGTTGAAAGTGAGTTGATCCCCTCTTTTCTGCTAGCAAAATATATTCACAAATTACAATCAGAACTGTTAATATTGTAAACTGCCCACTTTTAGCAATAAGTCAGAGTTAGAACTTACAGCAAAATTGTGCTCTGATTTAGGATTAGCACCCCTTTACTTTATACTGATGCAAGTTCACCATTGCAAATGTGATTACATGCTTTCAATGTCAAATGATTAATGTTGTCCATAACACTAAGGACTGAAGTGACTATCAAGTTCTCCATTAGGACAACTTTTCATCATTGCTGCATGAGTATCTAAATGTAGTAGTATCGTCTTATAAGCAATCACATGAACAGCTCACCAAAAGCAATCACAGAATCAAAATGTTCAGTATCAGTAGCAATGACAGTTTGAGAATCTCAATAAGACATAACTGGTATCTATAGATGACTGTCTGTGATTATAGAAATGCTTCTATAAGCTATAAAAAAAAACTTTTGCTGATCTATATAAGTGCTTTCTATGATTCAAACATTTTGATGTTTCCATTGAGTAATAGATAGAATTTAGTTTCTGAACTTTGTTGCTGATGCTGCAACAGGTTTCGATGTTGCAATGCGGCCAGCCCTCCAGCCATGCCAACAAAACAATAGAGGGTGCTATGACAACAGTCCTCTCTAGTTCCACAAAACTTGACAAATTGTAGTCTCTGAGTGCAGATCATAATAGTTATGTGAGTTGATTAGTAGTGGTACACATATAAGATGAGATCTTTTGAAACATATCTTCAAAGTTTCAGAGTAAACTAGTTGTTTTAAGCACCTTAACTTAAGCACTCTTTTAGTCCGGCCAAACAATTAACACAAACGGTGGAGCCTTGCAGGACTCATAAAAGTTGTGAGCAAGTACTACAGTATGTAGACCTTTTAGTGGCTTGTTCTCTTGTAGTTGAGATCCATACGACAGCATTTAAGGGGCTCAATTAAATCATTTAAAAAGTGCATTATCTTTATGCTGGCATTTTCTGTATAGACACTGACTCGTTTTACATTATATTGATTTCTGACATTCACAGTGTTTGTATACAGTAGCCTATCACATTGTCACATGTACTATAAGGGAGTATTTGTATATCATACAGTAGTGTGCATTTCATATATGGTAACTATTCTTCATGGCACAAGTCATGCTTTGCAAATTTGACAGTCATTTAGATGTTGTATGTTAGTTAATGGTGTCATGATATGATTTTTTTTTTTGAGCAATGTATAGGCCTATCACTAACACTTCTTGTTGCGTACTAGCCAATGTGTTGTCAGGGGTCATTGTAACTAAGTATTGTGTGTGAGGAATTTCAAAATGCACATTTTCATGGAGGACTGCAAGAGACTAAAGGTTTTCAGAGCAGACACAAAAAATGTATGAGATGTTGCATCCCGTGGATGCAAGTTTTAACATCCTACTGTAGTAGCAATACTGGGTTCTCAGGCAGTATTAATGAAGTTTTTGCTCAGTTGGCACTCTATAAATATTCCCATATTTCATAATTTTAGAAGACATTTCTGTGATTTTGACCTGGCTACTTTAGAGGTGATCAGTATTAGCTACACATGTATTAAAAATACTTCTCCGGAGGCGAAAATTATTCACAGATATATAGGGCAGTGTCAAATTCGATGAGAGTGATGAAAGAAAACCTGCATGTTGAATTTTGAACATGAGAGACCTTTTATCAGTTTACTTTAGTTGGAAGCAGTACTGATGATATCAAAGATATCTAGGCAAGTTTATTGATAAATTTTGTAGCCTATTGTTTTACCGTATTCACATGAATTTCTAAACTAAATTTTTAAACTAATTTTAATAGCACCCACCTCTCTGTCAAACACTCTCAGTGGTAAATACTCTAAATCACCCCATTTATTCAGTGTCAAAATGTATTGCGAATACAGTCTGTTGGAATGAAACTCATAAACACACATATTTAAAAGTGCGCTGTATATACATTAGATTTCACTTCAACTTGTAAACACCATACTAAAGTGTGCTCTACAGTACTTACATGTTTGCTATGATAAGGAGAGAGCTCTTAACTGTTGATGGCATGAACTGACAAATCTACCCTCTATATTATTATTAAGTAAATACACCTGGCTTATATACAAATATACAAAGCCGAGGCACATAAGAGATAAAGTTAGAATAAAAATATTTCATGGAGTGTTTAAACAAAAATATAACTTGATGATATGTGCCTTTTATTTCAAAACAAATCCTTTGCCATGTTCTAGAGATAAGCCTCATATATTTCAATACCAAGTGGAAACTTAAAATACTTGACAGCATCTATTTAGTTGCAGTGTGAATATATGTCAGAAATATTTCAGCTAGTATAAATTTCTGGATGTACAGTTTAGCTCAGTAATGAACCACAGGACAAAATTGTTTGCATTTGGCTATATGGCACAGTAGTTTATATAACCAAATTTAAAATAGTTTTTTTTTGAATGGGTGAGAGGGAGGGGAGGGGAGGGAAAAAGAGGGGATAAGAAGGATGTTGGAAGAAGGATTGCTGGTGTGGTGGTGTGTAGTTCCATTCTCATGGAGTCAACTTTCCTATTCATCACAAAACTTTTTTACATCAACAAACTTGGTTATTGCTGTTTGCAAAGGCCTTGTCAGATACTAATGTATACAAGTAATAAATACTGTAACTTATATGTTTACTTTTAACCAATTGGTTCTGATAGCAGTGACTGTGAGTACCAGTTTTTGCTCAGATTGTAGACCAGTCAATTGAAATGACTATCTGCAGTTAAGCAGATTGTTTGCATTTCTGTGTTAAAATTATACCATCTATTTGTGTACTGTGAACACCTCTAGATCCACTTCTGTTAACTCTTGAAGTAACTTGAGCATTGTTGTGCAAACAAGTTAAATATTACTTTCTCACTCAATTTGTACAAACAGTTGGTAGTTACACAGATATTAAGGCATAGTATATATATGTTTGGTATGCAGGTACATTCCAAGTAGGTTAGGCATGCGGGTATAATACGGTATATATACAATGTATGTTTTAGCATGCAGTATACAGTATGCAATGGAGTTGGCATGCATGTAGACCAGTATGTAGGTTTGGTATGCAGGTACATTCCATGTAGGTTTGGCATGCAGGTACAGTACAGTAAATGCAAATGTATATTTAGCATGCAGTATACAGTATGCAATGTAGGTTTGGCTTGCATGTACAGTAGGTTTTGTATGCAGGAACATTCCAAGTAGGATAGGCATGTAGGTATGGTATTTTAGGTTTGCAAGAAACGTTTTTCCAACAGTCATATAAAACATGATTATGTATTCTGACTTGTCAACTAGTTATAAATACTTTACCCTTTGAACTGTAACGAGTAAAAATTTGTGGAAAAGCAGCAACTTTACAGTAGTTTAGTCCGCAGACTTAAGTTATTCCTAATTGGCGATTGCAAGATATTAATCACAGGCGATGACAGTATGAATTGGGTTTATTAAAATTCTAGATTATCACAAAGGCTGTCTTTAAAATGAAGATGTTCTTACTATGAATGAGTTAAGGATGGTTACATTGGATTATTATTAAATTAGATTATGATATTATATTTCACATTCTCATCATACCTAAAATTGTAACCATAGAGACATTAATGAAAATAGCTCCACAGATCTCCAAAATTTGGCAACTTGAAGAAATTTATATTCCTTTATTAATGTGATATAGCTGAGTCGACTGTCTTTCCAGTAATACTCAATGAACGAACCATTGAGTTAATCGTGAGCAGTTACTGTGAGTTCTAAGCAGTTTGACCTATCTTTTTTTCCAGTACAGTATTAGTTCTATGTAGTGTTTCTGTAGTCTACATCCTGTATTAATAATCAAAAGAAGCCTACTGTATAAGAACTGAAGCTTCCAGCTATCTCTTGTTGTCCTATTTTGGTGATATATTAATTTTTCTCCTCCAATTCACAAAAATCTCATCTTTTGTATTATACAGTAGATGGACACAGCCTTTAAATGTACAGTACAGCACAGAAAAGCATACTGTTTATTGATTTCTTTGAAATCGTAACAACTACAGCATTGAACAGTGATGTCATAATACATGTGGCAAATATGTGCAAAGCCAAACCATTAGCTGTTTATATTCTATGACGTTATAAACTTTCAAAATATAAAAATTCAAAATATATTTAAGTATCATAATATGTTTTAAATTGAAGTCAGTAAGGTAATGTATATTTAAAAAACAAACTGTTTAAGTTATAGATATAGATAAATATATATTTATATATATATGTATAGCGGTCTTCACGATATTGTCAACGAACGTACCATTGCAAACTAGGTGTGCTGTCACATGTCAGTATGAAGGCTTAGGGTCAGGGTTAGGCTTAAGGATAGGGGTTAACATTACTCTAAAATGTAAAAGAGAAGGTACTGGTTTGCATCACTTTAAGCGCACATATGACTCGCCTGTGATCATGTTCTGCTGTAACTTTGTACGCTCATACTGTAGTGAATACCTACAGTAGTTTGTAATGTTAGGTTCAACACCAATGACGTGAGGACCACTAGGTCTCGATCGCAGAAAACTATAAACTGATTGACTGTCCCACTGTACAATACAATACATATTAAAGGCATATATGCCTGGAGTGTTACATTTTGGAAGGTCTGCATAGTTTCTGTACAGCTCTGCTTATTGTGCATAAGTAGCACGTTATAGCATTGTGAACACAGTGCGACAATGGTTCTACTGGGCGTCTGGGCGTCTGGGCTGTAGATGCAATTCACACCACATGAATGCTTTGAATAGTGTCAAACTTGACGGTCACCTGAAAAAAAAATATGGGATGGACTGGAAAGTTCAATGCTGGATAAGAAGTGGGAGGGGTGCGGTTGGGGTGAAGTTTCTTCATTGAGGTATAATGGTGTACAGTAAATTCACGATAGTAAGGGCATTAATCAGGGAATAAATTTAATCCCGGATCGCACCGCAAAATGATTTTTGCTAAACGGTCAAATTGCTACACAAGTGGAAATATGCAGTTCTTTAACACAGGAACCATAGTATTTTACAATAGAAAAATTCCAAAACTGCTAAACAAACTTGGAACACTAAATTATTTTTATTTAGTTCTATCCTTCAGCTATGTGATTTCATCAATATAGTTTGACCAGATTCTACCAGAAACAGAAAAAAAAAATTATGCTTGTAAAAGGTCGAGAGTCAAGCTGCTCAGAGCAAGGAAAAATTCCCTATAAACTCTGTGCGTGTGTCGATGTTTAATGTGCAAATCCGCTCAATTGTAAACAGTAAAATATTGGGAAAGTTGGAATAAAAGAAGAGAAGAAACAAAACAATATTGACATCGTTGTCTCATTTCTGTAACTCTGTATATTTGCGTACTCAGTATATACTGAAAAATTGAGAAAACTTTGCATGGCTTCATATTTTGCAAGCCATGCACTGAAAAATAGGCCGTCATTTTGCAAAACCGGGCGTGCAAAAGACAGCTGGCTGCCTAAGCCTCTGGCCACAAGTCAAGCTATTAATCTGCATACAGGCATATTGGATTATTTGGCTACATAGGTGGTAACTAGTGCATTTCTTCAAATGTACTTCAATAGCTGCATTACCACAGTATTGAGTTACTGCGTAGCGTACTCTTACAGGAGAGCATAGTAGGTCACTAAATAGATCTATGTTTTCAAGTTAGGAAGCTGAGGGGGCTGTACCATCTTGCAGCCAGGCTGCGTAGTTTGTAGAGGACATAAATATTTTGTGCACACAATGGGCTCTGCTGCACTGCCAGTACATTTAACCTCTCTATTGGTTGATATTTTGCTGTTTTTGCTGCAGGCAATCTTTACAGCTCCTGTAGGTTTTCTTTTTGACACAGCGTCTTCGAGGCAGGGAGAGAATTCAACCCTACCCCAAATCCCTCCCCCCCCTCCCGTCCCTGTTCATATCCTTATCCCTCAAATACTTTCAGCAACAAACTGTTTAGTGTCGGACGTGAGGTTGATCAGATTAACTGACCGGTATAATATTACTGTAACTTTCTACAGTAACAAGTACCAAAGTTTGTTGTTTGTTCAGAAATTGATTTGAATGCATTTATGAAAGCTAGGCATTTTTCATTGCTCCCTTGTTTTATTTTAACCTATTCGACCATGATACACCATTCTCCCCTGGATAGATCCATTTTCCACTCACTTAGGGTTATGCATTGTTCAGTAGTAATCTGTAAAAGGGCATTTGTTCTGCCATGAAAAGGCTACAATTTAGGTCGGTTAGCAATCTTAATACCATCATGACAATAACAGACTTTGTTAACTGTATTTGTTTGGGAATTTAGACTACTTACAGAACAGTAGTTCTTTAGTTTAGTATAAACATTTGTTTTGGAGAATAATACCATGCTATCATGTCCATTCCTATAGTATGTATGTGATGTTCAGTCGTAATATACTATGCGTGTACAGTACATCGATTAATTACAAAATAAACAATATGTGTGACTGTCGCGAAAACAATGCTTCAGTAGAGAGTCGCTGCGAATTATAACTGGTTTTCCGGTCAAAATTATATTTGTTGTTCCCTGATATTGTCAATAAACTTAGGGTGAAGGAGAGGGCTAGTCTATTGTTTCAAGACCAGATGTCAATATTTGGTCCCCCCCCCTGGCTGTCTGAAGTAAACAGTGTATTTTGTTTAAAAATTTATAGTTGTTTGTTCAGTCTACTGTATGTAAATTTAAATTTCTCTTGAACTCTTTGAAGACTTTTTTGAGACAAACAACTTTTAATTAGTTTGAAAACAATGTAATTTGTTTCAAAACAGCCATTAAAGTTGGATTTATGATAGTCTATTTCAAGGTGATTTAGTTGATTTGGAATGCATTTTACAGACTTCAACTATGAATAATTAATCCACACAGCATTCCTCGGGACTTAAAAGTTTTGTGAAGGAAGAGCAATTAATCCTGTGGATGATCTCTTGTTTTGGATTTGGTTGTCGTAACAACAATATTAATTTCAAGCGGCTTTCTAAAGTTTGATCGGTAATTTTGACCAAACCTGCTAAGTATTGCTCAAAATAAAAATTGGAATTGACCAAACAAAGACAACTTTACCTTGATGTTTTTTTCACCAAATGAAAGTTAATTTAAGTAAGAAAATAAACCATTTGATTTGATTCTCAGAAGTTTGTTATTCAGACAGTTATCATATTGTATCAAAATTTTACGTGTTGTAAAGTAATTTCAATATTTTTAGCTTTCACTTCATATTTTGATGCAAATTGACCAGTTAAGACCTACATGTCACAGTAATATCAAATCTTATTACAAAAATGAAAAAAAAAAAAAAAATAGAAGAAGTTTTCGTCCTCCTGTCAGATCACCAGACAACTAATTACCTCACAAAATCAGCGTTCTATTTAAAATTTGCACAATTTCACCTAAATACCATTTCATTTAATGCTTTGAACACAAAGGCAAACTGAGCTATATATCCTATTTATGAGGGATCCAACACAGAACATCACCCATCTGTAAAAACTTTTCTTAACCATAACAAGTAAACAAATGATATTGTTGCTGTACTGTAACCCTGGAATATCTTCAAGATGTCATGTTGTCTAAATAAGGGTCTTCTTTCTTTAACTCGGTGGGAGTGCTGTGAACAACAGAACTAGTAAAAGCATTCTAGTTGGGATGGTTTCTTAATTTACTGTATATGGAAGGAAGTGGTCTGTGACACAGCTGAGAGGGGTTCAAGAAGGTGGATGCCTTGGATGGAAGGGAAACCGAGAAGGGTCATAGGGTGCAACAGTACAACTTAACTGGTTGTTTGATAAATTATGAAGTCTTTTGGAAAGTGGAATATTATTTAGAGATGGCTGCCTGTTTTGTTGAGCTCTTAAAATTTGGATTCCTTTCTGTTCTATCAATTTTGAAGGGAGAAAGGATGATTAATAAACTGCTTTTCTAATGGAAAAAAGCCTCTGTAAGTAAATGTATAGGTTAAAAGACCTGATGGTAAAATCCTTCTCAGGATCTTGGTCATAGGCAAACTGAAGCAAAAACAGAAAAAAATATTATAAAGCTGGACCGAAAGACTGACCACTAAATTGGACTAATGAATGATGAAGAGAGTAAAATATAAGACCGAACAAAAACGATGAAACAGCTTAGGGGATGAAAGGACTGAATATAAACTGTGTAGAAAGGTGTAACAATAATGGTACTTGTGTCAATTAGACATCTGATGAGATTCCCCCTCCCCCATGTAATGTACAACATTAATGGGAGTATTGGATTCCTGAGAGGAAGGACTGCATTGATAACATTTACACCTTCTAATTTAATTTATTCTCTCCTATTGAGGAATAAAGTTTATTCCACGTAATTCATTTTATTCACTCCTAATGTAAAAAAAAGGAGGCCTGTCTTGATTTCACGGTTGCGCATTTTGTGGGAAATACTACAATTTCTCAGTTGCAATTAATCTAAAAAAAAAAAGTTTTATATCTTTTATGATTATATCCCACTATTTCCACTTTTTATGCTAATTCTATGAACTTTACCCTATTAAGATTCCTCACTATACCTGGGCCTGGTATCCCCATGCAACCCCTTCTTTAAGGTTTAATCCGTTGTGTACTGAGGTTCATTAATAAATGTTGTTTCCTGTGAGGTGCTTCATCGCCCAAAAACCCTGTGAGTTGTTACACTGGATTTTAAGGTAAAGATATTTTTCTTTCTTAAATTTTGACATTCAGTATTCAAACCATCGATCTTTCACATCCTATAATGGAAACAACAGAGGACCCATTTCTAAAGGCTTGGGAGGCCAGAGAGAGGAGTCCATCACCAACAGTGCCATCTGGTCCATCGACGGATCCCTGGGGAAACGTAGCGACGGGCGCAGAAGGGGCGATCATACAGGGTAACCAGACGGGCACCGTCCACGCCGAACAAGAGCGCCCTCTTTCGGCAGCTGAGGTGCCCTTCGATCAATTCTTTCAACAGTGCAATAATCCTACGGAAAGTGCAATTCCCAATACGAACAATTCTCATGGTACGGACCTTGGAAACGGTGGCTTCGATGATGATTTCGGGGCCTGGTCGGAGACGGATGTTCTCTTCAAGTCGGGCCTTCTCGATCAGGAGTTTAAAACTGTTTCAGGTAAGCATTCAATGGCCTTAACTGAAATGTTTGCTGCGTCTAAAATGTAGTATTATAGTATCAGCTTTCTTGAATCAGATGCCCAGCTGGCTATATAATGTACTTGCAGCTTAAGCCATCCTCCCCTCCCCTGCCCCTCCTCCCCCTCCCCCTCCCCCTCCATTCATCCCTCCGCCCTACCCGATCCATTCAGAGTTCAGGGTGCTAATGTTTACTGGAAATCGTTTAATATCGAAAGTGCTTTTTTTCACATCCAAGACATGACAAACTTATTTTTATACCCTGAAGTGACAAGTCACCACAAATTTGTTCTTTAACCCTGGGAAAAGTCTAATTGGCATTAAGTGGATTCAATTCTATATTCCCTTTTTTGGGCTCTTCACTTTTAAACAACACTTAATCGTGGGCAAAAATGCTGAATTTTTAAATAAAATGGAATGGAAATCCATGCAATTTAGGAACATAATTGTTTGAAGTATTAAACCAATATACATGTTTGATAAAGTAGATTGACTTTGTAAATTACTTGTGAGGTAGGATTCTGAGCTGCAACTGATGTCCAGTGTTATGGGTGGCAGGAAGGGGTTGAATGAAAGTCACTGGGCTTTTCTAAAAGAGTATTATAAACATCTGAAGCACCTGTTAGTTGTTTCCCTGGGTGGTCTGTTGTATTCTTTCATGCTCAAAAGATGTTGTGATGAAGATTTACTGATTTCTCCTTGAACGGGGAGAGTTAAATGAAACCAGGAGGTATGTTACTGTAATTTCATCATATGCAAAAAGGGCAGTTAATTCAGGCCAAACTGCAGAAGAATGGTCTTGACTATTGCTTGTTTGTTAAGTTGATACCCAAGAAAATGCACCAACAAGTGTGAAATGGAAATTCCCTAAAACTTGAGATTTTAAGTATATTTTGTGCATGTGTGTACATGTGTGTGAAGTATGTTTACAAGTTCTAATCTTTTATCCCTGTTTTTTGTTCGTTTCTGTAACATTTTGTTTACATTTAATTGTATTACCTCTAAAACGACTACTTTGTGTTTGAAAGGAATTGTGCATGCATTCACAGTTAAAGCTATTTAGAAATAGTGGAATATTAGCATTTTCAATTTGTTAGTTGTGATATACTGCCCTCTATTATCATGAATTTGATTGATTGTGTGTGTGTGTGTGTTGGTTGCTACTGTGGGATTTCATGTCTGGAAACTGTGTCAATAAAAATGACTGAGTCTCTGTTGTGTTTACCTTGTAATGTTTTTATTTGTTAACATACTTTATAATCTTTTTATTTTTGAAGTAGATAAGCAGCTATCTAAAACCGTTCAATCCAGTTTTTGTAAAATGTTATATTATGAAGTTCTTGAACAAAGTACTGCAAACTTGTGGGAGATTTCACATCAGGAGGTCAGGCAGTTTTCTAAATATAGTCACCGTGTTCATTTTTTTTCAGATTTGCATAGAAGCTAATCATTCATTACTTTTTTTAACACTTCATAACATCTATAATCTAATATAATAGCATGCAAAATATTGACCTTTGACAGAGCTCTGCCTATGTATCTTAAGAAATCGTGCCAGATCAGATAAGACATGCACCCCTATCCTACCTTCCCCAATCTCTCCTTGATCCTACCACTTCCCAATCCCCTAATCAACCCTTTGCTCCATCCTACCCCTCCTGTATCATTTTCCCTAACTCTGATCACTTCTTAATCCCAAGCCTTTCCCAACCAGCATCACTCCTGACGTACATGTGCACTTGCTAAAAGTTGTTATTCATTGATGTAAACAAATATCACAACATAACTTCAAAGAATTTATCGGCATTTTCTTTGATGAACAGCAGCATTTCCCTCAAAATATGCTAAAATGTAAATTTATGCATCATATTACATAAATTGTAGAAGTAAATAAAGCCAGGTCTTCATTCTAAAATAACTTGAAACGTCCTCTTGAGGTGCTATTCATTTCATATAACTTTTGACCAAACTTAAACTTGGTAAAAATCCTTCGTTTGAAACTGCATATATACGTCAATTTGAACAATAACTGTTTGGCCACTGTGTGCAAGGATGTCCTTGTCAATGCAATTCTAAAGTAAGCATCATTCACAGACAAAATGGCAGTTTGTGCTACTGCACATAGATGATCATTTATACATGATTGACTGAGTTGGTATTTTTATTGCTGTACTTTCACAAAATAAACAAAGAACAAAAATATTGGAAAGGGGGAAACAGATAAATAAATATACAATTTAACAAAATAGATCAATCTACAAAAACAGAAACAACAAAAAATATGTATACCACCCAACAAGTAAACTAACAAAACAATTGAAATAGAAAAGAATCAAATAAAATAGAAAAGAAAACAAGTAAACAAACAAATATAGAAGTAAATAAACAGGACAGATAAAAAGCAACATTGAAAAAAAAAAACTACGAAGGCTGTTCACGTATGTTCACAAATTGAATTTATTAAATTTTCATCTGACATATTTACCGATATTTCTTTCTGTATGAAAGCCTCTGCTCTTTGATGAGCTACTAAATACAGTATTAATTTAATCCTGTACGTGTTGATTTTGTTAATGATTTTGCAAAATTTGAACCAGTCTGTCATAGATCCTTTAATATCATTAACTCTCCAGAATGGTTTTTTGTACTGTAGAAGCTATAGCATACCTAGGCAAAAAAATTACAGATTTATTTAACCTTGAAACAGCCATGCAATAACAGGCTTAAATATGAGTACTGCGACTGTTGTTTTGAAAAAGTTCTTTTCTGTCATGATATTATGATCTTTACCAATTTTTAGACAAAACCTATTGATATAAATATTTAACTGGACAAAGGACTCATCAGTCATTGGCCCATTCTAAGAACTTCATTCAGGTACATATTGTACATAATTAAAGGGCAGTCAGTATCGTTCCCAAATTTTTGGGGAAAAAAGTGCCAAGAACTGTAAATTCCCAGTGGTTCTGGATTCAAATTTCCAAATTATTTCGAGTCATTCATGAGTGGTAAGATATGTCGTCTCAGGGAGGAAGAATACTTTGAGAGTTGTAATAAAATGCTTGTTGAAGTTGGAGCCGGAGTCACCATTATTTGAGTTGTTGCCAAGACTGATGGCCTTTAACTCATTATTTGTGTATAAAACGTACAATATTTTAAAGTCATTTAGCTCTGTAGAATAAGGGACATGAAAGAGTCGGTCTTTAATCTAGTGTTCAGGAATTCTTTGAAATCATCACGGTACTTGCTCGATTTGAAAAGGTGGTATTTGTGGCAGAAAATAGTCCCTCCATCTATTGGAGAGCATTCAAGTGATGCAGTCATTTGTGAGAAACTTGTGGGAAATATAACGAACCTTTGGCCTTGATTTACCAGTCTTTATAAGTACAACATAAATGGGAAAAAAAGGGAAAAAAAGAGTAAAAAACGGAAAAAATAAAAGGAAAAAAAAATATTGGATAGATTTTTTCATTATTTTCTGTTGCTTACTTTGTTATTTATTTTTTTTATTCCCGTCATTGGTACATGTAACATAGAACTAGACTGGATCCCGACCCTAGTTGGGATAGGCGAAAAATATTTTAGGGGTCCGTCGCAAAACTGTCCAGAAACGGTAACATTTAACAGAATGATTAAGTTGAATTTCATTAAAGCAAATCTGTATCACATTAATCATGAAAAGTTTTATGAACTATGCAATTAAACAACTATCCCCTTCCTCTTGATTTCGTCTGGAAAGTAAAATCAGAGTTTTTTACATGCAAAAGTCAAGTTCTGAGTCACCTGCGACAGAAAAGAGATTACAGGATTAAATGATATTTCACTGCTTGGTGTGTTGTCAGTCTTTTTGATACCACATTGCATGGTTTCTTTTTCAAAAAAGATTTTTTGTTTTTTTGAAAAATAGAAAATGGGGGCAAACCCTGTCATACATCCTACTTTAAAAAATTCATGTTTTTTTTTTTTTATTGGAAATATTACACATCAGTCAATATTTACCTGATTGAGCCCAGCCTTGTTGAGCGGCCTGTAATACATTAAAAACTAACAACACTTACTGAGGTTTGCGACAATATAGGTGAATAATTCTCCGCTCGTTAGCCAGAGTACACAGGTTTTGTCATCAGGGGAGGAGTAACGCTTTTGTTGAAATCCAGAACACCTGTTGGGGTTACAGAGATCTGTAAAAATGGTGTAAAAATTACGTGATTCGAAGGCTGGTAAAGTGTTTACTGCCCACTTTGGGTTATTGTCTCCACCCAGTATGAAATATTTGGAATACCAGCATGAACATTGCTATTTATAGGGAAACTGTTATTAATAGTGCTAGTTGTGGAGGCTGTAAAGGCTCATTGATTATGTGTATAAGTACCCAGTTGTCACCATCATTTGGGGAATGCTCAGTATATAATATATATATATAGATCTTTATTCTTTAAAGAAAATATAGTTCTAGCATTTTGCTTGTATTAATAGACAATAATATTTTTGATGCAGAGATAAAACTTACAGTAGAAAAAGAGGTTAAACAGCACATGGTTAGATTAACTTTGAGAGTAAAATATCAAATGCGAATGATATCTGCAAAATTGTTGCATATTGAAAGAGATCTCAAATAACTATTTAATACAACCATTCAATGAGTAAGCACTTGAGTAGCACTCGGGCCTCGGAATTTAGGTTACTTACTGGTTACAAGCAAGTGGATTTCATCATAATTTGTCAATAGCCAAAAAAAAAACAAAAATACCAAAAATGCACAGACTGGCATTAAATAATTACGCCCACCTACATTTCTTCAACAGCAGCTGAACTTGCTGAAGGTTAATTAGCAAAGATTAATGAATAACGATTGCACTAGATGTATAAAGGGATGTTCTGTTATCAGGCAATGTGACTAGTCTTATACAGAATAGAAAAATGTTCCACCCAGTTAGTTGGAGATCCCCCATTGCAATATATTTGTACAATTAGATGAGATATGGTCAATTGAATGTAACCTTAGTTTGACTGCCTAACCCCCCCCTCCCCACCCCCATTTCCTTGTTGGTCTGTGATGTCATATAGGTAAAGCTAAGTACATTTTTATTATAATTTTCTTGTTGATTTATACTTGAAACCTGATATGTTTTTTAATGTTTTGCCTTAAGCTTTCAAGGTTCTCTATATTTTTTTGTACTTTTTTTGTACTTTTATGTAGAAATATTATTCTCCTCTGTAAAGAAGTGAGTTAAATATTTTTGATAAAGAAAGAGAAAAATATCTTCAAGTGAATTGCTGTGATGATATAATTCACTTTGATGCAGAGTACTATATATAGATATTATATAAGCTGTTATTAAAATGATGGTGGAAAGGGAGCAAATATTAAAATATTTCCCATTTTGGAGAAGTTACCTTCAAGATAGTGTGTTCCTAACATAATCCTTTAACCAGGAAGCTTTTAGAATAGCAGCTCCATGCTTTGACATTAGTTTGTACTTTATCAATTGTGTGTTATAAAAGTAGCAGTTCTCAAATTATATTGTCTTAAAATCAGATTAATATTATAGATTCCATGTAGTATGTTTTCAGATACATACTGTAACATTCCCATAGACCTTGCATCTTAGTTTCTGCCATTCTCGTATGACCTTTCCTTAGGGGGTAGACGGGAGGGGGGGTTGTCCCTCAATTCCTATGACAGCATGCGTATTTATCACTCTTCACGCACCAGAGTCGTCTTTGCCAGTTCTAATTTTATACCACCAGTCTGTGATGTAAGTCAATAGACGCATACATATCTCATTATGATTATTAATAGCTCAGATGTTTATTTTCCAGGTGCATTATGGGATTGAGCTATGAGGAAGTAATTAAAAACACCCTGCTTACTTAGACACTTCAATTTTATTAATTTTTTTTTTTTAAATCGCTGTGTTTGTTCTGGTTCGTCCTTTTAATAGTAACAGCGGAGGAAGATGATCTCTGGTCTTCGGCAGACTTGTCCTCGTTGAACCTGTCTCTGCAGAGCCAGAGCTTTGTGTCTCACGATGACTGCAAGAGGAGGACGGAGGATGAGGTGGTAAGTGCGGAGAGGGGAGCATTCCAACACACCGACGTCATCGTCTCATCGGAGGTCGCCGGCAACGGTGACGATGACAGTGGTATAAATGACGACGGTATTAATAGACCTTTATCCTCTACCCCAAAGTCACACCGGGGAAAGATACGGAATCAAACCGTTGGTATCAAGCCAGGTCTAGATCAGAACTTGTTTGGCAGTGCCGGAGACGGCAATATAAATCAAGAGGAGAATCGCGTGAACGTCGACAGTGGTGTAGCCGTTCGCCATGTGACTCATACAAATGCCGTCGAAGAAGCAACAGCTGGTAACTCAAAAACAGTCGATACAGGAGAGTTCGGGGTCAGCCATTCATCGCTGCTCCCAGGCTCGACGACTCGAACCGTGAATGCGTCAATTGATACCGCACAGAACTCAGTGGTATCCAACAGTGAGGCTTTCAGCGTTAATGCACAGAGCAGGAGTTTAGACAGTGCAAGCAGAGAGGAGAGTAGGACTTGTGGAAATCCTAAAGCACATTCTCGCGATCGCATTCCGTCCATCGTAGTCGATTCAACTTCGGGAACATTCCTAGAGAAAACAGATCCCAAAACCAAGATGGGAAATATATTAGACAGCGACAAGGAAGAACAAGTAAGTTTTGTTCTTTGTTTTTACCGAGCTCTAAATGATATTTTATATTTTAATTTATCATTGGACATTTGTTATTTGACAAAATGTAAGCTCTTTGGACTTTTTGACCTGGCTATTTTTTGAGGTGGAGACCAAATTTCCCAAAGTATAGGTTTATTGTGCAACTGTTAAATTCATCTTGGATCTTATGTCTTCTTATTTACAGTATGTGAATGATGGATTATTTTATGTTTTGATTTCTTGGTTGGTCTTGTACAATCCTCTCTCTATGAAAGTTGTGATCATGTCAGCATGTACAAGGGTGGAACATTGCCTGAGTGTCTCGATGCTTGCACCAACAGCTCTCCTGTAGTTACAAGAAATGTAGTTACATGAAAGCAGCATGCCTGAATGTTTCTCAGCCATTTCATACATTCTGAATATGTAATCCAAAGTAGACAAGTTTGTTGTCATATTTTGGATTTCTAAGTACCAGCGGGGGCGTGCTTCTTTAATATCAAACCTGTACAAAATTCAACCTTCAACAAGTTGGTCCGCCTTTGTGCTGAAAACTGGACTGTATGATACTGTATGTACAGTAGTGTATAGAGTGCAGTTAGTTATTTTTTAACATTTATAAGTTGTACCGTTTTCTGCTTTTTTGTAGAAGTTTAGTAGATATTAGGTGACACAATAGTTACTGCTGTGATATATAGTGAATGTATATGAAGCGTTGGGTGTGGTGGATTCAAAAGGAGGCAGTTATAGGTGATGATATGCTCATGTTAGTGGTGTGTGTTCTGGGGTGATAGGGTGGGGGTGAGAGGGGGTAGAGAAAGGTACTTGGCAACTGCATCATTTCTGAATGTAATCGATTGAGAAATTTATGAATATGATTCGATTATCAATATTTTTTTCCGGCCGGATCCACTTTTCATGGTAGTAACATAAAACACTATGTAAAAAAAAACAATTTTCGAATTTACAATTTTTTTTGGGACTTTTGCTTCACTACTTGAAATGAACATGTATAGTGACTAGACAAAAATTATGAGGTAATTTGTTATAGGGCTTCAACTACAGACTAGCATTGAAATAGTTAACAATTACAACTCAATAAAAGCTGGTTAACGGGTTAAAAGCATTTGAATTGAACCTACAGGTATTTAAATTTCATTTGTGTTACAAATAATGGCAGAAAGGTGAGAAAATTGGCTAAGTACTGCTCTCCTATTTAGGTGTTTATTGTTAGATATTGTCAATAGATAAGATATTTATTGAATGGGTTCTTTGCACTTATTATTGGCCGAGTTCAACTTGTGTTTATCTAGCTTTGTTCGTTGACAACCATTGCAGTGATACATATTGACTACTGCGTGGGAATGTCCACATGCCTTTAGTTACGTCCATAAACAGACCGAGTTGAATATCTTTGTTGTAGCTAGGTGTGTATGAAAATGAATAATCCTTCATTAGTTTGCCATAGGAATACAGTGAGTTATGGTCTGGTGCAACATCCATGGTCACAATGTTGAGGGATGGTGAGAGGGAGAGGAGAGAGAAGTTACTGTACCCCCTCTACAACCCCTCCTATATCATCGCATACCACTTACTGCCTAGCAACCCATGTAAAAATTTTGCGAGGAAGCTGACACTTACGAATTATCTACTTTATATATATAATTTTATAATTTTAGGTTTACAGTCTTGTTCAGGGCCAAGGCCCTCTCACTCGACTTTACAACTTAACCCTGGTCATTGGTAACTTGTCACACCTACACACCAAAGTGTGCACAATTCAATCAATCTCTCCTGAGGCACCACAGTGCACCACAACCACGTGTCTCCCAGGGGACTTCCCATAGGGTGCAGCCACAAACCGGCGCAAACAACTATATTTACAAGTTACCTCCCAAGTCCCCATTTATACACCTGGGTGAAGAGAGGCAATGGAGATAAAGCGCCTTGCCCAAGGACACAACGTAGTGATCTGGCCAGGGCTTGAACCTGTAATCCTTAGATCACAAGTCCACTGCCTTAACCACTTGAACACACCGCACTCACACATATTCTATTTGGCAGTATATACCATCTCTTAACAACACAGAAATATTTTGCAATTCTCTTTGGAACTACTTTTACTGACATTTCAGTTGATCCTAGAACTACTTTTCTTTAAGCATAGATCTGCAATGTTTCTTGCGACTTTAAACGTACAGCCAACTTTACAGTCAGACTACTTTCTGGCATAGTTTTACGGTAGAAAAACGGCTGGGGAATGTGGCCTCTGGATTTAGATTTTTTTATAGACAAAAAACAGAATAGTATGGTGCCCAAATTTGAATGTGTCCAATTAGGAGAAAAACATGCAAACAAACAGATCAGTAACATTTGTGAAGGATTCCGCAAGGCCTCCAGATAGTCGCAGTATCGCAATTTCTTAGGAAGCAACAGGTGTGAGACAAAATCTTGCCCAGAAAAACAAACTCTGTCCTGTATTTACGATAGATACTGGACCCTTATCTTGCAATAGACAAGATGACAAGGTAACACTCAGATTTTAATGGCCAACTAATTATGTTCAATCCTTTGTTCAGCCCTTTTTTAGTGAATTCTTCTTCTTTTTTTCCTCATTAAATAACATTTATTTAGTTCAACTGGTAATGAGCCCCTTTAATTCTGTCAGTCTTTTGTAAGGTTAGTTCTAAAGTTGAAACCTTGCTTTTGGTTCTTCCCTGTAACAAGAAATGTTTACTATGGGATCAATAGGAGAACCGTGTTCTGCTTCTGTAGTCACACACAATAGCTTTGGAATGTCAGATCTTACCACCACATGTAAAATGGGATCATCTCCTAGATGTGATAGCTAGAAAATATCTTCTTGGACTGTTCCATTTATATCATAGGGTTGGTCGAGATCTCTCACACTTTTCCAATGGGTGTGTATATATAATGTTTACTGTGTGGTAAAACTATTTACAGTGACATGTACACAAGGTCAGTTCAGGTGAGACTTGCAGTACTCACTTCAAATAACAACTCCCTGCTTTGACATATGTAACCAGGGAGTTCCATAACAACTCCCTGATGTAACATTGATCAGGGAGTTGTCATGGAAATATCATCCTGTTGTTATGGTTACAATCTTGATGTACAGGGGGACTATGGGTTGAGAGTGAATCAATTTGTTTGATTTTCATGCCCATGCAGGCTCTATCTTGGGTGACTTTTTTAATCGAAACTATACAGTATGAAATGTTTCCCCCGAAAGGTAATGAGGGCGGTATTGAAGACCTTAGCATGCATAGAATCCGGATATGTGTGAACCTGATTTATTCACTTTGGCTTTGGCTTTGAGTACAACGCTTCTGCATGCTGCCCTGCTGGACGAATCTGACCGTAGTAGTAATTACAGACTTTGTGATCGGTGTTACAGTCATTGCCGACTTTGCAATCCGCGGTCCCCCCTTACAATTTGCAAGGTCGGTAAGAGTGACTCCATATTTTTTACTATCGGGAAACCCAAACAGTATTCAGGTAGGACCGGAGGTTAGGATATGAGCTACAGATGTTTGTCCACGATCAGTGTCTGTTTGATAAATATGTGAGTTCATTAAAACTTTTTAAGGCCATCCTCTGTTTGGTCTAAGATTAGTTTAGTTTGTTCTAAGTTTGTGGAGCTGAAGGTTGTGTCCCAACTGATTTTGGTAGTGGCATGAACGTTTGTAGAAGAGCTGTAGTCAGATCAAAATTTGTACGATAGAGGGGTGGGGATGTGGGTTAGTTGAATGCCAATCCCATTTGGGGATCTTGGGATCTTTCCCTAGAAAAGAATTCAAAGTTATGACATCAAATGGTGCATTATTGAGTCATATATCTAGAGGCTATAAATGAGGCCTATACATAGGTCCAAATTTCCCAACATATGTGCTTATAAATACTTTTGAAATTTGAGGGGAAAAACAATCATTTAACTGAACATGCTCCCCCCCCATCCCCACCCCCTCACAAACTGACGTTGGAGGCCACTGGCTGTGATCTAAGCACCACTATCAGTTTCATAATTCTGCTCTGTTGTATTTCATCGAAAAGTCACATGGATGGGTCAATGTTACAAATCTGAAATGTAAAATGATACTATTGCATGACAGCTTTTCTTCTCATGGATTTACAAGTAAATTTACCAATGTTCGGTATAGAAGTCATGTTTTTAACTGTAATAAGCTCCTCATACATCAAGCGTAACATCCACAGATCTAATGTTTGCCGTCATTAATGTGGGATTTCAGTCATAATTTCGCACAAGTTTTTACCGGTAAACTAGTTCTTTCAGGTAGTAACATTTTCTTCTGATCTGCAGAATAATGAGACGCACAGTTGCCATGCGTTTCGTGAAAGATGTGCATGTGTACTAAACCTAACAATACCTAACAAACTGCCAGTGTGGGCTGTACTGTATGTTCATCCAATAGCATTTCCTGATGTGTTATTAATCTGTGCCGTTTTCTTACAACTTGGAATTCAGGGAGAGGGCCAAGGGGGGGGAGGGGGGTAGGGGCAAAGTATGCAAATGAACAAGGAGCCGACAATCCCACAGGAAATCTTTAGTAGTGTCATTTGTGGCATGACTTCAGATAATAGATCACTTAAACTTCCACGGTCCCTCCCCTTGGCACCACTCTCTCCCCCTCTCCCTCCACATGCCACTAACCATAATAGAAATCTCTGAACTTTGGTCTCCAAAGCATGTTAAATTTAAGTTACTTTAATTGATCACAGAATTGTCTATGGAAGAGGCATAGCATGATAGAAATGCTAAAGGTTTGTATTTTATTGTAATAACTGCTAATAATTGCTACTCCAGCAATCCAATTTTTGTCATTGCCTCGATTCTGTTACAGTCGCATTTATTTTGAGGCTAAATTTAAACAAAACCTGTAGTGTGACTTGGAAATTCCAAATTTCTATTTACCATTTAAGGAAATGTTCAATTGGTAACTATGCCAGCTATGTGATATGTCTTGTTCTTTGCCCACAGTTGGTTTGTGCTTGGTTAAGGTTCAATGAATTAAGGCAACTAAAAATAAAAATAAAAGAATGACGAAGAGAATAAGAAGATTGAAATAAATCAAACTTAACACGCCAGCAGTTATTGTTATTAAGTTACAAACACAGCACAGGTAACACCAAGCGGAAGTTTTTTTCCTTTGTTCGATTTGTCATCAATGAAGTAAAATTCTTTTTCAGTTTGTTTTCAGTTGTTGTCTTGATTATGCGAGTTTTCTTGCATTCCTTGGCCATGTACAGTTTTTCCAAACTTGTGCAATATTATTGAGAAAAAAAATTAGGGTTGTAGCTGATCAAACTACTGATCAAATATTTTGAAATTTGTGTTTGTAGGATACATTCTTGATTTCCCAAAAATGTAAAAATATGGAGTCTCTCTTACCGACCTTGCAAAGTTTTGGGGGGGGGGGGAGGACCACGGATTGCAAAGTCGGCAATGCTTATATAAAGCGGATCATAAAGTAGGTAATTACTATTACCTTTAGATTCGTCCAACACAGCAGCATACAGCAACATTGTACTCAAAGCCGAAGCCAAAGTGAATTAATCAGGTCACTCATCAGGTAGTCAATGCATGCTAAATTCTTCAATACCGCCCTGATTACCATTTTAGGGATACATTTCATACTGTAGTTTAGATTCTCTATTTTTAAGTCCACCCTCACAAACGTTTGCCCTCCCTGAGGTATCTCATTATCCTATACTTTACATGTACCCCAAATGTCTCGGAAAAGCTTAGCGGATCAGATTCTGTAGAAAATTTACATTTGAAAGCTAGTGAGCAATTTTAGCTTAATTGCTAAGCTTTTGGACCTAATACTGATGACACCTGTGTTACAATTTCTTCAATAATTGCCAGGACTAGGAAATAAAAACATCTTGCATTTAATTGAGCAAAATTCCAGACAAGAATTCTGACAAGTTGCACCAAACTATATGTATCATTGCTACACGGTGAAACCCAACAAACTTATAAAACTCAAATAGTATTGTTTGTACAGCTTTAGTCAGTACACAATATTCTATAATAGAACTTATGTCACAAAATCCACTATTTTTTCTCCGCACGCACATAAAATATGGCATAATTACAGATTTTTTATATTCAAAAAGACAATCATTTGTTAGTCATTTTCTATGAGAATAGGATCTACTGCAATTACTGCTCTCAAGTCTTCTGTGAAGTGTGACAGTTTATTATCCCTATTGAAATAATGGATCAATCCTAAAGCTTGAATAGCCCATTTTCAGCAAATCACACACAGCTTAGAAAAAATCCCAGTGAACAGACAACTTGCTTATTGTGTACACACACAACAAGCAAGGATTTGAAGAAAGCATGAATACACAGTCAGTGAGCATTCAAGAAGCTATTATATCAGAACTCAATAGTTAGCAGGTACAAGCTACCCAAATAACATCTCCTTGTGCTTTCTACTATAAACCTTGATGGGAAGAAGATTGTGCAAAAAGGAAAAGAAAAGAAGCTAAACATTAGCCTGTTATTTGTGGTAAAAAATTTTTGGCTGGATTTTTGGATTATACTGAATAAGATTTAAAAGGAGGACTTGGAAGAAAAGGTAAGACTATTTTTGAGTTGGCTTTTCAGGAGAAATTGTAACCAGCTGTTTTTTGGTAAGTCTGTAATAAAACTAAGTGCATCTGTTCATCTCAGCTGCTAGTATGATATTATGTCTTTATCATTGCTTAGGTTTATTTTTCAGTTGCATCATTATACAGTTGTAGAGTAATATTTTCATTCCACTGTGGTGTGGTTAGTTGGTCAATGTATAGCTTGTAGCAGCAGGGAGGAAGGGAGGGGAGTTCAGGGAGGAACTCCGTCTCTCCTCGGTAGTGGTAACAGGTGACCTACACCATGGAGAGACAACAAGATGAAGATGAGTATTAACAGGCTCTGTGTGTAGTGGCAAATTCATTGAAGAGAGAATGCATGGAATAATTAGTATAAACATTTTGCAAAAAGCTTCAGAAATATTTATTTATGTATTTAACTGGGTTAGTTTAAATCATTATAAGATGCCAAAAACCCGTAGGTTACAACATCTAAGGGGCAGTAAATTTTTGTGTAACAATGTAGCAATTTGGTCATTTTGTAAGCTGTTTGATATGCTAACCCAGGTTAAGCATTCACTGTCAAAGTACACATTGCTATGGATCAGAATGAGTACAACATCATGAGAATGAGTACAACATCATTAGAATGAGTACAACATCATGAGAATGAGTATAACGAGTACTAGTGCAAAGCTCTGAGCTTGGATACGAGTACATAATTTTATGCTACTTCCTATACTGCATTACTATGCAAAAATACCCTGATTATGAGTACAAATCCATGCGAAGGAGTACAATTACAGGTAACCACATACTGTACATGTGCTAGAATATGAGTACCAGCATCCTGCAAGTCCGCTAAGGATGTTCTTTTCTCTTTAATATACTTTCATGACAGTCTCATGGACTGATGTGGACTCAAGTGAAAGATTTCCTTAAAATAAATAAATACAATTTATCAGGTACTGTACATTGTTGTACATGTCAGTATCAAAAAGAGAGTAATTTCTTGAGAAAACCTTTTTGATCTCTGAAATTTCATCGCAACGTTTCATTTAGGAGATACGATGATGAATCGTAAACATGCAGAGTAAATAAAAATGTGCTGTTTCTTCTGTACAATACAATACAATTCTGAAATCTTTTCGTTGTTTGATAATTGATATCTTTAATGTTATCACAAGGAGTTATTCAAATTTACTTTACATCAAAGCTTTGTTTATTGGATTTCATATTGACTTTGTGAATTTTGTTAAATATTTTTTATGGAGTAGTTTTTTGCTCAGGAATTTTTGCCAAGTGTCAGAACATATTAATTAATTAGTCAACACATATAAAGGTAGGTCTGTAGGAGGGAGTTCCAAAAATATGAAACTGCTCAGGCACTTTATGTTGCAAAATATAAAACTAAAAGAATAAAAACTAAAATTGGGGGCTGGAGGGGGAGGGGGGGGGGAGAGATTTAGGAAAGGTATATACTGTATTTTTATCAAGCTTTTCAAATTTTCTAAATAATTTTTTTAGTATTACTGTAGTTGTCAACGTGCCTACAACAATAGGAAATTTAACTGTCAGTTGCAGGTTTTTACACTCGGAATGAACTTGGCTGTCCTCCCTTCGTCTTTCTGTCTTTCTCACCATTTCTCAACCGACTGCAGCTTTGTTACTTCTTGAGTGAATATCTTTGGCAAGTTTTCAGAGATTTGTCAGGATTTTAGTAGAACTGTTAGTGTGTGATCCAACAAATCAGGTGACAAAGTGAAAACATTCCCATGTGATTGTTAAGTAGTCCATCAGTATATATAATATATGTATAATATATATATGTATAATATATATGTATAATATATGTATAATATATATGTATAATATATGTATATATGTGTGTATATTATATTTATATATTATACTTTTAATTACAGTATATGTCATTAAACGCATCAATGAGATCACATGTGGTTATTGGATGGATGTCTGCATTCATGTATGCCACAGCCCACAGCGATCCATATAAATTGTCTGCATTAATGCACTATGCACACAGTTCTTCAATTTACCATCAGGGCTCTGTTTAATATTAAAGTGCTTTGAATTACAGTAACCTATAGCCGCAAGGCATAATTCGTCAGCCATCAAACTTACGCTTTTATTCAACCTGTTTTATAAATCTTTTGATATACAGTATCTGTCATTAAACATTACTCTTGGCACTCCAAACCACTGCTTTAATGAGCTGATGATTGCAAAGACTCAATAGTTTGAACAGTATGAACTGCGGTGACTGTTTAATAGTCTGTTAACTTCAAACTTCCATGTGTAATATCCTACCCTGGATTTTTTTCTTTTTTTTCTGTGGATTGTATTTGCACTTCTTTCACTCAACAGAGATTTCTATAGCCCTTGATAGTCCGGTAAGTACATCCTGAGAAAAAGAAATTTAATTGGAAGTTATTCAAGTTCATTGTAGAGCACTAGAGGTACATGACCTACTTTATATGCTAACTGATGACAACATTGTAAAAAATAAATCGGTTACCAAAAAACACAGCCACACTCACACACGCATGAAAGAAAAATAGACTTGAATCAGATATATCATGTTTGAAATAAAAAAAAATAAAAAAAATAGATTTTGTGATAAAATACCTTACAATACACTGTACCAAGTAGTTTTAGTACCTGTACTTATTAATCTGAATTGGAATGTTGAATTTGATGATATCTGCCCCAGGGTTGTGTATACTGTCTGTCAATTTTGATGAAAATCGTGAAAGTCAAGGACCACGGTTTGCAGAAATTTGATCAATCTTGCTCTGTCTAATTGGACTATGCTAAAACATTATTGGCTGAGTGAAAAAGAAAAAGGGTGGCTAAGATTTTAATAAGTATATGACAGACTATGGCCCAACAAAGGATACATTTGTGTACAACTGCACATGTATGATACAGTATTAAACATGATGGCAAGTCTAAATGACCTTTTAATGACCGGTAGAGAATGAAAAAGGCCAGAGCTTGTGGATTTGTGAATACAAATGTTTGAATTTACTTTACTACTCACCCTCCAGCAAATTGTACACTGTGTACACCCCGATCAAATTTTTAGCTCACTGTACTTGTTACAGTAGCACCCCATTGACTTGTTTTCAAATATTCAAAATTATGCCTTCCTTCTGAGAAGAAGATTGGACATTTCGAAAGGACAAAGCCTCACAGCTATATATCACCAAGTGGGAATGAGATCAGCTCTCATCTCATCGCATCTCGTTTTGTTTGTGATGAGGAGTCCTCCATCTCGCAAGAGAGATATGTAGTCAATTAACCAAGATACACAATTTAGGCAAGTACATTAGTCTCCTTATCTGGGCGCTCATCGCTGGCATCTAGGAAATTTAGAGCTCGACAAGGTTATGATGTTATGCATGATGTTTATACAATATGTAAAAAAACTTGCTCTTGTCATACTTTTTTATGTAATTTCATATAATGTAGTTTTTGTTGATCGATATGCAGTAGGCTGCTGTAGGAGAGTTCTTTGATATTCACTGAATTTACTTCACTTCTCCCTTACCTATCTCCATTCTATATTTGCACTTTTCTTATCTATTTATTTAAGCTATATGACTGGCTAGTGTAATAAATGTTTTATCTATCAATTGTACAATACATACAGTACTCTATTCAAAGTCTGTTTGGACACTTGCCCGAGCTATGTTTTAATTATGAAGTTGAGGGATGGATGGGGGATGGGAAAGATTGGAGGGGGGGTAGGTGCTATGGAAGGGAGAACTCATTTTCCCACATGTTCAAATGATAACTTTTGCAAAGTCATAAAATAGTGTTATGTATCAAAGAATCACAACCTTGCTAATATTTCAATTTTGAATTCAGACTGTACATGTGTAAAAGTGTTGATATTGCATATAGGTCTATTAGTGACACTGTTATAGTAGTTTGATGATCGAGGTTAAAACTGTATCGGGTAGACTCGTACTTCAAATACAACAACATGAACATGAGTACACAAATAATTCTTGGATTGAGTACAAGTCTAAGGCTCTAAATACCCTGGTGTATGAGTACATTGTACAGTGACTCTGCTATTGGTGGATAAACTCTTATTCTTGTATATCATATAGCATCAATGATAACAGAGTACAGACCAAGGGCTTGAAACTTGAAAATAATTCTTCAATGTGTAGAATATTCTACCATTTGCAAAAAGGTTGTTAACTGGTTGGTTGTGAAATGTCTAAGTTCAGACATGCCTGAGCATGTTTGAACTTGTTGAATGGTAGAAAGAACTCTATAGTAACCTTTTCCACAATAGTCTTAAACTGTCATATTATCCTGTGGAATGTCACCCTGGGAGATCTTCTAAAGCAAGAAGCAGATTATGAACTTATCTACCCTTGGAGTCTATTCAATTCTCATTCATAGAAACCAGGATTCCCAAAAAAACCACATTCTGTGATTTACAGAAAACTGGCAGCATGGCCTAGCCTCCTGAGCTTTTAGCTGTACATTGGTTACTATGGTGACATGTTAGGGGGTACAGGTCTGTCAACTTTTGTCCTTTTATCTTGCTGTGCGGTTTGACATGTGAAATATTTCTTGATCTAGTATCACATGCACTGTGTAGGGGAACTCTAAACTGTAGTAAGTATATCACCTGTTTTCACATTAAAGGGGTATTCCACAGGTAGACGACATCCTGAAACATTTATTGCATGGAAAAATATAGAAAAACCCAAATCTCAATATTTTGCTCCAAAATTGAGATTTGGTTGATTCAATTTAACCAATTGTGACTCCTAAAACCCATCGTTGTTACTCCAGTATTTGGATTCCAGTAAAATAATCTCAAGCATTTCAAGTGTATGCAGAATACCAATTCATTGAACTCAGGAAAAGGTGGTTAAGGAATTTAACTTGAGGCAGTTTAACACTGGGTTAATTTTGACACCTGTTGTGGTAAGTGTGATCCTGTGGTAGTACAGGGAATATGGGGTCATTAAGATTGAACCCATTTTTAAGCAAGAAGGGCAGAGAAAGTTTAAATTGACAAATATATTTATAGATATATGTTGAGACTAGTTGAGACTAGTGGAACACTAGTAGTTGTTACTCAACAGTTTCATGCGTTGAGCGATCATCAGACAATATATAGATATATTTTATATTATATGTATATATATTTATCTATAGATGTTAGCTACTGCATGTTACAAGGGTGTAGTAGTACTAAGGTTCGCTGCATTTTATTCAAGAAAGTGTATCCTTGTGGCCATTTCTTTAGTCTTCTTATTAGATATAAACATTGGTGCTGTGCAGACAACCCTTAAAGAAATTTCCTCTTTAAACCTTGAAACCAATTGCAATTATACTGCACAATGATCTAAGTTACAAAATTAGCAATTTTATACCTTCAAATATCTTTCAAAAATTTCTTGTTAAAACGTCTTCAATAGCTCTATATAAAGTATTTTTCTCCTTCTACATCGGCAATTATTCAATCGATCTACAGTATCATTATCACTGTAGTTGTGAATGGAATACTGAAAAAGCAACTGTCAAAGGGTTACTGTATGAAACCAACAGCATCCTGGCTCCATGCATGTTAATCCTCTGAGCCTCTTCACATAGTTTGCTGGTTAATTGGATGTACTTTTAATTAGAAAGAAGATGTTCATCGAAAAACGCAAGCTGTTTGCTCTGTCATGCTAAGCAGGTCTACAAAATAAAGTCCAGAGTTTTTCCTCACAGTAGACATGGATTAACTGTCTACTGTATATTAAGATAGATCTGTAATTGACTACAGAACCGTGGTTGGAAAACGATCGTTCGGTTTTATATTGATCAGCGAGTCGAATGAGTATGGTAGTTATAATCCTTTTCAGGATGAGCGTACAGAAGAAAGGGAATGATTTTGATTTTTTTTCCCCCTACCATAAGATGCTACAAAATGGAAAAATTACCAATGTAAGCTACTCTTAGTCTATTGGCAGTTGTTGCGGTAACAAAAATCTGCAAATTCGTTCTCGACCGAAATGACTCACGCTGGTGTAGAAGAACAGCTCCGCTATCGAAATAGCAGCTCCCTGGGCAAAGTCATAGGAAGTTTCCCTTGGCATTGATTGTGATTACTGAACAAGTATTTATTTATTTTCGTTTGACATCTGTATGTGGAAGATGAATAATTTGATTGTTTTAAAGGAAGTCATTGATCTTGGAAGGTACAGTAATTACCTCACAGCTTCCCTCTTCCTCCATTTGAAAACATTACGCTGATTGGATAGCAAATATGTAAAGATACATACCAAGATTGTTTTAAGTAGCTCTGAGATGATTCGCTATCTGAACGAATATGGACATATATGACGAGACTCCTGGCCACATATATATCTCTGAATTTTGGGAGGTGGTTTATAGCAATTTTTGGGAATTTTTGATCACTTGCCTGTCGCTATAATGAGGGGGGGGGGGGCATGGCTGAATTGAGGAACTGCATGTAATTTCTGACTGATGCATAAGCAGCCTACATACAGTTTATATGAAGGCCACAATTCTGGGCATATCATTAATTGATGAAAAAAAGTCTTCAACAGGATGTGTTGGTTTGATGAGTTGTAATTCTATTTCTGGCTAAAATTCCCAAGGGTTTGGTAACATTCAGGTGAACCAAGCCTAAGAAACAACTTCTAATACAATGCACGGACTCTTTTTTTCAAGTGTCCATGGGCGAGTCTGCTTGCTAAAATATATAAGTAATACCACCTGACCTTGAACCCTGCTAGGATAGGTGCTACTGTCACCTCATCGAACAGAAACCAGACAGTAAAATATAAAAGGATAGAAAAGACACCAGAAATGCTTGGAATGCTGCCATGTATTGTCTCCAAAAGACAATGGTAAAATTAGTCTTGAAAATTTGGTGTAAACCAATGGCTGGATACAGCAGCATCCCTGCTTTGATACTGTGTCAAGGGTATTAACATAGTGTGATTTCTTTCAGAAGAAAAGCTTATCGGAAGATTTTCAATCTGGGTTTTTGAAGTTGTTCTCTAAAAATGGGTATGCAGGGTTTGTCCAGTGGCTGCTTGTTTCTTGCCAGATTTTCATAATATCTGAATTTAGAATACTTAGAGCTCTCACATATCTGTCACTTCACACCTGCAGGGAATATTTTATCCTGTATTGCATCACAAAATATGATTTATGATGCAAATATGGTCAGAGTTTCATACAGGTTCAAGGATGTACTGTGAAGTATAGCAGGTTTATACACAGGAACCATAGTGTTTCATATAAAAGACATATTTAGAGATATCAAAACTACCTACACAAGAATTGTTTTATTTTTATTTTCCTTTCCTCTTGATTTACTTTTTGATTTCTTCTTTTTTCTAATTTTCTTTCTTTTTTTGGTTTTACCGAATCGTGAGGCGGTCTGTGGTTTGCAAAGTCCTCACCGACTCTAACAAGGATCGCAAAGTTGGTTATTATTATTACGGTTCGATTCGTCCAATAAGACAGCATACAGAAATGTTGTACTCAAAGCCGAAGCCAAAATGAATTAATCAGGTCACACTTCCATAGTCTATGCATGCTAAGTTCTTCAATACCG